>NC_134856.1:45324807-45669807 GCF_049852395.1 Peromyscus maniculatus bairdii
ACTAAATTTTGTCTTGTATATGTTGCCCTTTTATTTTTCTTGGTATTTTGTTCATTGTAAAAGGAATATATACACTTATTAAACAAATAACCAAATAAACAGAAGTTCAAAGTGAAACTTACTCTGACTGAAGAGATAAAGCTGTCAATAATTTCTGTAACTTTTTTTTTCTGTGTCTCTGTCTTTTCTTTCTTTATTCCTTTCTTCTCGAGACAGGGTCTTATTTAGGTCTCAGATTCCTTGTGTAGTTGAGGATGACTTTGAACTCCTGATCTCCTGCCTCTACCTGCCAAGTGCTAACATTACAGATGTGTACTACTGTGCCCAGTTAACTGTCTTCAAATGGCAGGTACAAATTGTGTTCATTTATGGTATGTGACGTGACATTTTGGTATGTTTATGCACTGTGAAGGCTGAGTCAAGATATTTAACATGCATCACCTCACAGGAGAATACTTAGCATCTGGTCTCTGAGAAACGTGTGTGTGTGTGTGTGTGTGTGTGTGTGTGTGTGTGTGTGTGTGTGTGTGTGTGTATGCCACAATATGTGTGTGGAGGTCAGAGGACAACTTGTGGGATTCAGATCTCTTCTTCCACCTTGTGGGTTCTGGGGATTGAACTCAGATCATCAGCCTTAGCAGCAAGCTCTTTTATTCTCTGAGACATTTTGCCAGCCCTCCAGTGGTCTCTTGATGGACTCTGATATTGATTCCTGTCTTAGTTAGGATTTCTGTTGCTGTGAAGAGACACCATGACAAAGGCAACTCTTATAAAGGAAACATTTAATTAAGATGGAGGCTTACAGTTTTGGAGGTTTAGTCCATTATCATCATGGTAGGACATGGTAGTGCGCAGGCAGACATGGTGATGGAGAGGCAGCTGAGAGTTCTACATCTTGCACAGGCAAAAGGCAATGGTCTGACTGTCACACTGAGTGAAGTTTGAGCAAAGGAGACCTCAAAACCCATCCTCACAGTGACCCACTTCTTCCTACAAGTCCACACCCACTCCAACAAGGCCACACCCACTCCAACAAGTCCATACCCACTCCAACAAGGCCACACCCACTCCAACAAGTCCACACCCACTCCAACAAGGCCACACCCACTCCAACAAGTCCATACCCACTCCAACAAGGCCATACCCACTCCAACAAGGTCACACCTACTCCAACAAGGCCACACCTCCCAATAGTGCCTCTCCCTTTGGGGGCCATTTTCTTCCAAACCATCACAGTTCCATATCTTGGTGATTGTGAATAATTCTGCAGCAAGTAGAGGAATGAACAAATCTCTTTGATGTATTGGTTTTCTATCCTTTGGAATCTTACTCAGTAATGAGATTTATGGATCATATGGTCATTCTATTTAGAATTTTTTTAGGGGGAGGCTGGAGAAATAGCTCAGTAGTTAAGAATGCTGGCTGCTCTTCCAAGCACCCAGGTTTGATTCCCAGCATCTACATGATGGTTCACAGCCATCTATAACTCTAGTCCTGGGGCAACTGACACCCTCTTCTGACTTCTGCGAGCACTGTATATACACAGTGCACAGAAGAAATTCATGAAGGCAAAACACCCATTCACATAAAATAAATATTTTTTTTTAGATTTTATTTTATTTATTTATAATTTTTAAAATTTATTTTTATTTTCATGTGTATGGTTGATTCTCCTGTATGTATGTATGTTCACCATGCATGTGCAGTGTCTCAGGAGTCCAGAAGAAGGTGTTGAAACCCCTAGAACTGGAGTTATAGGCTGTTGTTAGCCATGTGGACACTAGCAATCAAACCAGTGTCCTCTGGAATAATAGCTAACACTCTTTTTTTTCTTCTGGAGCTGAGAACTGAACCCAGGGCCTTGCGCTTGCTAGGCAAGTGCTCTACCACTGAGCTAAACCCCAGCCCCATAGCTAACACTCTTAACTGCTGAGATTGCTGTTAAAAATTATGTATTTTTATTTATGTGTATGTTTGTGCCTTTGTGAGTTTCTGTGCACCATGCGTGTGTGAGAGCCTAAGGAGGCCAGACAGGGCATTGGATCCCCTGGACTGGGGTTGCACGTGGTTGTTAGTGCCTGATGTGGATGCTGGGAACCCGGTCTGGGTCCTCTGCAAGAACAGTAAGCACTCCTAATTGCTGAGCCATCTCTCCAGCCCCATGGTCATCCTGTTTTATTTTATTTTTTTTGTGGGAACTCTGTACTACGTTCTATAATGACCATGCTTATTTACACTTTTACCGACAGAGTTCATAGGTTCTTCTACTTAAAAAAATATCCCCAAGAATACCTAACTTTATCTTTTTGATAATATTTCAATATATGTGAGATAGTACCTCATTTGTGGTTCCAATTTTTATTTTCTTAGATGATTAGTGATGTTGAACATTTTTTCATATACCCATTGAACATTTGTCTGTCTTCTTTTGAGAAATATCTACTTGGATCATTTATACTACCCTCTCTTCTGAGACGATGTCTCTCTATATAGTTCAGGCTGGCCTCAAACCTGAAATCCTCCTACCCCAGTCTTTCAAAAATTATTATTTATTTTATGTGATTAGGTGTTTTGCCTACAGGTATGTCTGTGTACCATGTGTCTAGTGCCCACAGAGACCGGAAGAGGGAGTTGGGTCTCCCAGGACTACAGTTACCATGTTGTGAGTTGCCATGTGGATGTTGGGTAGCAGACCTGGAAGACAGTCTTAAGCCAATGCTCTTATCCTCTTAACTATCTCTCCAGACCCCACCTCAGCCTTTTGACTGCTGGGATTACAGGCATGTGTTCCCAGGGCTGCCTCCTTTGTTCATGTCTAAAATGAAGGGGCCCATACATGTACAGGGTGAGTTCTAGGCCCCGAAGGCTTATACTAACCACGTGGTTTGGGATTGGGCTTTTCATTTGTGGTGGTTAATATTGCCAACTTGTCACAACCTAGAATTACCTCGGAGGCAAACCTGTGGGCATGACAGGAAGGGGATTTCTAGATTGGGTTGAGTTGTGGCATGGTGCTGTGGGCAGCACCAGTCTATGGACTGGGGGCCTGGGATGCTCCATGGGCTGGGGTCCTGGGCTTCCTGAAAAGCAGAATGTGATCTGAGATGCAGCATTCTTGTCTCTCTGCTCCCTGGTGTTGGATAGGTGTGACCAGTTGGCTCACATTCCTGATGCCATGAGTTCTCTTCCTTGATAGATTGCACCCTCAAAATATGAGCCCTTGCTGGGCGGTGGTGGCACACGCCTTTAATCCCAGCACTTGGGAGGCAGAGCCAGGAGGATTTCTGTGAGTTTGAGGCCAGCCTGGGCTACAGAGTGAGTTCAAGGAAAGGCGCAAAGCTACACAGAGAAACCCTGTCTCGAAACAAGACAAAACAAACAAAACAAAACAAAACTGAGTCCAAATAAAGTCTCCCATCCTTAAGTTTCTTTTGTTAGGTATTTCGCAGCACCAACAAGATGGGGATCTAAGATGATGTTTAAGGGTAAATGCTTGTCCTATGTGACATCATTTTGTTAGAACACATTTATTTAGTGCTCTCTCTCGTTCTATTGAGTAAATTGATTGGAATTATGTGTGATGGTGCACACTTGTAATCTCAGTTCTCTGGGAAGTAGAGGCAGGAGGATGAGGAATTCAAGGTCATCCTTGGCTATACAGTGAATTCCAGGCCAGGCTGGGCTACAAGAACCAGTCCTAAGAAAGAAAGAAAGAAAGAAAACAAACAAACAAACAAGAGGATTTGGTTGAATAAAAAATCTTTTGGATGTATGTTTGTTTATGTATTTGTGTCAATGGTCGAATTGAAATTCCAAATTTGAATGAATGTAAACATAACTTGCATTTTGATAAGCATCAGCATAAGTGGTCTGATGAGTTTTAAAAATAGAAAAACCTGCTCACTTGCATGTTCTTCTGGGATGTTCTTAAACCAGAGGATAGTTGCTCCCAAGGATGAATCATTTCAGTTCAGTGATGTCCAGCATTGAAATGTCCGAGGGCCAGGAAGCATCTCGAAGAGCATTTACCTCTTCTGGTACATTCTACAAAAGAATTGTCCCAAGGATTGTTCGTATTTATGCCCTTGATGTTCCTATTTTAACAAAGACATCCTTTGACGGGAACTGCCTCTTGCAGATCTCAAAGCCAGCTGCATGTTGCTGCTCGGCTCTTCTGGTGATCTGGCTATGTGCGTTTTCTGATCTTGAGCTGCCGATGCACTCTGTGAGAAGTGACATCTTAAACTTCAGGAAGGCTTTCTTCTCTGTGGGGAGGAAGACTGGAGTGACGCAATTATCCTGCCAGAGCACATCTCTTCTCAAGTCTGTCCTCAAAATATTTCTTTTCCTGAAAGAAAAAAAAATCACCCCAGTTTTTGGAGAAGGGATGGGACAAAAGGACAGGTTTGTTCATCTCTTCCTATTTCTTCTTGGAAAGGGTAGCAAACCAGGGTTTTCTAGTCACTTACATATTTTTTAAATGAGGGCTTATGAGCATGTATTATTTTTCCAAGTGAAGAAATTACAGCAAGCACACACTCTTTCACAAACTCTCCCCAAATATAACAGCATCAACATCATTTTAAAAAAATGACAATAAACGGGGCAGTAGTGGCGCATGCCTTTAATTCCACTGCTTGGGAGGCAGAGGCAGGTGGATCTCTGTGAGTTCAAGGCCAGCCTGGTCTACAGAGTGAGTTCCAGGACAGCCAAAGATAACACCACCACTGGCTGACCTTGAATTTCTGATCCTCCTGCTTCTACTTCCCAAGTACTGGGATTACAGGCATACACCACCATGCCTGATTCTCTTTGGTGTTGGAGATTGAACCCAGCCAGGGCTGTGTACATGCTAGACAAGCACTCACTGACACAGTTACATCCTTAGACCCAGGTTATTTGATTTCTCTGTTCAAATATAGATTAGAATATAGATTAGAATAGGGTAAGCATGACTACTAAGTGGGGTAATGCTAGTATATTCTTCTTCCTCCTTTTTTCGTTCTTTTTTTGAGACAGGGTTTCTCTGTGCTGTCCTGGCACTCCCTCTGTGGATCAGGCTGGTCTTGTTTTCAGAAATCCACCTGCCTTTGTTTCCTAAGTGCTGGAATTAAACTAGTGTACCACTATGCCTGGCTTTTATTTGTATCAGAATGATCCCCATAGACTCATATATTTGAATGCTTGGTCCTTAGTTCATGGAACTGTTTTGGGAAGGATTAGGAGGCGTGGCCTTATTGGAGAAAGTGTGTCACTAGGTGGTGGGGTTTGAGGTCTCAAAAGCCCACACCAGGCCCAGTTTCTCTCTTTACCTTTCAGATGAGATGTAAAGTCTCAGCTACTACTCCAGCACCATGCCTGCCCTCTGCTACCATGCTTCCAACCATAATGATCAAGAACTAACTAACCCTCTGAAACTGTAATTGAGCCCCCAATTAAGTGCTTTCTCATAAATTGAATTGGTTATAGTGTCTCTTCACAGCACTAGAATGGTAAGAAAGACACATGTTTGCCAGGGTCCATCATGTGTGGTGGTCAGATGACAGCTTTTTTTTTTTTTTTTTTTTTTTTTTCTGAGACAGGATTTCTCTGTGTAACAGTCCTGGCTGTCCTAGAACTCACTTTGTAGACTAGACTGGCCTTGAATTCACAGAGATCTGCCTGCCTCTGCCTCCTAAATGCTGGGATTAAAGGTGTGCACCACCACCCAGCTGGTCAGATGACGACTTATAAGAACTGGTTATTTCTATCATGTGAGTCACAGGAGTCAAATCCACACACCCAGGCTTGGCAGCAAACATCTTTACCTGCCAGGCCATTTTTTCTGGCCCCACAATAACATCTTAAAGTGACTTTATTTTAGTGAAAGCTCACTTTCGTTCATATGATAGATATTTGGTTTGGATTCTTCCCAAAGCAAACCCTGAGACAGGGAGTTAGCAAGCCATGGGAACAGTGAAGGGAAAGCAGGGGACCATATAGGACAAGGGAGGAAACAAGGCTGTGAAATCCAAGGACTTTTCAGGCCAGCTGCCACTACAGACTCCTGGGACATCATCCTGCAAGGACTCTCTGAGAAGCCAGACAAACCTCAGAACCGACTACAGAACAGACCACACACCTGAGCAGTGGCTGCAGCCACTCCCAGAAAAAGCAGGCTAATTGTCCTTCACAAGTCCCCACGCTTTGGCCTTTACCGTTTGCCTCATTGATGTCATGAAATTCGCTCCTCTGCCGACTCTATTCCTAGAATATTGATAATTATATTCAGAAGCGTGATTTGACTGAGACTCAGTTTTCTTGGCAGGAGTATTACATAAGTGGTGTTGGGCATTTTCGTCATGACTGCAAGATGTCTTACTGCCTCTTCTGGAATGTTAGGAGCCATTTATAACCATTGCCCACTTTCCTTGGGACTTGGAAAAATGTTACAATTCAACTCCCCCCCTTCCCACCATGAAAAGGAACTTTTCTTCATCAAATATTTGGTCACCTTGTATTATAGCTGTTGTGTGGAAATCGGATCAAATATTTGATTTCTTTGCTTATCTCCCAGTTTCCATAAAAGTGCATGGATTCCCTAGCTACTTTACTGGTGGCTAATGAAGGTTATTATTTTTCTGTTTCAGAACCATTTAAAATGCATGTTTTAAAAAGTATGTTTGATGTATGTGCGTTCTTGGAAGTTATTATTCTTATCAATGCTTTGGTCAGCGGGAACCTCCTCAAGTTGTCCCTTATCCTTGTGAGAGTGTCCCAGGAGAGCTAGAGATCTTTCAGCTTCAGGTGTTGTAGAGCACCATCTAGTTTTTATGTATTCCAGGCCCTAGACCTTACAATTAGTCATTTTCCCAAAGCGTTTTACTTGTTGAATGAAAACATTGCTGTTTATGCTGATAGTGATTCATGGCTTGTGATCCTAACACTTGGGAGGGTAGGCTGGAGGATGAGGAACTCAAGGTCATCCTTTGGTTTATAGAAAGTTCAAGTTTGAGGCCAGCCTGGGCTACATGAGATCCTGTCTCAAAGAACAAAACAAAAATTGATGGTTCTTTCTTTTAGAGAGCAAAATGTGTGTGCTTGGAGGATTCCATGCTCTTGTCTGGGTCTTTGTTTCTATGATTTATTTTCCTGGATAACTCACTCACTTTTCTTCCTTCCTTTCAGTTTCTTTGTGTGGGGTGCATGCATGTGCTTATCTCTGTAGGCAGGTGTGAAGGTCAGAGGTCCATGTTGAGCGTACTCTTCTCTTGCTTTCTATTTTAATTTTTGGAGATAGGATCCCTCACTGAAGCTGATCGTTAGAGCTAGCTTAGCTGGCCAGTGAGCTCCCTGGATCCTCCTGTTTCTGCTCTCCAGTGCTGGGGTCACAGACCTGTACGGTTGTACCTTGTGTTTACTGTGGGTGCAGGAGATCTGAACTCAGTCCCTTACACTTTTGCAGGAGCACACCCACTGAACCATCTCCCTAGTCCCTTCCTTCCTTCCTTCCTTCCTTCCTTCCTTCCTTCCTTCCTTCCTTCCTTCCTTCCTTCCTTCCTTCCTTCCTTCCTCTCTTTCTTTCTTTTGGTATGGGATCTTACTATATAGCTTGTGCTTGAACTTGTGTCAATCCTTCTGCCTCAGCCTCCTGAGTGCTGCCATTACAATCATATGCTACCACATCTGGCTTAGTATATAATTCTTTTTATTTTATTTTATTTTATTTTTTTGTATTTTTGAGACAGGTTTCTCTGTGTAGCCTTGGCTGTCCTTGAACTTGGTAAAACCAGACTGGCCTTGAACTCAGAGATTTACCCGCCTCTGCTTCCTGAGTGCTGGGATTAAAGGCATGTGCTACCACTGCCTGACTTAATTCTTTAAAATAAAAAAAATACACTTATTTATTGTGTGTGTGTGTGTGTGTGTGTGTGTGTGTGTGTGTGTGTGTGCAGGAATGCCATGGTGCATATGTGGGTCCTAGGGATTGAAGCATCATTATCTGCCGAACCAACTTGCTGGCCCAGTAGATAATTCTTAGGCTGTCTTAAAAAAAAAAAAGATTTATTTTCATTTATGGGTGTGTCTGTGTGAGTGTATGCTACATGTGTACAGATGCCCTTGGAGGCCAGAAGAGAGTCAAATGTCCTGGAGCTATGGTTACAAGTGGTTGTGAATCACCTGACGTGGGTTCTGGGAACAGAACTCAGGTCCTTCGGAAGAGCAGCAGGTGCTGAGCCATCTCCACTTTGACAACCTCCACCACGTCTTTTGGATGCCCTTACTCCAGGGCATGTATGACAAGTATGTGCTACTGTTCCCAGAAATAGCGATTTGTCTCCACTCAGCATTAAATTACCAAGGCTGTGCATAAAGGAAGTTCGTTCAGATCACTTTGGACTGAAGAAAGAGTGTGAACAAACAGCAACTTGGCAAAGGCAAGAGATCCAATTTGGATAGAAGTGTGGTTACAGGGAGGAACGCAGTAGGTGCTAAGTCTAGGGAAAAAAAATGTGTGAAGCCTGTGAGGAAGTGCCCAGGGCTGCCAAGTCACTCAGCACAGAGTATCACATCTTAAATTAAGGAATCACAGATCTGTTAGTGAATCACCAAGATGATGGGCAGTGGGCGAGCTGATGTGATAACATTAGAATCAGGCAGACCTGGGTTCGAATCTTGGCTTTGTCACTTACTGGATATCAGCCTAGCTTTATCTAGGTTAAAATACATGCCACCCACTATCAACTTGCATCTTTTTCATTTTTTTTTCTTCTGTGATCTTAGTGTTGGACCTAGCACCTTACAGACACTAGGCAAACACTCGGCCACTGAGTTGTAGCTCCAGCCCTCCTTGCTAGGATGTGTGTTGTGTGTTTGTGTGGGAGAGTGAGAGGGAGGAGGTCGAGACAGAATCTCATGGAAGTCAGCTTTGAACTCACTATGTATCGTGTGTGTGTGTGTGTGTGTGTGTGTGTGTGTGTGTGTGTGAGAGAGAGAGAGAGAGAGAGAGAGAGAGAGAGAGAGAGAGAGAGAGAGGTCTCACACAATTCCGATTTGAGTCACTATGTAGCCAGTGTGTATGTATGTGTGTGTGGGTGTGGGTGTGGGGAGGGTGAGCCAAGGTCTCACATTATTTGGCTTTGAACTCAGAGTAGCCAGATGGCCTTGGACTTCTGATTTTCCTGCCTACACCTCGAAAGTGCTGCTATCACTGAGGTGCATCGCCACACTCAATTCTAGCCCCCTTTTTACTTAAAATATTTTAATTAATTAAGTGTGTATGTGTACTTATAGGCCAGAGGTCAGCCTTGGGTACTGTTCCTCAGAATCTGTCCACATTGTTTTTTGAGACAGGGTCTCTTATTGGGACTGTGGGCTCTCCAAGTCAGTGAGGCTGGCTAGCCAACCAGCCCCAGGGGTCAACCTGTCTCTGCCTCCCTGGTGCTAGGGTTATGAATGATGGCCACCATGCCTGGCTTTTTATGTGAGTGCTGGGACCAGACTCAGGTCCTCATACTCTCGCTGTAAGCGGTTGGCTGACTGAGACGTCACCCCAGCCTGAGGAAAATCTTTCTGTTGTTCCACATGATGAAGTTTACTTTAGATCTGCTCTTCTTGTGGTAAGGATGGGACTATATTTTCTATCCTTTATATCCTGTTCTATTTCCATCACAATAATCAGAGCTCTGTGAGATTGAGGCCAGCCTGGTCTACAGAGCGAGTTCCAGGACAGGCTCCAAAACTACACAGAGAGACCCTGTCTTGGAAAAAAAATTACATTTTAATGTATGCATGTATATGTGTATGTTGTATGTATGTATAAATGTATGTTATATGTGTGTATGATGTATGTATGTTGTATGTATGCATGTATGTATATATGTATGTGGTGATGCTGTGATCAAATCCATGATTCACACATGCTAGTCAAGGAGTCTACTACCGAGTTACTCTCCAGCCTTAGATTTGATCTTCACAGAATTCTAGAAAGGTTGGTTATTCCTTTCTCCTGAGGAAAGATGCCCTCATTTCTGTACTGATCACATTGGCACCCGTAGATAAGGGGACCAAGAGAGAGACTCTACATTTTATTTTATTTTACATCTTTTTCTTTTTTTCCCTCTTGTTGAAAATAGACTACCCCCTCTCACATACTATATTTTGATTATGGTTTCCCTTCCCTCTACTCTCAGTTTATCCCTACCTCCCCTCCCTCTCCACCCACTTTCTGCCTCTCATTAGAAAACAAGCTTCTAAGGGATAGTAATAAAATAAAATATAGTAAGGTAAAAAACTAACACATTGGAATTGGACAGAACAAATAGGAGGAAAAGAGCCCAAGAGAAGACACAGGAAACAGATATAGACACAGGAATCCCATAAAACACTAAACTGGAAGCCATAATACATACACAAAAGACCTGTAGGATAAAAAGAGAGAAAAAATAAAAATTAAGTTAAAAAAAAAAAAAGAGCTGGGCAGTGGTGGCACATGCCTTTGATCCCAGCACTAGAGAGGCAGAGGCAGGTGGATCCCTGTGAGTTCAAGGCCAGCCTGGTCTACAGAGACAACCAGGACTTTTCAGAGAGAAACCTTGTCTCAAAAAAAAAAAAAAAAAAAAAAGAGCTGTGGCAGGGCAGTGATGGTGCATACTTTTAATCCCAGCACTTGGGAGGCAGAAGCAGGTGGAGTGGATCTCTGTGAGTTCAAGGCCAGCCTGGACTACAGAGCAAGTTTCAGGATCGGCTCCAAAAGCTACACAGAGAAACCCTGTCTTGACACCAGTGCCCCCACCTCGGCTAAAAAAAAAAAAAAAAAAAAAAAAGTTCTGACATGACATTATGAGACAAGGAATCTCCAAAGATGTCATTGAGTTTGTTTTCTGTTGGCCATCTACTGCGGGGCATGCAGCCTACCCTCAAGAGTAGTATGTTTCCCCAGTGAGATTTCCTTGGAGAAAACTAAGTTCTCATTTGTAAGTGGTTATCAATTGGGGAGAGCTTCTGGGTAGGGGTGGGGGCATGTGTCCACTTCTCCTTTCAGCTCTAGGACCCCATCTGGGGCAGATCCCTGCAAGCCCTTTGCATGCTGCCTCAGTCTCTGTAATTAATATGGGGGTGCATAATGTTGATTTAGAGTGACTCATTTTTTGGCATCCTCCATCCCCTCTGGCTTTCACATTCTTTCTGCCTCCTCTTCTGCAGGGTTCCCCCAGTCCTGAGGGGAGGGGTTTGATGGAGACATCCCATTTAGGGCTGAGTGTTCCAAGGCCTCTCACTCTGTGCATATTGTCTGGCTGTGGGTCTCTGTATTTGTTCCCATCTGCCGCAGGAAGAAGCTTCTCTGATGGTGGCTGAAAATGGCTGAGCTACGAGTTTAGCAGAATGTCATTAGGAGTCATTTTATTGCTACTTTTTTTTGGTTTTATCCTAGGCTTCTGGGCTATCTAATCTTAGGTTCTTGGTCACCTAGTCAGTGTGGGGTATGGGCTTCATCTCATGGAGTGGGCCATAAGTCAAATCAGATACTGATTGGTTACTCCGTTTCTAGTAAGTGTTTCTGCGGTAGGATGAGGCATCCTTTGAATATATGCCCAAGAGTGAGCCTCCAAATTTTAGAGCAAGAAGAAACCTAGACCCAGTGTAGTGATCACACACCTTTAATCTAACCACTTGGGAGGCAGAGACAGGTGGATCTCTGTGAGTTCCAGGCCAGCCTGGTTCACATAGTGAGTTCCAGGTCATCCCGGCCTGCTTAGTGAGACTCTGTCTTTAAAAATAAGAAAGAAGAAATCTAGACTCTTTAGTGTAAGCCTTTCATTTCACAGCTGAGGCTGCTCATACCTCTAGCACATTTATTATCTCATGTCAGAGGATTAAAAAACTTGAAATAATTTAACAATGATACACAAGGGCATGGTATCAAGTATTCTATCTGGTATAATTCTGTATACTTGGGGAAGCTAGATGTTTTGCAGTCAAAGCAAATGGGTGCATGGGGAGAGACGGAGCCTTGATGTTAGAGTGGGTGAGGCAGGACAAGGCTTCATCTTTGTGATTATGGGTCTAATATTGTCCCAGGACATTAAAGACTAGGAGAAAAGCTCCCCACCAAACTGAGGAACTCTAAGAAAATATACAAGTGTGGAACTCATGGCTTGTCCAACCAATGGTGAGAAGGGAAGCAAGAAAGCACCTTTGCATAGAACGGAGCCCGATGTACGGGGCTGGGAAGTCAGGAGAAATAACTCAGACCTCCAGTAGATGTTAGCTGTGTCTCAGCGGGCAAGTTCAAACTTGTAATTTAGAAAGGCCAGCTCAGTAAGGATGGCGTCATGCTGTAATGTTGATAATAATCAGCCTGTCCCTAGAGAGACCACAGTTTAGAGATCATACACACAAAAGACCAACTTCACTGGTAATCTACATGAAAAGGGATTCACAAATGCAAATTGCATAAAAGGATTTTTAAATAGAAAATTTCAACAGTTTTATTCTAATTAGTGGGTAGAAATGTGGTCCTGTGAATTTAAATTTGAATATGACTCCTGTTCTGATGATTCAAAACTCTACTTGCACACATTCATATTGTTAGGTGCCTCGTAAGAACAAGTTATGAAGACTGTATGTCTTAAGAATTATGAGTGATCCTGTTAGACTGTCAACACCCTCAGAGCATGCTGATTGATTGTGCTATTTGACTTAAAAAAAACCCATCAAAAACAAAAATCAAGAAAAAGAACCAACAAGAGATAAAGCAATGTCCACATTTTTATTATATGTAGACAGATCTGTGTAGTTCTATTATATATGCTTTCTTTAGACTCTAAGGGCCACCATATGCTCTTGGCCAATGTGAACTAGCTCATATTTTCCTCTGTTTTATGTCCTGGGACCCTGAGTGGTGCAATGCTCTTGGCTTATGAGTTCTTTATGACTTCGTACAGAGGATGTGGTTTTCTAGCTAATGTTGTTAAGAGCTATTTGCTACCCAGTGACCTTTCTTTCTGCGATTTATTTTGTGTTCTGGTGAACATTTTTGACCCAGAAAGGCTGGCAAAACTGCGTAAATGATAGAAGTAAACTCACCCTAAAGGAACAAAGGACGCTATCATGCAAGTTCGGGAGACTGTAATGACCCAATGAAATGAGAGACTAATGGAAATCCTTACAGAGGTCATAAACGTCGCAGCAGTCCGGAAGGCTTAGACCACAGTTTGCGCGGGCACCTGGAGGGATCTATGGCAAGAGGCATGGTGGGATTCCAGTGAACTCGGGTGGGTCTTTGCTTATGATCACCCCAGAGTGCCGCTCTGTGCAATGTCTATAGTACGGTGGGGTTGAGGGCCGAACAAGCATTGAGATTGTGAGGACAAGCCTGGAATAGCTCAGTAACCATTAAAAAATGGTTTTTAAGTGTGTGCACTCGTGTGTGTGTGTGTGTGTGTGTGTGTGTGTGCGCGCGCGCGCGCGTGTGCGCACACGCACGCGTGTTTTTGCATATACATGGAGGTCAAAGAACAACTTGGAGTCAGTTTTCTTTTCATCATGTGGGTCCCCAGAGTCAAACTCAAGTCCCCTGGCTTGGTGACAAGTACTTTTATCTGATGAGCCATCTCACCCCCCCCCCCCCCAACCCATTATAATCTCTCCTACTCAATCTTATAAAGAAGGAAATGTGTCCCTCCAGGAGCCCCGTAATGAGTGTGTTTATAGACCAGAGCTGAGCGACAACAATCCCCCCTCTCCAATAAGGAGAGCCGAGAGAGACGACTTTACAGTGTTTCCTCTCATCAAAGTAACGCAGGCCTGTCTCTCGCTTCCTGACACAGAAAATTGCATTTTGTCACCCATTTGTCAGTTCTTACAGATTTTAAGATAATTAAAGAACATTATAGCAGGTGACAGCTGTTGCCGAATGCCGTGTTCCTAGTTCTGCTGCTTGTTGGCCGCCCATGAATCTCGGATGATGATAGCTCACTGCTCCAGGTTTAATTAGCTGCTTGTTTTGAATCTGTCTAGGCTCTCAGGTGTGGGGTTATCAGGCTTACAGCTTGTCGAATCTGAGCACGTTCATCACTGCCTGGCAGACCTGGGGCTGACCAACCCAGAGAGGAGCCAGCTGGGGGTCCTTTGGCCCTTATCAGACAAGGGCACCGAAGGGATGAAGATGTTGGGTTTTGGTGATGGCTATTAGGAGCGTCAGGTGCTGATTGGTTTCCCGATGCTCTCAGACCAAATTGTGCTTCTGATTTTGAAATTTATTCTCTGATTAAGTCTCCTTCAAGGCCACCTCTTCTATTACACTGAACTGCAATCCTAATCCATTGAGATTCATTTCCAAGAAGACTCTCCGACATGCAGGAGGGGGATCTGAGCGGTCTCAGAGGTGGCTTCTGCAGTATAGAATATTTGCTCTCTTTCCTGAGAGGATTTGAATGCCATTACACGACTGCAGAGACACTAAACTCCACTGGCAACCCCCTGCTCCCTTTCTTGTCATTCTCCCTAGGAGGGGGTGAGTTTTTTGTGTGCCCTAATATTTTGCTCTTAAAAAATATTTAAAAAAGTACATGATCTTATGGTTGTATCCTCAATCATACTTTTTTTTTGTAGCTAATTTTAAAACACAAAAGTGCTTTCAGGATCAATTAAAAATTAATAATTATAACGATTATTTCTAAAAGTTTTTTTCTTTTTGTGTGTGTACGTGTGGGTGAATGTGTGTGTGGATACTGATAAAGAACAGAAAAGGGCATTGGATCCCCCAGAGTTGGAATCACATACCGTTGTGAGCTGACTGCCATGAGTTCTGGGAACCAAATTTAGGTTCTCTGGAAAAGCAAGAATGCTCTTCACTACTGAGCCTTCCTTCCAGCTCCTTGTTTATTTTTGAGACAAGGTTTCATGTAGCCCAGGGTGGCCTTGAACATGCTGTGTGACTGAAAACTGGCCTTGAATTCCTGTTTCTCTTATTTCCACCCCTCAAGAGCTAAGATTATAGGCGTATACCACTATGCCCAGAAAAGTATTTTCTAATTGGTACAAAATAATTATACACATTGTAGGAATAGTGTGGTCATTCAACACACACATACACAGTGTAATGACCATATTAGGTTCATTAGCATTTCTAGCTCTTTATACACTTGCAATTTCTTTGTGTTTGGAGCCTACACACTTCTTTCATCTAGTCTTTTGTAAAATATATAATAAGAGTAGATCAGAGTCATCCTGTTGTGCTGTAGGACACTAGAACTTCTTCCTGTCTCACTGTATTTTGGTACCCACATTCCAACCTTCCTGTACCTGCCTCTTAAAATGAAACCTTAGCTTAGGTGAAAACTTAATGCCCAAGAACATCCTCTGAATGGCTAAAACTACTAAAGTAGAATGCATTGATTTTGTTTTGAATCGTTTCTGTCTCTCTGTCTCTGTCTATCTGTCTCTCTCTGTTTCTGTCTGTCTGTCTCTCTCTTATAAACTAGGTGAACTTCTGCTCATTTTAAACATCTTTCTAGGAAAACCAGCTCTTCTTGGAAGGCTTCTCTGATTCTACATAGGCAGTCTATACTCTTCCTTTTTTGGCTTCCCATCTTCTATTTTTTGCTTGTATGCCCGATAGGACTCTGCCAACATTAACAAGACTTTATTATTTCACTGTCTTCAACAGAACTCAAGCATTCCATGAGATTCCTTCCCAGGAAAATGGAAGTTCTAACTGACTTTGCTTTTCATTCCAAGGGCTGATAGATAAAGTCTTAGGAATGCACGACCATCAGTAGGAAGTTTACACAAGACTCTTTGAATCTGTCCCCTCAAAATTCCTTCTTATGGTCTCCATCAATCCTTACTATGATGTCATGTTCTCTAATTACTTCTCTGCTTTGTTGAGGCTGGCCTTGAACTTGTGATTCTTCTGCCTCAGCCTCTTGAGTAGCTGGGATCACAGGTCTGTGCAGTGGCACCTGGTCCCCTCTTCAATTCCAATCAAGCTTATAAATTGGAAGACTTGCCTTAAACCAGATTTTAAGACCTCAATGTATATCATAACTTGGCCTTCCCTTGCTGGGGACACCACTGTTGACCTGGAATTTTCCCTTATAGTGCTGAGCAATGACCTCAGCTTTGTTTAATTAACACGTGTTTTGGTGTCATTTTTGAGGGAACCAGCCTTTGACACCCTCATAGCCCATGTTACTTCATCTGCTGCCTTCTGCTTCTCTCTTCCTGCTTTACCTTGAAATCTGAGGGATAAGATTTCTTTTATTTTTCTAGCATGTGTGTGTGTGTGTGTGTGTGTGTGTGTGTGTGTGTGTGTGTCTGCCTGCCTGTCTGTCTGCCTGCCTGTCTGTCTGACATGGATGCATGCAGAAGCCTGGGGTTTGCTGTCTGGAATCATCTTTGACAGCCTTTCCCTTTTATTCACTGAGGCAAGGTCTTTGTCCAGCCCAGAGCTTGCCGATGTGGCCAGTTCACTAGGCGCTTTGCTCTGGGGGAGCACTGCCTCCACCTTTGAGGCTGGAATTGCTAGCAGACCTTCAGGCTCATCCCGCATCGATGTGGTTTCTGGGGATTTGAACTTGGGTCCTCATGCTTGTGCAGCAGGTGGTTTAACTGCTGAGGCGCTCTGCAGCCCGAGGGTAAGATTATTCCTTTATCCTCTGGCTCATCCTGGGCTCTTATGTTTAACACAGACCATGAGAAAGAAATATTTACTTATCTTTCGGAAAAATGTGCCTGGAGAAATGGAGAGGAAGCTAATGACTTAACAGCAGAAGGAAAAAAAAAAAAAACCCCAAAAAAACCAAACCCAACTTGGCCACTTGGCATGCTCAGTGCTTTTCTGAGCTTCTTTCTACTTGAATTTTAATGCTGTTCATATTTGGCCCCGAACCACCCATCTAACTATTTCCCACACAAGCTCCAGTCCAATAGAGTCATTTTCCTCATTGGTCCACGTTCCTTGCAGCCTGCACGTATTTTTCATGTGTTCTGATCCACTTGCCAGGGATGACATTTCTCTCTGCCTGGTGATACGCTTCACTTGAAATCTGGGGTCAAATTAATTCTGATTTCCTCTTTTTTATTTCCCCTTTTCTGCCTCCCTTCCTGTCTCCACTCTCTCTCTCTCCTTCCTTCCTTCCTCCCTCCCTCCCTCCCTCCCTCCCTCCTTCCTTCCTTCCTTCTCTCTTTTCTTTCTTTTCAACACAGGGTCTCATGTGTTCCAGGCTGGTCTTCTCAAACTCATTGTATAGTTAAGGACATCTACTTCCCATGTCCTGAGGGTTCAGGCTTTTACCACCATGCTGTGCCCAGCTATGCCCAAGTGGTCCTCTCCAAATTACTTTATTTCATTGTTGTCAAGACAGGGTCCCTCTACACGGCCCTGGCTCTCCTGGAACTCACCATGTAGACCAGGCTGGTCTCAAATCCACAGAGATCCATCTGCTTCTGCCTCTTGATTGCTGGGATTAAAGGTGTGTGCCACTAAGCCCAGTTCAAACTTACTTTTTATTTGCTGTTTTCTTGAGACAGGGTCTGAGACAGCCCAGGCTGGCCTTAAGCTTCTTATGTAGCCCAGGATGACGCTGGACTGCTGAACTTCCTGTCTTCACCTACCAAGTGCTGGAATTATAGATATAGGTCCCATACTTGGCTTCTTCAACTTCTTCACAAGATTCTGTTTTCTTTAGTGTTTGCAGTGTTTACAGAGCAGCACCTCACCATTTGGGGCATTATTTTCCTTTAATTGATGTTTATCTGGTTACTTTTGATGCTTCAACTCCAGGTGCAAGATCCTGTGCTTATCTCATTTATACATCTTATGCACATAGAAATCCACTCTAGAGCTGAAGAGATGGCTCACAAATCAAGAGCACCTGACGCTCTTCCAGAAGCCCTGAGTTTGACCCATGCTGAGTGGCTCATCCCTACCTGTAACTCCAGCTCCAGGGGACCCAGCATCATTTTTTGTCATCTTCTGGCCTTTGCAGGCACCTGCATGCATGTCTGCACACACACACACACACACACACACACACACACACACACACACACACACACACACACACAAATAAAGCAATAAAAATCTTAAAAAAATAGGAACCCACTATAAAAATTTGCTTTGATAGGTACTGGGGATGTAGCAATCATTAAGGCAGAATGACCTCATGATTTTTCCTTTTATTATTCCTAAATTCCTCTAATGAATGGCCAGTTAAAACAACAGTGCTGGGTTAATTTTTTTGGCTAGTTGTTCTGTTATATTTGTTATTTACCGGGTGTGAGAAAACACCAGGTACAACGGAAACCACTATAAGAGTTTTTATTAGGGAAGGGAAAGGGTGGAGGTGGTTAGGCCTACGGAAAGGAAAGGTGCAGGGGTGGGGGGTGGGGGTAGGGAGGTGGGGGTAGGGGAAGAGGCCAAAAGCATCAGATTCCACTGGATTTTGAGTTACAGGTGGTGACAAGGTGGGTTCTGGGATCCTGAACTCTTGGATCCTCTGTAAGAGCGGTATGTGCTCTCAACCTCCAAGCCATGGCTCCAGCCTTCCATGTAGACATTTTTAGAGAAGAGATCAACTATGAGGACATGAAGGAAGTGGTCAGTAAATAGACCTAAGATTCTTGGATTGGGGAAGCAAGACTTGGCACCACATGGCAGTTGATGGTGTTATTGGCAGGTATTTGGTCAGACGTAGCGTGGTTGGCTCTGACAGGTCAAGGTCTCTCACACCACCAGGAGAGCTGAAGGTAACAGGCATGGAACTGGGAACATCTGAATATCATTGCTATTCAGAGCACCAGCCTAATTCTCTCTTTTTCCTCCTTTAACACTACTAGAATGGCTTGCATTATTTTGTCTTTCTTCTTATTTGGAAGGTAGAGAAATTAATTAACTGTGAAATGACTCACGGCAGAAATAAAGATCAAATATGGAGGAAAAAGCATGCCAGTTCCTGAATATTCATAGCAAAAAAAAACTCTGGGAGTTATTTTGACGACAGAAGGGCATGCCGACAGAAGATGAGGATTTGGATCAGTCTTTACACAGTGTCAACCCCCCAACCCCTGCCAACATACAAATTGAGCATTTAGGGAAAAGAACACACAGTGAAGATCAATATACAATCATCGAAGCAGAAGTTATTAGAGGAAAATAGAGCAAATTGGAAAATTCAAAAGAAAATCTGTATTACAGTTTCTCTATCATTATATGCAGACTATTAATGCACAGTTTTCAGCTTTCATTTAGGACGGCATCGCTCCCTCGCACAGACAGGTAGCACAGGAACTCAGGTACATTAACAATGTTCTGAGCAGTGTTCATTTATTTTCCTTCAGATCTCATTTGCTGCAGTGAATTCACTTTGATTTAAAAACCCAGAACTCATCTTAATTTTAACAAATAATTTAATTTGAAACAACTGCTTACTAGATCCTGCTAAGTTACATGTTTTTACACCCATAGAAAATGGCCATATAAAGTCATATTATCAAACCTCGCTTCTGGCAATTTACTTCTAGGATTTTTTTTTTTTTTTGCTTTCTTACATTTGAAAGAAGCAATTTTTCCTTAGATATCTCTCTCTCTCTCTCTCTCTCTCTCTCTCTCTCTCTCTCTCATTTATATTTTATTTTATTTTATTTTTTTTTGAGACAAGGTCTCACTGTGTTGCTTTCAGTGGCCTGGAATTTTCTTTGTAGACCAGACTGGCCTGGAACTCACTGGGATCAACCTGCATCTGCCTCCTAAGTGCTGGGATTAAAGATGTGCACTACTATACCAGCTCTTTCTTAGATTTATTTCGTTTCTTTTCCTGTCTTTTCTTTCTTTCTTTTTTTTTTTGTGTGCATTGGCATTCTGCCTGCATATATGTCTGTGTGAGGGTGTCAGGTCCCCTGGAACTGGAATTATAGATGGTTGTTTTGTATTTCCCATGTGGGTGCTGGGAATTGAGCCCAGATCCTCTGGAAGAGCAGTCAGTGCTCTCAACCGCTGAGCTGTCTCTCCTGCCTGCCTCTCTTTCTTGTCTTTCTTTTTTGTTTTTTTTTTTTTTAAATTGAGATTCTTTTTTTTTTTTTTAAATTTATTTATTAATTATGTATAGTGTTCAGCCTGCATGTCTGCCTGCAGGCCAGAAGAGGGCGCCAGATCTCATTATAGATGGTTGTGAGCCACCATGTGGTTGCTGGGAACTGAACTCAGGACCTCTGGATGAACAGCCACTGCTCTTAACCTCTGAGCCGTCTCTCCAGCCCTCTTTCTTGACTTTCATATTGAATGCATTTTATCTACAGCTGATTAGAACACAGTGATCCTATAAGTGAATTTATTGAGGACAGGCAATCACTCAACTACTGAGACACTAAGTGGATGAACTGGTTCTTAATTCAGACAAGCTGTTTTAACTCAGGTTGGTCATGTCTGCTATTTGTTCCCTTTTTTTTGTTTTTTTGTTTTTTTTTGGTTTTTCGAGACAGGGTTTCTCTGTGTAGCTTTGCGCCTTTCCTGGAACTCACTTGGTAGACCAGGCTGGCCTCGAACTCACAGAGATCCACCTGCCTCTGCCTCCCGAGTGCTGGGATTAAAGGCGTGCGCCACCACCGCCCGGCCAAGAACTTCTTTTTTTTTTGTCTTGTTTTGTTTTGTTTTATCGAGACGGGGTTTCTCTGTGTAGCTTTGCGCCTTTCCTGGAACTCACTTTGGAGACCAGGCTGGCCTCGAACTCACAGAGATCCGCCTGCCTCTGCCTCCCGAGTGCTGGGATTAAAGGCGTGCGCCACCACTGCCCGGCTTGTTCCCTTTTTTTTAAGATTAAAATAATTGTTATATGTTATACACATATGTTTGCCTGCATGTATGTATGCATGCAGTGTCCTTGGAGGCCAGAAGACGGCACTAGATTGTGATCCACCATGTCAGTTTGTGAACTGCCATGTGGATGCTGGGAAGAGAACCCAGGTCCTCTGCAAGTCTGTCCAGTGCCTTTACCACGGAGCCATCTCTCCAGGCCTTGCTGCTAACATGTGTATCATAGCTACAGACAGGCAGAGTGTAGCTCAAGGTAAGAGGTGCCTCTTGGCTGTCAGAAGGCAATACGGTCTACCTCATTATTATTATTATTATTACTATTATTATATTTATATGTATGTACATGTTTGGTATGAGTGTGCATGTGTGCCTGTGAGCATGGAAGCTAAACATTGATGCCAGTTGTCCATGATCATTTTCAACCTTATTTACTTATTTATTTTGGAGACTTGGCTGTGCTGCCCGGCCCGCAAGCCCCAGTGATTCTGGATGCTGCCTTCCAAGCTCTGGGATTATAGATGTGTGATGCTAAACCTGGCTTTTTATTTTTTTATTCTTTTGGTTCTGGGCACTGAACTCAGGTCTTCAGGCTTGCATAACGGCCATTTCCCTGACTGAGCCATCTCTCCAACCCTAGGCTTTCTCTTGAACGGGATAATGCTCTAGTATTCTGGAACGTACTCAAGGATTATGGAAGAGTGCTTCGTCAGTTTTAGAATAGATCCTTCCATTTGGTACGGCGACCTAAAAAATGACATTTCTGGATGGGCAAGATGGCTGAACAGGCCAAGGCACTTGCCACTAGGCCTGACGACCTGAGTTCTACCTACAACACCTACACAGTAGAAAGAGAGAACTGACTCCCACAGCTGCCCTCAGATGTTCATATGACCATTGTCATGTGTGCTCCCCTATCCAAGAAACAAAATTTTGAGAATCCCCTCCCAGTGTTGGCATCCTATGATTATAGCATTTTTAGTAGTTATTAATAGGCTGATCGGACACAAAAGTATAAAGTTGTTCATCCAGAGAACACAGTACCCCTTCACCAGTCCCTCGGTGGTTACACTTCTAACTCCACCAGGGAATAGACGGCAAGACTGACTTTGTCTTGGTCTGTTTCCACAGCATTTGTGTTCTGTGAACATGGCCACTGTTGTCACTGAAAGATTACCATGGAGAGGGACCTGGAAGAGGTGTCTGTGACCGCGAGAGGCTGCAAGAAGCAAGGCATGGGATGTAGCACATACCGAAATCGCACAACCCCTGATCTCTCTCTCTCTCTCTCCTATTGCTGATTAAACCCAATGCTCCTGGGCTGGTGACGCTCCCACTAAACTCTTGGGACATCTGCTAGCACCAAATGGCAGTGGTTCATAAGCATTATGCAGCAGTAGGAAGTAGGGGGTGAGACTCTCTACTTCGTATCTGTGAGGCAAGTGCCGTTATCTTTCAGGTTTGTGCCTCTTACTCCTAAATTGTCATCAAATGCTGCCTTGGATGGGGCTTTTATTCACTTACCAGCTTTATTAGAACGAAATATGGAGTCATTTATCACTGGGTCAGGGTCAATATGCTGAAGAATTCTGTTCTTCCTTGTCTCACGAGACTGCTGACTGACGGCAACATAGGTAGGCAAGGCAGAAGGAGAGAGGATTTGAAAGGAAGGTAGCTGTTCTGCCTGCATGTCTGCGGCTTACAATCAGAAACCTGGGTAGAGTTCATTAGCCCTACTTCTGCCACCAAAAAATAAGGACACCGCGATGTAGTATATGGTATTTTCAGAGTAGACACAGAGGCACAGAAAATGAACAGTGTGTCTCAGAGTTTGTTCTTGCGTGTGGGTCTGTGATCACAGTGCACACATGGAGGTCTGAGGACAACTCCGTGACGTCAGTGCTCGCCTGCACCTAGACGTGGTTTCCAGGGATTGACTTCGGATGACCAGGCTGGGGGACAGCTGCTTTCCTCTGCAGAACCGTCTTGCTGGACCTCCACTTCATGTTTGGAGACAAGGTCTCTCATCGAAGGAAATGCAAAGTGCTCCGTTTGGCTAGACAAGCTGTTGGTGAGGCCCTGGCATCTTCCTACGTCTGCCTCCCTGCCACTGGGGTTACAGGTACATGTCCTCGCACGGCAAGCTTTACCTATGGAGCCGTCTGCCTCCTCTTCTTTCCTTTAAGTAAATTATTTCACCAAATTTATTTATTTATTTATTTGTGTGTGTGTGTGTGTGTGTGTGAGAGAGAGAGAGAGAGAGAGAGAGAGAGAGAGAGAGGGAGAGGGAGAGGGAGAGGGAGAGGGAGAGGGAGAGGGAGAGGGAGAGGGAGAGGGAGAGGGAGAGGGAGAGGGAGAGGGAGAGGGAGAGGGAGAGGGAGAGACGGACAGACAGACAGACAGACAGAGAGGACAGCTTGCAGGAGTTAGTTCCCTCCTCCCAACATGTGATAGGTTATGGGGACTGGAGCATGCACATGCTTTTGTCCACTGAGTCAACACTCTCCACCTCCTTTTTTCTTTTATTGAGGAAGGGTCTCACAATAAACCTCAGGCCAGCCTGGGATTTACTACGTAGCCCAGGCTGTTTTATTTATTTATTTATTTAAATAAATTTTTTAAAATTCATTTTACATACCAACCACAGATCCCCTTCTCATCCTTCCTCCCACTACCCTGACCCCTGCCTAACCACCCCCTCGACCCACCCCTCCTCCCCTCCTCCAAAAGGATAGGTTCTCCCATGGAGGGGAGCAGGCCCAGGCTGCTTTTGAACTGACAGCAATCTTCTTGCCCAGCTTCCTAAGAACCTGGTGAATTCTCAACTGTAGGAATTTTTCATCTACGTGTTTGTTCACCTCCTTTTCAACTTCTCAACAACCCCAGCCCTCACCCTCCAGCCCTCCCCACCCCAGTCCTCCCCACCCCAGCCCCCACCACCCCATCTCCCACCACCCCAGCCCTTCCCACCCCAGCCCTCCCCACCCTAGCCCACACTACCCTAGCCCTCACACCCCAACCCTCACCCCCCAGCCCTCACCCCCAGCCCTCCCTACCCCAGCCCTCACCCCAGCCCTCCCCACCCCAGCCCTCACCCCCCAGCCCTCCCCACCCCAGCCCTCCCCACCCCAGCCTTCACCCCCCATCCCTCCCTACCCCATCCCTCCCCACCCCAGCCCCCACCACTCCAGCCCCCACCACCCCAGCCCTTCCCACCCCAGCCCTCCCCACCTCAGCCCTCCCCACCCCAGCCCACACTCCCACCCCTCCCCACCCCAGCCCACACTACCCCAGCCCTCCCCATCCCACCCCTCCCCACCCAGCCCACACTACCCTAGCCCTCACACCCCAGCCCTCCCCACCCCAGCCCCCACCCCCCAGCCCTCACCCCCCAGCCCACACTACCCCAGCCCTCCCCATCCCACCCCTCCCCACCCCAACCCTCCCCATCCCAGCCCCCACCACCTCAGCCCTCCTCACCCCAGCCTACACTACCCCAGCCCTCACACCCCAGCCCACACTACCCTAGCCCTCATACCCCAGCCCTCCCCACCCCAGCCCCCACCCCCCAGCCCTCACCCCCCAGCCCTTCCCACCCCAGCCCCCCCCAGCCCTCATCCCCCAGCCCTTCCCACCCCAGGCCTCCCCACCCCAGTCCTCACCCCACCAGCTCTCCCCACCCCAACCCTCCCCACCCCAACCCTCCCCACCCCAGCCCTCCCACACCACCAGCCCTCACCCCCCCAGCCCACCCCATCACCCTCTTACTTTACCTCACAACCTGAGGAGATCAAAGTCATGTGCCCTCTTCATTCCCTTCAGTTCTCAAGTAACCATGCTCTTCCCACCCTTCCTTTAATTACAAGCTCTCTAATTGAACAGCCATGCCGGATCCTCGTTACTCCCCATTTCCAGCACTCTGCTGTCTCTTAGCAGAATTTCTTCCCTTTAAACTAGTAAACACCTCATTCTGGACAAATTTGTGGAGTTTAAAAAAGCAAAATCAATCAACTCTCCAGTCAAATTGATTTCATTTCTTATGCACACTGTCTTCAAATTCTCTCTTGAATCCTCTCTGAGGCCAGCATGTCAGACTTCTATCTATATTATTGTAGAATATGTCCTTGTCAGTGTCTCCATTGACTCCAGAGTGCTGAATCCAGTGTGTGTGTGTGTGTGTGTGTGTGTGTGTGTGTGTGTGTGTGTGTGTGTGAGAGAGAGAGAGAGAGAGAGAGAGAGAGAGAGAGAGAGAGAGAGAGAGAGGAGAGAGAGAAAGAGAGACTTTTTGTTCTATTGTTATTCACTGTATCACCTGTATTTTTTTTTCCAAGACAAGGCTTCACTGTGTAACAGCCTTGATTGTCCTGGAACTATTGCTGTAGAACAGGCTGACCTCGAACTCACAGTCATCTACCCGTATGGCATGTGCCACCATCGCCTGGCTTCATCTGTATTTTTAAAATTCTCTTCTTTGAAACACTTCCTTTCTTTAACTTAGTAGAAGGCTATATTCTCTTGGTTTTCCCACCTACCCTACACCTTCTCAATCTCTTTTGCTGCCCCTTTTTTTCTAGAGTTTTAATTATGGAAGTTTCCATTTTATATATTATATAATATATATATATATATATAATTTTTTTTTGAGACAGGGTCTCATGTCTAGTCTTAACTTGGAGCCGAGGATGACCTTGAACTCCTGATCCTCCTGTCTTCCCCTGTTGAGTCCTGAGATTATAGGTATGTGCCACCACACCTGGTTTATGCAATGCTGGGATCAGACCTACGGCTTTGTGGGTGCTGGGCAAGCATCGCACCAACTGAGCTACAGTCCCCTCTCCCTGTTACTCAGTTTTTAAACACCTCTCCTTTTGGCTCTATAGCCTCTTCCATGATGAGCTCCTTCAGCATCAGGGCTTTAAATATTCTGTCAATCACCTCAAATCACAGCTGCCATATGAACTAGATGCTAATCTCTGGATCCCTACATTTAATTACCCTTCCAAAATATTCATTTTTTGAATGGAGGCGTCAGCATTTCATACTAAGGGCAACACTTTGATCACATAGATATCACAAGAACACCCTGGACCAACTTGGACCATCACTGTTCATGTCAGTTGCTTCAATAGTCTATTTCCTTTTCCTCACACTGCATCTCTTCAGCACTAACAGAGGCTTCCCCAGCTCTACTTCAGGACTTCTTTCCAGAGCCCGTTTCCCCAACACTCATTCACTTCAGCATCTTTTACAACTGGATAAGCTGAGATTTTCCCAACTCATCCATTCCTAGTTCACTTTTGCTTAATGATTCTTTCTCCCATGTGTCTCTCTAGCATTTTAGTGTAAACAATAGGAAAAAAACATCTTTAACACTTTGCTTAAAAAACAGTCTCTTTAGTTAGGCCTTGAGAGATTGTTCAGCAGTTAAGAGTGCTTGCTGCTCTTCCAGAAGACCTGGGTTCAATTCCTAGCATCTGTGTTGTGTGCCTTACAGCTACCTGTTACTCCACCTTCGGGAGATCTGATGACCTCTTCTGGCCTCCATGGGTACCTGCACACACATGGCATACACTCACATAAACACAGGCACATAACTAAAAATAAATCTTGAAAAATTATTTAGCTAAGTAATCGTATTTGTTATTTACAAATTCTGCTTTCTACACAACGGCCGGTCACAGTTTCGTGAGGCTCCAGTTTCTATTGTCATTTTTGAGGCCTCTGAGCAGCACACATGCTATTCACGCCTCTGTAATGTTCTGTTCGTGGCAGTGAACACGTCTCAGTGAGGATCTAGGATTATTCCACTGGGCTCCTGCCCTGCTCCCTTGGGACAGGGTCTCACAGGCCTTGAACTTCTGATCCTCTTGCTCCACTTGATGGGTGTTGGGATTATAGCCTTACACCACGGTGCCAGGTTATGCAGTGCAGGGGACCAAACCCCGGTCTTTGTGAATGCTAGGCAAGTGCTCGGCCAACTGAGCTCCTCCCCAACTGCCAGGCTTCTCATCCCTTCCCACCAGCAGGGCCTTAAAGGTCCACATTTCTATCAGTAGTCTGTTTGAAGTACCATGTGCCTCGCATTCTTCCAGCCTTGGTCCATCACTAAATTCCAAAGTCACTTGCGCATTTTTATTGGTTTGTCCCAGCAGTACCACACTTCTGGGCCCAATATCTGCCCTTGTTTCCTGTGGCTTCTGGAAAATTAACACAAACTTAGTGGCTTAAAACAATGGAAATTTACCGTCTTAATGTTCTGGAAGCCAGAAGTTAGAAGTCAGTATTACTGGGTCAGAGCCAAGGTGGAACACGGCTTTACCCTAGAGCCCTGGGGAGAATTATTTGTCTCTTCCAGCTCCTGGTGCCTGCTCTTGGGCTGTGGTTCTGTCAGTCTTAAGGCCAGGATCTTCACTTGATTTTCTATTCTATCTTTACGTTGTGGTCTCTTCTCTGTGAATCTTCACCCCTCTTTTGTTTAATGAACACTCGGTTGCATTTTGATCTGGCCTGGAGAATCCAGGATTGTCTTTTCAGGATTCCTTAAGTTGATCTGGAAAGATCCTTTTTGTCTTAAAAGGTAGCATTGACCCTGAATGTCTTTTGAGAGGACAGTGTTTATTCTGCTATAACTACAAGGCCACTTCATTGGCTGATTGGATCTCTCTGTGTTTCAACACACCGTAACCAAGAAACAGAAAGTACACGTGTATCTAAAACCCAGAGGCCTCATGCCATTTCATTGACCGTTCCTTTATTTTCCCTTCGGTAGCCCAGGCTGGCCTGAAACTTGCTAGCCAAGGTCACCTTCTGGTCTTCCTTTGTCCAACTTCCAAATGCTGGGGTTATAATGTATACCAACAGTTATGATTTCTATTTACTTTTCTAAAATATTTTATTTCTTTTTATTTATGTATGTATGTATGTTTCTTTCTCTGTGTGTATGTGCACATGAGTGTGGGTGTTCCTGGAGGCCAGAAGAGGGCATCAGATCCCTGGAGATGGAGTCGCACTAGGTAAATCTCTGATGCGCGTGTGTGGGGAACTAAACTCCAGTCCCCTGCAAAGGTAGTGAGCACTCTTAACCACCGAGCCATCTCTTTAGCCCCTTGGTTTCGATTTTCTTGAAAGGTGCCACACCAGCCCCATCAACCTATTTTCTTACAGCTTTCCGTTAAACTCCGATGCGTTATTTCATCCCTAGAGTGGGATTTGAGGGACCCTAGTCAGCCGGTGAGCTTAGCACCGCAGCGTCGGGGTGGTGTCAGCAGTGTCGTGGTGGCGTCAGCAGTGTCGTGTGTGTGTGTGTGTGTGTGTGTGTGTGTGTGTGTGTGTGTGTGTGTGTCTCGTCAGCAGCGTCTGGGTGGTGTCAGTGGCATATACTGGGGTTTTAAATGCATTGACCTCAAAGTCAGGAAATGGGGTGCAATTCCGGGTTGTTGCTTTTGAGAACCTGGACCTGAGCCAGTGGCTTGAACTCTTAGTTAACTGCAAAACGAATCTTAGCGCTTATGCAGATGAAAAGGAGGAGACAGATTAGAATGCCTTCGCTAGCTTCAAGTTCCAGTGAAATGCCGATGAAATGGTGATAAATATATTGACCAAGATGGCCTTCATGTTCCCCGCAGCTTCAGTTATATTTTGTAGGGGTTTCACCCTGATTCCCAGCCCTTGACCTCCCCCTCACCATTTTTTAGAGCATTTACACATGAAAAATTGTAATTGTAAATTCTTTCTCTGCCTCTTTGAGATGTAAATCGTCTCTGGCTGCCTCTAGCCAGAACCAAGGACTGTAATTCTCAAGGATCTTTGAAATGTAACAATCAAGGAGCTAGCCTCCCTCCGTCCCCTAATTTCAGAGTTTTACTCCCAGCTTTAAGACCTCCGCTGTTGTGAAGATAAGGGGACATTTATTTTCCTTTCTGTAAGGTACAGGTAACTCTGTGGTATGGCTCACACTAATGTTGGTGTGTGTATGTGCACTTGTATGTGAAGGTCAGAGGTCATTGTTGATTATCTTCCTCAATAATCTCCACCTTATTTTTTAAGACGAGGTCTTAGACTGAGCCTGGAGCTCACTGGATCAGCTAGGCTGTCTGGCCACCAAGCTCTAGATTCTCCCCTCCCCCGCTTCTGCCTCCCCAGCACTGAGATGACAGGTGTGCATAGATAGCTGTACTTGACTTTTTTTTTTTTTTTTTTTTTTTTAATGTGGAATCTGGTTGGTTAACCTCTGGTCCCCTCATGCTAATGTGGCAAGCACTTTACAACGGGCTAATTTCCCCAGGCTTCTCCCACCTCAGGATTTTAAAGATTTTTTTTTTTTTTTATTATTTTCAAATGTTGTGCATATTTTTGTCTCTGTGTGTATGTGCACATAAGTGAAGGTATCGGAGGCGGCCAGAAGAAGGCATTGGATTCCCTGGAGGTGGAATTACAGGTGGCTGTGAGCCATCTATACATGGGTGCTGGGAACTGAACTCTCAAAGAGCAGGAAGTGCTCTTAAGCTGAGCTATCACCTCGTCAACCCTGGCAACTTAGGTTTTTAATAGCTCTTCTAGCCACTCATTGTTTCACGGGGGTTAGGCTTGCTCTGTCTTCCCTATCCCAACAACAGCCTCATGCTTAATCTTCCTTCCTAGTTCAACTCTGCTCCCGACGACGACGTTCAGCTTTGGCGGTAGTTCCAGACAGTGACCACCAGCCTTCACTGTGCTTTTGAGGCAGGGTCCCACAGAGCCTGGACTTAAACTTTGATCTTCTTGCCACAGCCTTCTAAATTCTGGGGTTACACCTGTGTGCTAACATCCCAGGTTCTCCTTTAGTCATTTCTGTCCAGACTCTGATAGGAAGGTGAGAATGAGAGTTAGAGAAAATTATTTTATAACTTCATAATTTCAGAGGGATCATGGCATGCTTACGCTGAAGAGAACACTGGAGACCTTGGCGGCTTCCCGCTTGTTGATATAGCTCTGTCTTCCTCTCATTTTTGTAGTTTTCCTCATCAGTGCCTTAAATTAACCCCCCTTCCCCATTTGCAGCAGTTAAATGAGAATTTATAAAAGGGAAAAAAAAGTCCTATAGAAATATAAAATGAGGACTTTATTTAGCTGATCAGCCAATAAGTGAATTAGTAGATGTTTAAGAAGTGCAACAGATGGCCTGTGGAGATGGCTCAGTGGTTAAGACACTGGCTGCTCTTCCAGAGGACCCGGGTTCCATTCCTAGCACCTACGTGGTGGCTCACAACCACCTGCAACTCCAGATCCAATCTCATGCTCTCTTCTGGCCTCTGTGGGCACCAGACATGTATGTGGTGCACATACATATATGCAGTTAAACATTCATATACATAAAATAATAAATAAATACATCTTAAAAATCACAAAGAGAATCCTGGCTTCTCTATCCTGGGGATGGAAGCCAATTTTCTCTTAGAATTTGCATTTCTATAGAGAGGAATTATTTTTCATTGTTATCAGTAATTTACAACTTACAGAGACATAAAATAGCTCCCATAGAATTTTAATTCTAGCCGGGATGGTGGCACAGGCCTGTAATCTGAGCACCTGTGGGGATGGGGCAGGGGGATTGTGAGTTGAACGTAAACCTGGGCTATGGAGCGAAACCCTCCATCGAAAGAAAACACTGAAACCAACCAAACAAAAAGAATGTTAACTCTATTCATGTATAGACAACGCATGTCTTTCCTTTGAATTCCATTTCCCCCAGAGAAGCTGAATTCATTCATTCATTCATTCATTCATTCATTCATTCATTCATTCATTCCATTTTCTTTTGGTGTATGATACAGAGTTGAGGGCTGACAGTGCTGGACACTCTTAAAATTTCTCAGGGCCAAGGTTTGAACAACTACTTTATTCATAATTAAAAAGCAAAAGAGCTAAAAAGGGAAGCAAAGAATATTTTTTTTTTAATAGAAGCAGCCAATGAGCCCGAGAAAAGATTTGGTGAAAATCCCATTACAAAGGACTAGGAAGCCCAGAATCCCAAGACGGAAGGAGTTACAACTTTTGTGCTCCTGATGTGTAGGGAGGGAGAAAATGTCAGTTGGCCAGGGTGCACGAGATAGTTTTCTTTTGGAAATGGAGTTGGCCTGATGGATAACCCACGAGCCCTTGGAACCTCTGAAGTGTGATTTTGCTAATAGCCTCCCAGGACGAAGATAACGAAGCCAGACAGCTGTGGGAGGAAGCTGTAGGCACTCAGGCAGGCGCCGCGCTACAGGGAGAAGTGGTATGTACGAGATGTATAGGGTGCTAAACTGTCTCGTGGTTCGTCATGACCCTAAAAGTCCTCCACGGCGGCTTTCACCAGCTTGGAGTCATCTTTGCCGCCGGTTTAGTGTGCAGCATCACGAGGCATAAAGTAGCGACTGCTCAATGTCCTCATCACAGGGACAATAGGAACAACATGCAAATTGACCATGGGTAATGTTTCTGGCCACGTACAATTATGGCTGTTTAAAATATTTAGATGCTAATTAAACCCCAAAGTTCCTTGTGACTAGTGCCAGTTTGCCTCCAAATAACATGGTACAGAGATAGAATAATTTACCACAAGTGACTGCACCAGCAACAGTGGCTGGCACATCGTCAGAGGCGAGCCGATCAAAGTATGTGGGATCAACTGACCGGACAGGCACCTAGGAGGAGTCTCCATTCTTCTCTGATGGAACACACTAGATGTTTAGCTCCTGAAAAAGAAATGGTGGGCTCCAAACAGCGAGGGCACGACTCTTTGCCGCTGTCGCGTGTGAACGCAACCTGAGTTTTCCTGTATGTGGCATGATCTTTAGAGCCTTTCTTCATGTCCAGGGAACCAAATCAGAGAATTCTGGGATACGCTGGTCAATATGAAAAGGGCTATATGTTTTGTTAAGAAACTCTAACCTAAGGATATATGTGGGTGTGTATAATCATACAATCATACTGTAGGCATCTCCACATGTTTGTAATCAGAGCGTATAATGTGTCTTGATTTCTAAGTCAGTAATAGGCCTGTTGCAATGAGCTATGTGGAAATAAAAATGCCGACCTCTGGTCATAGAAATTCTGTGAACTATCATCCTTGTAAACCGTGAGGGGCTCCCTGCAGGGGGCGCTGTGTCGACACCCTGCAGCACCATTGACTGCCCCCTTCCGTTTTATTGCTTTCTATAGCTCTGACAAAAACATCCCGACTGTCTTAGTTAGGGTTCCTGTTGCTGTCGGGGAGGAGAGGGTTTATTTCAGCTTACACTTCCCTATCACAGTCCATCCCTGAGGGAAGTCAGGGCAGAAACTCAAACAGGGCAGGTACCTGGAGTTAGGAGCTGATGTGGAGGCCATGGAGGGGTACTGATTACTGCCTTGCTCCCCATGGCTTGCTCAGCCTGCTTTCTTATACCATCGAGAACCACCTCCTCGAAAGTTGCACTGCCCATAGCAAGCTGGGCCAATCCCACATCAACCCTTAATCAAGAAAATGCCCCCACAGACTTGCATACAGGCCAATCTGTTGGAGGCATTTTCTCAGCTGAGGTTCCCTCTTGTCAGATGACTCTAGCTTGTGCCCAGCAGACAAGAAACTAGCCAGCGCAAGTAGTGACCAGAATGATTGATTTTTTTTTTTTTTTTTGGTTTTTCAAGACAGGGTTTCTCCGTGTAGTTTTGGTGCCTATCCTGGATCTCACTCTGTAGACCAGGCTGGCCTCGAACTCACAGAGATGCGCCTGCCTCTGCTTCCCGAGTGCTGGGATTAAAGGTGTGCGCCACCACTGCCCGGCCAGAATGACTAATCTTTATTAGGTACATATTGTAGTGTGTGAAAGTCCGGAAGGAAATTACCACATACTATGTAGAACTGTGACAAAAAATTTCAATTTAGTAGTTCCAAGTTATGGGCTTACTTATTTATTTATTTTGGTAGGGGAATAGGATAGTGTCTCCCACAGGCCCAAGCCACCCTTGATTTCCCTATGTAGCCAAGGATAGCCTTGAACTTCTGAGCTTCCTGCCTCCACCTCCCAAATTCTGAGATCAGAGATGGACACCACCTCGCCTGCTTTCATGGCTCATGGAATCAAACTCAGGATTTTATGTTTGCTAGGCAAGCACTCCACCAACTAGGCCACATCCCTAGCCCCTCACCAGATTTTTACCAAGAAATTTTATCTTGCCCTAGAGAAACACTTAAACCAGCATTCTTAATTCACATTAGTCTTTCCTCAGAAATTAGTTGCTCTTAGCAAGCAGTGATGTTTAGGAGGAAAGGGACCTTTGATTTCAATATGGTCTCTGTGGTCTAGCTCTCTGTGCCTTTGTCCCCTCCCGGCCTGGTGCCCCTGCACAGTGGAGACCTGAGCCAGCGCCATGTTGCTAAGCAACTCTGAAGGGCACTTGGACAACACAGCCATGTCCTGTGACTAAGGCGAGGGAAAATGTTCCACACAGCAGCAGGGCACAGTCTGTAGGCCAATCACAGAAGTTGCTAGGCAGACACCACTTGCACGGGCAAGATTTCTTTAAAGGAAACCAGGGCTCAGAGGGGCAAGAATCAAAACTGAAGCCTGCAGAAGTGACTCATTCCATAGATTGGTACAGATGGCACTGTCCTGGTACGCTCCCCCCATCCCCACGGCTCCGAAACACCACACTGGGCAGGAGGAGCACAATCTTGGAAGAATTCAGACGCCCAGTTTCTTTCTGAAGCCGTTTTCAGCAAATACTCTAAGCAGACCGGATGCAAACCAAAATCCTTGCTGCACAGTTCCACGAGGCTAAAGCCAACAGCTTCATACTGTTTCTGAGATTCCCACCAACTCCAACACCACCTCGAGAAGGAGCTTTCTACAAAAAACAAAAAAAAAACCAAACCCTTTCTGTGCGGATATACCAAGCACAGAGAAAAACATAATCAGGCAAATGTTAGCCTCTCTACTGTTGAAGATGTGATCAGCGCAATGACCGGCAGGTTGCTTTGACTTCCATGTAAAGGTGATTTGGGAGCCACGTAACATTTAAAAAAAGTCTGTGCATTTCCTTAGACTTCTTATAAATTCATTTAATAAAATTTCCTTGTCTTCCAAGAGTAGAAGACTCGTTGCTCTTGGCAATAAATTTAACATTTAACGCACAGATTTCTAAACCAGGAAGTCAACAAGAGAGGAGAGATTCACACTTTTTTGGCTGGTATAAAAGTGGAAGTGAATGTTTTTGGGGGAGATATACATGCATATAGACATTAATATTCAATAAAGTTAGAGATATTAGATACTCAACACAGGTTTTGAGCTGCCTGTCTTAAAGAAGCATAGACTAATAATGAACATACTCACAAGTATGCAGCTTATATCTAATCATACCCACAGTGTGGTAGACTCCGTTAATACTAAGGGTCAATGAATAAAATAAAGAGCCTGGCATTAATATGATCTAAGCAGAATAAGTCAGAAATGGGAAGGGACATTGGGAGAGATACTGAAATCATTTCTGTTCCCCCCCCCCCCCCCCCCCCCCCCGAGATGGATTTTCTCTGTGTAGCTTTGCGCCTTTCCTGGAACTCACTTGGTAGCCCAGGCTGCCCTCGAACTCACAGAGATCCACCTGGCTCTGCCTCCCAAGTGCTGGGATTAAATGCATGCACCACCACTGCCTGGCCTGAAATCATTTCTGATCAACAAGGATTCAAAATGTTTGTAGAGCATGGGTTTCTTGGTTGATAGTCTAAAACTAGATAATTATGGGCTATTTTATAGAGTCTATGCTAGGACTTTAGGAAAAGGAATGTCACCATTGCTAGCTTACTTCAGCTCTCATTAATTCCCTCTGCCATCTCTAATAATTATTTGTAAATACTCAGGACTCAAAACACTTAATTATCCCAGCCTTCTGTTACTGTTCTAATGTGTTCCACTCTAAGCTATATTGTCCAGTGTGGCAGTTATATGTAGACATTTAAGTTTAAATAACTATGAATTAAAAATAAAATCCATGGGCTGGCCAGATGGCACAGCAGGTAAGGACATTTGTTGCCAAGACTGATGAACTGGGTTTGATTCCTGAGACCCACGTGGTGGAAGGAGAGAGCAGACTTCCAGAAGTGTCTTCTGACCTCCACACAGCCACCCCACACATAAATAAGTAAATGTAATAAAAGTTCTTAAATAAAATAACAATTACTCCCATTGTTTTACAATTCTCATTTCAAGGGCTGAATAGCCTCTGAATTACAAAATGTTTTCTTTCCAAGCTCTACTGGATAGAAGTAATTTATTGATTTCTAATATAAAATAACCTTTCATCTCAACTGTATCATGTTGCCAAGCACTTGTTTATTTTTTATTAATAAGTTAACCTTTTTCATTAAAAAGGATTTATTTATTCCACCTTAAGCATGAGAGCATTTTGTCTAAATGTATGTATGTGCATAACTTGTCTGCCTGGTGTCCACAGAAGCCGGAAGAGGGTGTCGGATCCCTTTGAATTGGAGTTACAGTGGTTGCGAACCATCTGATTTGGGCGCTGGGAACCAAATTCCTGTCCTAAAAGATCAGTGAGTACTCTTAACTGCTAAGCAACTCCTCCAGTTCCTAAATGTATTTTTTTCCTAAATGTATTTTTTAAATGTATGACAAAAATAATGCAAAAGATAGCAGGTAACATAAATGTCATTAAGTGTTCTAATGTCCCACATTACTAAGTTAGCGGTCTAAGAATGTATATTAGATGGTAATAAGCTGAAGAGATATGCTATAATCTCTAAAATAACCACTAAAAGGACAGGCTTTTTTTTTTAAGTACAGCAAATATATTAGCCACAGAGAATGGAATAATGCAAGCATGAGTTTTATCCTAAACCAAAGATCAAATTATAATTATACTTAAACAATTTAAGAAAATAATTCAAGAAATTTGTGGACATAAGGTCTAAGAGAACAAAATTTAGAACCTAAAAGTAAACCTGTGGAGCTAGAGCCAACTAAGCATGTGTGTGTGTGTGTGTGTGTGTGTGTGTGTGTGTGTGTGTGTTTATGTGAGTGTCTGTGTGTGTACGTATGTGTGAATGCACCCATGTGCACATGTGGTCCCTTGCATGCCACAGCACAAGTGTGATCAGAGGACAGTTGGCAGGAGTCATTTCTCTCCTTCTAGCATTTGGGTCTGGGCTTTGTGAGAACTGCCTTTGTCTGCTGAGCCATCCATTGGCCCCATAGCCATGTAACTTTGACAAAGTTACTAAGAACACACTGTGAAGAAAGAATGGTCTCTTCAGTAAGTCATGGTAGGAGGTTGAATGTCTACATGCAGAAGAGTCAAACTAAACTTCATTTCCCACCAATTAAAAAAAAAAAAAAACCTCAAGATGGATCAACAATTTAATGTAAGGTGCAAAGCTATTAGAAAAAACATAAGGGAAATAAATCAGGACATTAAAATCCTCCTGAAACAGGCAATAAAAGCAAATGAGATTATTTTAAGCTAAAGGACTTCGTTTTTTTTTGTTTTTTTTCTTTTCTTTTTTTTTTTTTTTTTGAGGCAGGGTTTCTCAGTGTAGCCCTGGTGCTTGTCCTGGATCTCACTCTGTAGCCCAGGCTGGCCTCAAACTCACAGAGATCCGCCTGGCTCTGCCACGGGAGTGCTGGGATTGAAGGCATGTGCCACCACTGCCTGGCACTAAAAGACTTCTATCCAGCAAAGTAACAAAAGGAAACAGTGAATGGAATAGCGATAACCTGAAAAGAAAAAGAGTATTTGCAAACAACACATCCAACAAGGGATTGGGACCCAGAATATATACACACCTCCAAAAGCTTCCCCTCAAAATTTTAAATGGGCAATTGACCTAGATAGATGTTTCTCAGAAGATGTGAGATTGGCCAGCATCATGCTCACCATCACTAAGCATTGGGGAAATGCAGGTCCAAAACAAAAGAAATCACCCCATCATTCTGGTAGTGGTATTGTCAAAAGACTTGTTACAGATTTTGGATGTGGATGCAGGGAAGGGCTGGGGATGCAGCTCAGTTGGTAGAGTGCTTGCTTAACATGTACAAGGCCCTGGGTTCAGTTCTCACAACCACATAAGCTGGAAGTTGTGATGTACATCATAGTCCTGGCTGGGGTTAGGGGTGGGTAAAGGCAGGAGGATCAAGAGTTCAAGGTCATTCTTAGCTACAAAGAGAGTTTCAGGTCAGTCTGGGTTGCTTGAGATTCTACTTTAAAAAGTAAATGGGGGAAAAAAAGCCAGGCAGTGGTGGTATATGACTTTAATCCCAGCACTCAGGAGACAGAGGCAAGCTAATCTCTGTGAGTTCAAGGCCAGCCTGGTCTACAAAGTAAGTTCCAGGGCAATCAGGACTGTTACACAGAGAAACCCTGTCTTGAAAAACAAAACAAAACAAAAAACAAAAAACCAAAAAAGAATAATAAAACGAAAAACACTTTGCACCAGCTATGACTTCACATGGCTGAAATCCCAGCACTTGGGAAACAGTGTCAGGAAGACTTTGTAAACTCAAAGTCACTTGGTCTGTATAGCCAGGATGGTCTACATATTGAGACTCTGTATTTCAAACTATTTTAATAAATAGTTTGAGGGTTGGAGCCAAGCGTGGTGGCCCATGCCTTTAATCTCAGTACTTGCAAGGCAGAGGCAGGTGGATCTTTGTGAGTTATAGGCTAGCCTAGTCTACATAGTGAATTCTAGGCCAACCAGGGCTACATAGTGAGAGACTCTGTCTCAAAAAAAGGGGGGAGGTTGGGGTGGAGGTGGAGCTGGTGAGATGCCTCAGTAGTTAGTTAAGAGCAGTACAGAGAAACTGAGTTCCCAGCACCCACAGTGGCCAGCTCCAGGGGATCCAGCACCCTTTTTTGGCCTCATATCACCCCCAAAACACACACACACCACACACATAGACACACATGGAAAAAAATAAATCTTTAAAAAAAATTAGGGGGCCTAGAGAGATGAAGCAACTAAGTATGTACTGTTCTTACTGAAGAGCCGAGTTCAGTTCGCAGCACCCACATGGCAGCTCACAGCCGTCTATGACCCCAGGATCCAGTGCTCCCTGCTGGCCCCCGTGGGCACTGCATGCACATGGTGCCCATACATTCATGCAGGCAAAACACTCAGAGACACGAAATCAAAATAAATACATCTTTAAAAAAGGAAATGGGGGATGGGGAGATGGATTAATGGCTAAAGTACTTGCTCCCCCACGGCGAGGATCGTAGCTCAGATCCCCCAAACCTACATACACCATACCTACAGTGGGTATGGTGGTCTGCCTGTAATCCCAGTGCTCAGAAGCTGGAGACGAGGGACCCCAAGATCAAGCTGGCTAACTAGACTGACCGTATGGGCGAACTCTGGCTTCAACCAGTGAATAAGGTGAGAGCCACCGAGGATGACTACGGATGCCAACCTCAGGCTTCCGTACACATGAAAAGAAACAAAATAACATTTTAAAACAAAAACAAAGAAATAAAAGAAACGCAGGGCCACGCGGTCCCACTCGTCAGGGAGACTATTCCTTAACTACTTAGCTAATGTCTATGAAGCTGAGGCTAGGGCACTGGTTACTCAGAGCCAGGGTAGAGCAGAAGGGGCGGGGGTGTGGGAGAGCATCAGTAGCTACTAATCGTTTCAGGGAGAAGAGGGAGACTTGGAGTGATCTTTCACAGAGGGCTGACTGCGGATAATGACAATACACTGCACTTTCTGAAAGCTAGAGAAAGGACTTCGACTGTTTTCCCTCTAAGTGAATGACAAACAGCGGAGGGTGTGCTCAGCCTGATTTAAACATTGCATAATGGATTCATATACCAAACATCACACAGAAGCCCATAAATACATATGATACTTTATGTTTTTATGTATTGGTTTAAAGAATAAAGCATTTCTTTTAAAAAGAAAGAAATCAGTGCAATTGAGGTTTACCAGCTAGTAGCAGCGAACAATTTTAGTCTTGTGAATGATAATTGTCTGATCTAAGGATGAGCTAAACCTCACAAATGCTGAGAAAACTCACTTTTAAAAACACTTTGACAAGTATTGCAAGACTCCAGTGATCTTCTGTTTCCTTTGAAGCTCTGGAATAAGACCCCAATCAGAAGCCATATAAGAGTGACCAGAAACAGTAGGGCGTGTATCTATACTTACGTATAATTCCATCACAAACACTCCCACCATGTCCCCTGATTGATGTCCAGGAAGTGTGCTGTGGCATGGGCAATTGTGCTCCCACTCGGGGCTGATCTTCCCTTTTGCACATAAACGTCCACATTGCTCCCAGGGCGTTCAGAAGGAGAGCAATCAGCTACTGTCCATCTTTTTATATGAGGGTAATAAAAATCCTCTCTACAGTCTTCAGTGTAAGGTGTTGTGGTGCTTAAGCTAACAAGCAATTTCAAGGAAAAACTCACCCATAACGGTGCCCAGAGAGAGGATTTAGGGATCCGTCCTACATTATATCTACTTTGGAATATGACATGTCAGATCAGAACCAAATTTAAGAGAGAGTAACTAGACTATATTATGGATGTGTTTAAAACTGCCAAAGATGTTCTTAATGAAATAAGAACAACAGGGCTGGTGAGCTGGGTCAGTGGTTAAGAGTGTGTACCACTTCGAAAAAGGAGACAAACTTGGTTCCCAGAACCCATGCCAGGCAACTCACAACCATCTGCAGCCCCAGCCCCAGGGAACTCAATGCTCTCTTTTGAGTTTCACAGGCACATAAACATATAGTTTTAAAATAAAATGAATGTTAATAATAATACATTCTTTTAAAACTTAAGTCAAATAAAAATTTCATTTTTTTTTTTTTATGTACAGTGGTGTTTTGCCTCCATGTGCATCTGAGTGAGGGTGTCAGATCTCCTGGAACTGGAGTTTTCATACAGTTGTGAGCTGCCATGTGGATGCTGGGAATTGGGCCTGGGTCCTCTAGAAGAGTAGCCAGTGCTCTTAACCACTGAGCCATCTCTCCAGCTAATGCCAGATTTTTAAATATTGTATAGCAATATTTACTCTTGAGGTTCAAAGCTTCCCTCCTCAATCTTGGATGCCACAGAGTTAACGGAGTCTCAGCTGGACATAGAGGGATGCTGGGAAGAATTTCATTTCTTCTGTGGAAATTCATCTTCTTAATCTAACATCTTTATAATTCTCAGTTTAAAAAAATAGTCTGCCGATAATTGAAGGAGCCTGTCATGACCCAGGGACCTTTGTTCTACTGTGCCTCTCATAGTGTGCTTTCTCCTCTTCAGATCCAAGCAGACACACGCAGAGATCAAACAGAAAGTCCCCTCATCAAAATAGCCAGCATTCTGCCACTAGACCGGCTCTCCCCTTCTCTGCAAAAGGGTTGGGATGATCTACCTGTCAAAGTTGTCAAACAGCTCTTTGAAGGTGTCCATCAGTTGCCAATGTGAGGTCTGTCAGACATGAGTCCTGCCTTCAGGAAGGAAGTGGAAACTTGCAGGATCGTACTATAAAGAGAGTGAGACACTGAGCCTCCTACTCGAATCTGCCCGAGTCTCAGGTCTGTATTTCCGTGAGATATAGAAACATAAGAAGGCTGTTTCTACAGACACTATGACAGGAGACTGGTCCTTTGTTTCCCAAACACAATCAATGACTCCTTAAACTTAAGAGTGGTAGAAAGAAGTACTAAATGAATTTAAATCACATTTCTTATAGATTTTCGGAGAACTGGAAGGCTTTCTGCTAGGATTTTTTTTTTTGAGACTCTGATTGAGATGAAAGCTAAAAGTGTTTCTTTTTGTTGATTCATCTTATAGAAGGCAAAGCAGTTTTTAGGGGATGTTGTTAAATATGAGAGTGGAGATACTCAAAAGGGTTATAGACTTCCCGGTATCTTGAGGGTCTCCATCTTGGCCCTTTTTCACAAGGAGGCAAATACAGGTCTTTGAAAGCTGATCTTCACATGTTTCAGTTCAGCCATCATTCATCTGAGATGTGTCTTGCTGTGTGCAGGGACTCTCTGTCTGGCAGAAGACAGTGGTCCAGCAATTACAGTTCAGATGGCTGTTTCTGTCTTTCAGGTCTTGTATCTTTAGAGGTCCTACAGAAAATGGACCAACAACTCTCTTTGCTATGTCCATTTGTACTTCCCAGTGGAATCTACTGAGACACATTGCTTGGATCATATCAACCACATAAAAGATTGAGAAACAGAACAAAACAGAGGGCCAGTGAGTTGGCTGTCAGGTAAAGGTCCTTGCTGCCCAAGCCTGAGGACCCGAGTTCATCCTCAGAAGCCACATAAAAGTGGAAGGAGAGAACAAACTCCACAAAGTTGTCCTCTGACCTTCACATATGGCTGTGAATATTACACAGACACAGACGCACACAGTAATAATAATAATAATAATAATAATAATAATAATAATAAACATATTTTTAAAAGAATGAGATGGTCTTGGTTATATACAAGAAAAACTGAGCAACCCAGGGGCAATGAGCTAATAAGCAGTGTTCCTCCATGGCCTCTGCTTCAGTTCTTGTCTCCAGGTTCCTGACTTGCCGAGTTCCTGCCTCGGCTTCCCCTGATGGTGGACCCTTTTCTCCCTGAGTTGCTTTTGGTCACGGTTCTTTACTGCAGCAATAGAAGCTAACTAGGATACAACCTATTCTAGTTTCATTTCCTGTTGCTGTGATAAAATACCCCAACAAAAGCAGCCTATGGGAGACATGCTCAGGATTTCAGGTTACAGTCTTATCACTTTGGGAATCCAAGGCAGAAGGACCCTGGGACAGCTGCAGCCATAATCAAGAGCAGGGAATAATGAATTAATGCATTCATGCTTGGGCTCAGCTCCCCTCTTTACTCTCAATACAGTCTTTCTACAGCGGGGGATGGTGCCGCCCACAGTGGGCAGATCTTCTCATGTCAGTTAACACAGTCAAGACAACATCCCAAAGACATGTCTGTACGCAGGTCAACCTGATTCATAGAAACCCTCATTGCAAGTCTCTTCCCAGCAGTTGAGTGGGCGAGTAGTTGGATATGAACCAAGCAAGTCTTAGGTACATAGTTCTGAGGGATGAGATTCATAATGAAGCCATGATTGGAAAGGGAGAAGAGGGAGTGGAAAAAGGAAGAATGGAGATGATAGCTTCCAAACTAAGATAACCCAAGGTGCCTGTGTTGTAGACATACAGTCAAGTATTAAGTCTTAGAGTTCTTTGGATTGCGTTACTATGGGGGGAAATCTCTCTGCTATGGTGTCTGTGCTGAGAAATTTAACTTTCTGTGGTAGTAAACCAGCTAGGCTACAGCTTACCCGATCTCTGTGTTCCTCCTTTTCAGAGACCTCTTAGCCCAGTGGTTCTCAATTTCCCTAATGCTGTGACCCTTTTATACAGTTCCTCATGTTGTGGTGACCCCCCCCAACCATAAAATTATTTTTGTTGCTACTTCATAACTGTAATTTTGTTACTGTTATGAATTGTAATATAAATATCTTTGTTTTCTGGTGGTCTTAGGCGATCCCTGTGAAAGGGTTGGTTATTTGACTCCAAAATGGGTCACGACCCAAAGGTTAAGAACCATGGTCTTAAACTGATGGCTTGGAGTGTTCAGCCCATCAAGGGATCACAGCTTCAAATGCAAAGATCTGTTCAAAACAACAGTATATTGAAAGCAAAAAATCTAAAGGACAGAGAGAATCTCCCCTTTAACATACTAACAGGAAACATTAGTTAACCTGTTCTTTTCTTCAAACCAAAGACTCATCCTGAAACTTCTTTGTTTTAAAAGGCAAGGATGAAGTTAAAAATTCAAGATTTATGACACCGTTGAAATAACTACTTGTTTTTCTGAACCTTCTACTGGGATACTAATAGCAACAGTCAATCTCTGTATACTTGAAATTAACTTGAATTAAAATAATATTTAAAAATTTATTTGAGAGAGACAGTGGTGTGTGTGTGTGTGTGTGTGTGTGTGTGTGTGTGTGTGTGTGTGTGTACAACTTGCAGAAGCTGGTTCTCTATCAAGTGGGCCCTGGAACTCAAACTCAGGCTGTTCAGCTTGGCGGTAAGCGCCCTTCCCTGCCCAGATACCTTGCTGCCGGCTCTGCTTGTCTTGCGCATGCTCCATGCGCATGCTCCATGCAATATGTAGCAAACGAAGGTTCAGGTTTTTGGCTTCGAGATTGTGTTTCTCTCGTGAAGAATCCTTGCCGGCAGTGCCTACATTAAGAGGCAGTAAGCAGGCTTGATGGCGGGTTCAGATGGAGTATGAACCCCGCATTTTTCAGCTCGGTCACTCTTGCAGGTGTGCCGGCTGAAGGTTGTGGCTTTGAACCATAGTGTGGACAGATCTGTGGAGACAAAATTTATTGACAGAAATACTTTGCTTAACTTCCTCTCTTTCTTTCTTTAAATTTCAGAGCAGAGCAAACATAGATTTCTTAAGGAATAGTGAGAAAAAACTCGCTAGATGGAGGAATACCCTTGCTTAACTTTTACAGAGCTTGAGTCCCATCCTTGGATTAATTGATTTCTGAGACCAGTTGGTTCATTGTTCATGGTTCCTTGTATAATCACCAGTGATGAAGTTCTGCCTTGATATGTGGTTTAGAGTTCTGTTCAAGTTCTAGTCTGAGAGGTGGACAAATGTGGTAAGGCTTTAGAGAAGTCAGAACTGTTTCTTCATTTTCTTTTTGGGTGGTCCTGGGAATGGGACCTAGAACTTCACATATGCTGGGCAAAATCCTGCTGAATTGTTACTTTTTGTTCTTTGTTTTGAGACAGAATCTCATTATATAGTACTGACTGGCCTGAAACTCAGTATGTCAGGCTGGCCTGGTAGTCACATAGATTACCCTGCCTCTGCCCTCAGAGTGCTGGGATGAAAGATGTGCCTTATCACACACACTTGGCTCTATTCATCATTTTTAGGAGAGATTTGCACCTTGGATCCCCCAGATCTCTCCAGGAACAAATTTTCCTGGATGTTTCTCTGCTCATCTTTTTTCCTTTTCTTTTATATTAGTATTTATTAGTTATACATAGTGTGAGTACATGTACGTATGTGTGCATAGCTCACAGGTCAACTTGGAGGAGTTTGTTCTCTCTTTCCACTATGTGGGCCCTAGGAATTGAACTCAGGTTGTTGAGCTTGGCGGTAAGCACCATTACTAGCTGAGCCTTCTTACTGGCCCACCTAATGAGTTTGATTAGGGTTGTTTACAGGAGTCTGGGTGATGGATTATTTTTTTTTTTTTTTTTTTTTTTTTTTTTTTTTTTTTGGTTTTTCGAGACAGGGTTTCTCTGTGTAGCTTTGCGCCTTTCCTGGAACTCACTTGGTAGCCCAGGCTGGCCTCGAACTCACAGAGATCCGCCTGCCTCTGCCTCCCGAGTGCTGGGATTAAAGGCGTGCGCCACCACCGCCCGGCTTGGGTGATGGATTATTAGGTGCATGGACACCTAGCAGAGGCTACACCACTGAAGAAAATGTTTCTCTCTTTTCCCCAGCAACAATCAGCTCTGTTCTTCTGTTTTCCTTCATAGAGAATGGTGGAGCTAGGTAGCGGCGGTGACGGTGGCACACACCTTTAATCCCAGCACTTGGGAGGCAGAGGCACTCTGTGAGTTCGAGGCCAGCTTGGTCTACAAAGCCAGTTCCAGGAAAGGCGCAAACTACAGAGAAACCCTGTCTCGAAAAACAGAGAGAGAGAGAGAGAGAGAGAGAGAGAGAGAGAGAGAGAGAGAGAGAGAGAGAGAGAGAGATGTGGAGAGCTTGAGCCACACAGTTTGCATTATTTAGATCTGAGAAAAATATGAATGAGGGCTGGGGATATAGCTCAATGACAGGGCCTAGGTTCAATTCCTAGTACTGTCAAAACAACTGACCAACCACACACACATACACAAAACAACAGTAACAACAAACAACAACACCACCCCCGCAACCCAACAAAACCAAGCAACCTTGCAAGTATAGGGGATCATTGTCTTGGAGGTAGAAAGGGTATCCCTGAAGTATGAAGGGGTGCTGCTCTTTACAGTGTAAATGAGAGACATAGTCTCCTAACCAGCCTTACCCATATTTCTCCTTGTCATGTAACCCATTAATCAGTCATCATGGTATGACTCACGGAATAGTAGCTGTAGGACTGTTTCATATTCCTGCAAGCTATTCAAAGCTTTGCAGAAATACAAGGAGTCATTATTATAAAAATGTAATGAGTAGAATTCCATGACATCCAATGACATATTTTAATGCCCAATGTTAGCTAAGGTTTGCTTAAGGGTAGACTAGAATAGAAAACCATTGGATAGAGCAATGGCTCAGTGCTTAGGAAATCTTGCTTCACAATCCTGAGGATTGGAGTTCAGATCCAAGAATCCACATAATAAGCTATATGTGACCCCAAATGCCTGCAACCTCAACTCCACAAGGGTTATTGGTGCTTGCTGACTTCCAGCCTAGCTGAGACATGAACCCTGAGTTCAGGGAGAGACCCTGCTTCAGAGAAATAGGTGAGGAGTGGTAGAGGAGGACTCTCAAACCTTCTTCTGGACTCTGTTTTTTGTGCACAGGTATGCACACCCCCTACAAATAAATAATAACTATTTTTTACTATAGACTGTAATCCATTGTTATTGATATTCTCCATACACTTTGAGGCCAATGTATTATTCTTTCTCAGCCTTCTGTTACCACTTTCAGAAACTCCTGTTAATCTTTCTCACAAGTACCATATTGTGCATAACATCTCGCCTGTCTTTAAGCTCCCCACACGACACATCCATGGCTGGGCTCTGACTTGGAGGGGAGTCTGAGTCACACACCCTTAGCATGAGTTCTCAGGCATCCCATGACCCTTGTCTAAAGCCATTGCCCCTCCTCTCGTGTTGTGTTTACACAGCTTTTTTCTCCTGAAGGGATTACATCCACATCTGCTTCTATTAAACACCCCTCCTCTTATCTTTCCTTTTCTCCAAATCGTCAAGGGCACGTCTTTCTTCTTAATTCTCTGTCCCAGCCTCTTCTCTAGGGAGATTTATCTCAGACCTACACTGAGGAAGTATCTTATTAAAATGTAAATAGATTCTCAACATTCCAAACACATCCAATTCATCTTAATTTGGCTATTTATTTGTTGAGTTCACGTTTTTTTTTTATCACTAAGAAAAAATTAAAAAATCAAAGACAGCAACTTTAAGCGGGGTTATTACGTGGCAGGGGGGACACCAGGCATTTGGAAGTTTATGTGTTATTGTTCTTGTGGAGTAGTTAATCTGTGCTGTAAAATCAACAATTTACTTTATATTCCTTTCTTCACATTGGAAGCCAACAGCCTTCCAAATTTGCTTGGGAATAAAAACGTCTCAAGTTTTCTCACCTGGTTGACAGAACACTTTATCTTTTTCTCATTGCTCCAGGACTCTGAATCTTGTTTTGACACATGCAGAACAGAAATATGTTTCCCCTCTTGGCTTGACTCTGGTAAGGTGCAGTCTCTGATTGACCAGGATACAATTCTGGAAATGGGAACTCTCAACCTGGCTTCTAGGCTGTGGTTGTAGAGATCTCAGTGCTGCTCCATGTGCCAAATCTCTGGCTAGTTACCACCTGTTTGGACAGGCGACACTGTGACCTTTAGCTAGGACATGTCTTCTAAAATAATTTGAGCACAAAAAGGTTAGTAAGTGCTACCCACACATAATAAAATTTTTATGGAAACCTTTCTTCCCCAATATAAGTTTTCTCTATGTAGCTCAGGCTGGCCTTGAACTCATAATCCTCCTTCCTCAGCCTCCTCAATTCCAGGTTTGTAGATATGTGTCACCATGCTCAGCCTATAAAGACTTTTCTTTCTTTTAAAAAAATTATTGTTTTATAATAATAATAATAATAATAATAATAATAATAATAATAATAATAACAATTTGTGGGTGCATGGGTATGTGCATTATGTTTGTGTATGTGATTGCAGGCATATGAATGTCATGCTGTGTGTGGATTTCAGTGGACAACTTTTGGGAATCAGTTTTTCTTCTTCTACTTTGTTGAGGCAGGGTCTCTCTTCTTGCCTCTCTTCATACTTCAGGTGAGCTGGCGCACGAACTTGGAGGCAGATTCTCCTGTCCCTGCCTCCATCTTACTGTAGGGATGTGAGTCACCACATTAGGATTTTTCATGGGCTCCAGGGATGAAATTCAGGCTGTTGGGTTTACGCAGCAAATGCTTTTACCCACTGAGGCATCTTGCTGGCCCAAGAACTATTTTCACAGCCATCTTTCCCAGGATCCTGTGCCTGTATCATCCTTGTCTGCTGTGTTCACATGATGCTCTCCTTGAGCCTCAAGCTGTTCGCCTTAGGCTTCCTCTGGTCTGGACGCAGTGATGTGGTGATGACTGATGTAGGCACCGCAGAAGGGGTAGTAGAACAGAGGACAACAACGTGGCTGTCACTCCAGATTAAATGAGGGGGTCTTGAAGATTAGGAAAGGAATATAGTAGAAACTAAAATGCTATTTGTTATTGTCCTTTATTTAATTTTGTATCTTAAACTTTATTATAAAAATGTTGCAAATAAAAAAAATCACACACCAAAATTAACCAGACCTAACAACGTACAAATTATAAAGATGTGATTTATGCATATGTGTATATACAAACATGCATACACATACACACATGGCCAGTGAGTAAAGAAATTGAGCATTCCTTGAAGAGAAGGAGAAGTGGAAACACCATAGATGCTGACAAAGAGACAGCTTTGTGCTCTCATTTGCTTATTTCTTCCTTCTCTCCAGACTTTGTCCCCTTCCATTTCTTTGCAATGAAAAATGGTCAGGAAATCCTAGGTAAGTGTTTTAGTTACCGTTTCTATAGCTGCAAGGAAACACCATGACCAAAAAGAAAGTTGGGGAGGAAAAGGTTTATTGGGCTTACACTTCAGCATTGCTGTTCATCACTGAAGGAAGTCAGGACAGGAACTCAAGCAGAGCAGGATCCTGGAGGCCAGAGCTGATGCAGAGGCCATGGAGGGGTGCTGAATACTGGCTTGCTTCCCATTGTTTGCTCAGTCCGCCTCCTTATAGAACCCAGGACCAGCAGCCCAGGGATGACACCTCCCACCATGGGTCAGGCCCTCCCTTAATGATCACTAAATGAGAAAAAGCCTTACAGCTGGATCTCATGGAGGCATTTCCTCAGCTGAGGCTCCTTCCTCTGATGACTCTAGCTGGTGTCGAGTTGACACACAAAACCACCTAGTACAGTAAGAAACTAGAATCAACTTGGACCACACTCGTATCTGTGTAAAGTGATATCATGGTATTAAGCCAATAGTCTAACATGGCTGCCTTGGCAGGGAGAGGTCAGCTCTGGTGCAGTGTATGGCTGGCTGGCTGATGGTTTTTCTTAGACCATGGCATCCAGTGAGCTGGGAGAACACTTTCCTCAGTTTGGTCATGTATGAAAGTGTGCTGTACCTTTGACAGAAAGTAGCTCATGCAGAGGTGTGGGTTTCATTTAGTTTTCTTTACAAGAACTTCAGAATGCATTCCACCAGGGCAATCATGTTATCAGTGGAGTGACACTCCATGTTCAAGCTTAGAGACCAAGGGCTGCTTGACTTTCCTCTGTGGCTGTGCCACACTGAAGTCACAGAAAAATCCCACCGAAGGAACATTTCCTTGGGAGATACCTTTCTTTAAAAACAAGAAAAGCCAAGACACAGAAATGCTGTGGGTGAGGGTACATTCCTTTCAGGGGTACATAGAATATTTTTTTTTTTTTTTTTTTTTTTTTGGTTTTTCAAGACAGGGTTTCTCTGTGTAGCTTTGCGTCTTTCCTGGGACTCACTTGGTAGTCCAGGCTGGCCTCGAACTCACAGAGATCCGCCTGCCTCTGCCTCCCGAGTGCTGGGATTAAAGGCGTGCGCCACCACTGCCCGGCTTAGAATATTTTATGTTTATTTGTGTGTGTATATGTGTGTACTTGTGCATGCATGTATAGATGGATGTATGCTTTATAAGAATAAGGCATCAGATTCCTTGGAGCTAGAGTTATAGTTATATATAGTCCTCCAGACAGAGCAGCAAGTGCTCTTAACCACCGAGCCATTTCTCTATCCCACAGGGTGACGCTGAGTAAAGAGCCCAGAGCTGCTGCTGCTGGGATTGAACATTAGAGACACAGGAAGGCAATGAATACAGTAGCAACCTGCACTTTCATCTCCTTCTGAGAAATGCAGCAGACTGGTTCGGGTTTGATATGCAGAGTGAGTGACGAAGGATGGTAAGAGAGCACAGAGGCTAACATGGATTTTACTCTCTAACAGGAAACGGATTTCTCAACCTGTTTACCAGCCAGATCTGTAGGTCTTGGCTGGCGGCATCTCTACAGAGAATGTTTAAAAGGTGAGCTGCCGTGACCCCGGGCACGACGGCGACATGACGAGGCAGCTGGCAGCGGGGGATGAGCGCACAGAAAGGAAAACATTTCAGCTTTTAAAGCTAGAGACACCAAGACAGAGCCTTAGAGTAAAACGAATCATTTAACTGGAGAGGGAGTTTGATGGCTGTCTCCTAGACTAAGGAAGAGGAGGATGTTTTGTGGACCGGGTGGTCATAAAATGAATATAATTGCTCCCCCAAATGAGTGTCATTTTGAGCAACATGTACTCAACTCACACTAGGGGTACTGATTTATAATTATCCTAATTGATCCCAGAATTGGGATAAATGGGCACACACATGCCATTTTCCTGGTAGGTGCTGAGAATATTGGGCACACAGTACCATAACAACTATGGGGTGCAAGTGAGAGGACTGCTTCTTCCAGCCTTCTTGCCATGGCTCTGCCTTTCTAGGTCACTGATTCCAGCTCTGCTGTGTTCCTGGAGAACAGTGTACCCAGCCAACATTTAGAGGGAAGTTTATATACAGGATGGGAGGTGTCACTGGATGGATTGCTGGATCTACTCAGGTGGCTAACGATAAAGGATGCCTAATGGTCTCCAGGTACACTCCTGCCTAGTTAGAAAATGCGTTTTAGTTCAGATTTGCTGATCCCCAAATGCACCAAACTAAAATGTCCACCAAGCTGTCTATTCAGAAGAAGGTAATGCTGTGAGCAGCAAGAGAAGGAGTGACGGAAATGTCCCCTTTGGTACTGGATTCTGTATCCTGTTTTATCCGGAGGGAATTTATTAGCAAAGATAAGACTTAAGGTGGAGATCTTCCAAGTAATGTTAAGCACCCGTCCATCAGAGCATATCATCTAAGAGATGCTGGGGCCTATTTACTAAGCTCTGGGAGCTGATACTGGCTTATCTGAGTTGGTTCCATTCAGCCATGATGGTATTTGAGTTGTCGACACATGCTTTGTAAGAGGACTTGGTTTTCGTTAAACTGAAACATGAATTCTGAAACGGAAAAAAAAAATCTAATCTTAAAACTAGTGCAGGCCAATTTGTAAAACATCTTAAAAGATGGGTGCAGGGAAGTCTTGAGAACTTCGAAGAATAATTTTCTGAGTGTCAGGAGAAAATAGTGTGGGAAGAGCAGGTCGTTAGTAGCTGATTTGCTGAGCCCAGAGCAAGCCTCCTGGCATCCTGGCATGTGTAAGCTGCTCTAGAGAGGGATATTTGCTTAAGGGTGCAAATGTCTATCTCTGTATTGAGCTCTGAAGACATTACTTGAATATAAAACAGATAATTTATGCTTCAGTCCTGGAAGGGAAATTAGGTATTTTTAGGTATTATTGATTCTAGTCTCTATATTGGGTTTATAAAGAAACCAAATACCCGAGAGAGGTTCTTGTCTGTTGTCCCAGGGTCACACAGGGCAAGTTGATTCTTAAAACATCTAAACGTTAAAATTTTGTGTTACAGCTATCTTTCCCCCCCCCAAATCTGTCTATCTATCTATCTATCTATCTATCTATCTATCTATCTATCTATCTATCTATCTATCATCTATCTATCTATCTATCTATCTATCTATCTATCTATCTATCTATCTATCTACCTACCTATCTATCTATCATCAGTGTGGGTGCACGTGTACCATGGTACTCATGTGGAGATCTGAAGACAACTTACAGGATTCTGTTCTCTCCTTCCATGTGGTCCTGGAGATCAAACTCAGGTTGTCAGGCTTGGCAGCAGGTGTTACCCACTGAGCCATCTCACTGGCTCTGTAAGGCATTTAAACAGTAACACACGCATACACACACACACACACACACACACACACACACACACACACACGAGTAAATCTGTGTCTGCATTCACATATATGCATGTGTTATGTGAACCGCTTTGAATGGAGTGCAATGAATCCAGGGTCCCAGTTTCCAGGGCAGATCCCTTGCATTGGTTTTCAGTCCACCAACACTGTGCAACTCCACCCCATGCATCCCCTACATGATTATTTTGCTCAAGCATTCACTGTTAGCTCCAGGCAGTCCATTTGGTCAGTGATGCCACTGTGTCATCAACCTTGGTATTGAAGCTGGGAACCATGGATCTTTGTCTGAGCTCTCGCACTGAGGTACCCTAGATGCTGGGACAGCCTCTCACCAAGTTCTAGTAGCTTCATTTCACTGTTCTGGAAGCTGGGCATTCAAATGTAGATGGCAGCAAAACTTGATGACTAATAAGAGATGTTCTCTGTTCCTTGGATGGCATGTATTTTGCTGTATCCTCTACAGAGACTATAAGCAGAAATAAGAGTTGTCATCTGGTCATGAGAAGCCAAAAACTCACTGGCTGTGATACTTTTTTTTTTTTTAAACAGTCATTATTTTTTAAAATTATGTGTATGCATATGTGTTTATGTATGGGTATGTGGACATGAATGAAGTTGCCTGTAGAGGCCAGGAGAGGGTGTCAGATTCTCTGGAGTTTAGAGTTAGAGGCAGCTGTGAGCTGCCTGATATGGGTGTTGGGAACTGAACTTGGATCCTTGGCAAGAGCAATTTTAACCCCAGAGCCATCTCCCCAGCTCTAGTTGAGCTGAGTCTGAGAAAGTGATGTGGGTTAGCCTTGTTTGAAATGAAACACTGGGCTGCTAATTTTTGAATAGCTTCCAGGTGACCAGCTAGGGAGGAAGTAGGCAGAGGAGTTAGGGGTGTAGTATTCATGCCAGAAAGCTAGTGAGAAGGGCTCAGATTCTCCATAGGTTCAGAAAACAGAGTGAAGGGAGTTGCTCATAAGCCTATGTGGAGAAGATACAGATGGGACACCAAGACAACAGTGTTGAAACTGGAGAGACGGGATTTCCCTGTACTGAACTCAGGAAGCCCTCTGGAAGAGCAGCTGTGGGGGAGGCTGATGCATTCCATTTTTTTTATTCAGAGGGTTGAGATGCCGATTTTCAATCCAAGTAAAAAACTGAAACTTTTTCTTTCCTTTCAAGATGGGGTCTCCCTGTGTTGCCTCGGCTGCTTCCTGTCCTATAGACTCAAGTGATTGTTTTGTCTCCGACTCTGAGTAGCTGAGACTACAAGCACTTACCCCCATGCCTACACAGCTAGAATTCTGACCAGGTGTTAGGGGTTTATCAGCACACACATAGCATTAGAGTCACGAGATCTCCAAGGAGTGAGGGTACATATAAATTTTCAAAACGTCTCGGACAAACCCCGGAGGCCCACAGCATTCAGAGGTCTGAACAGCCATGTGTATGGAACCGAGGGAGCAGTGGAGTGGGGGGGACGGGAATGTGGGTGATCTGGACTCTGACAGAAAAGTGTGACAAATGTCACTGTTAGGCCAGTGTGAGAGAAAACAGATTACGACAGGGATGAAGAGAAGAAAGGCTCCTTACTTCAGTCTTCCTCTAGCTGGGGATAAAATGCTTTCGCCTGTCTGACTTTGCAAATCCTAGAAGTTTTAGACTTTCTCTAGTCTCCTTTTCATTTTCTCTGCAAATGAAAATTCTTTTCAGAACTGATGTCTCCTGAAGTATGTTGTCAAATCCATCTAATAATAAGCTTGTACAGTTAACATTCTATTTTCTAATGCATTCTGATCAAGCTATAATATGAGGGCGGCAGAGCCAGGAGGATCTCTGTGAGTTTGAGGCCAGCCTGGTCTACAGAGCGAGATCCAGGACAGGCACCAAAACTACACAGAGAAACCCTGTCTCAAAAAAACAAAAAAAACAAAAAACAAAACAAAACAAAACAAAAGCTATAATATGATCAGACAAGAATTGTCTTCGAAAGACATCAGGCACTAGCTGAGTGTGGTGGCACATGCCTGTAATCTCAGGCTGAAACATGAGGATTACCGTGGGTTTGAGGTCAACTTGGGCTACAGAGTAAGTTCTGAGGTTATCCTGGGCTAGAGTAAGAACTTGCCCACTCCCTTGCAAATGATATCAGAGGCACAATCGTTTAATAAATACTTTGCTGTGCTGTATTATAGGGTTTCATCTCCCCAGCCGGTAGTGCAACTTTCTTTACTACTCACTCTTCAATCAGATTAGGATTTTCTTAAAAGATTTATTTATTTATTATGTATACAGTGTTCTGCCTGCACGTTTGTCTGCACGCCAGAAGAGGGCACCAGATCTCACTACAGATGGTTGTGAGCCACCTTGTGATTGCTGGGAATTGAACTCAGGACCCCTGGAAGAGCAGTCAATGCTCTTAACCTCTGAGCCATCTCTCCGGTCCCAGATTAGGATTTTTACTTGGGGCCCTTTGAGGACCAATCACATGGTAGGTAGCCCCCAGATTCCAGTGGCCTAAGAGAACAAGCATTTTTGGCTGTTGAGATGGCTCAAACGTTAAGCACACTTGCTGCTCTTACAGAAGACCTCAAGTTCTGTTCCCAGCACCCATGCCAGGCAGCTCACAACTGCCTGTCACTCCAGCTCCAGGGGGAAATCAAACACCTTCTGCCGTCTTCTGCAGGCACCTGTACTCACGTGTACTACCCTTATACTTAAAAAAAGAATAAAACCAACCTTCCCAAAGGAGAGGCATTTATCTTTCCCTCATACAAAGTTCACTGTAGATGCATGAGGCTTCGGGTCAACGGCCCTTCCTGTCATGGCTCCCCCAGGCTCCTCCACCACTCAGGAGGAGGGAGGGAGGAGAGGAGGAGACTATACTAGAGTTGAGCATTACAGGTTAAGTCCTTTCAGGAGGAAGTTACACACACTCATCTCAAATAAAGCCAGGTGACCAAGTTCAGTTCCTAAGGACTGGAGGAGAAAGACGAGAAAAAAGAGTTAGACCCCCCCAGTCAAGCCTCTCTGGAAACATCCTTCCAGATATACCCAGACGCACCCAGAAATATGTCGCCTGGATGATTTCTAATCCAGTCAGGTTGACAAGGAAGGTGCATGGCTGAATTTATTTTCTATCATCTTTAAAAATTTCTTTTAGAATTAATTTTTATTTTATGTGTTCAGGTATTTTGTCTGTGTGTGTGTCTTTGTACCAAATGTGAGGCTTTGGTGAGGCCACCAAAGCATGCAGGATTCTCTGGAACCAGAGTTACAGATGGCTGTGGGCCACCATGCAGGTTCGTGGGAACTGAACCTGACTCTTCTGCAAGAGCAGCCAGGGCTCCTGACTACTGAGCCCATCTCCAGCCCCTACCTTTTATCTTCTTATGTAACATCAAGATAATTTTCCTTTCTTTTTCCTACCGTCCTCTCCTTTTACTTACATTTTAGTATTGAGGGTTAAATCCAGGGCCTTGTACATGCGGGGCAAGTGCTGAAAACCATTGAACTATGCCCCCAGCCCCAAATAATTTTTCTTGAATAAAATATATGCCACACATCTGGGTATATTTGAGGCTCTAAAGACAAACTGCAGCATACTATGCACAGTCTAAGTGTTAAGAACGAATCTGAAACATCTCCCATGAACCCGTATTTTGAAGCGTGTTCTCTGTCTGGTGGCACTGTTTTGGGAGGCTGTGGAACCTTTAGGAGGTGGGGCCTCTGCCTGGCAGAAGCAGGTCACTAGGTCACTAGGAATGGGACTTGGAAGACTATGGCCTGGCCCTTGGTTCTGTTCTTACTTTCTGTTTCCTGTTCTATGGCTGCAAGAGCATCCCTGCTACACGCTGCTGCCACCACCGACTGAGCTGCTGGGCTCCGCCTTCCCTGCCGTGGAGAACTGCAACCCCTCTGAAACTGTGATTCAGGTCTCATCTCTCCTGCCTTAAGCTGTTCATGTCTGGGGTTTTGGTCACAGGGACACAAAAATGGGTTATCTAATAAGCCTTTAGTAAAACGTCAACTGTCTTTCAAGGGTCATAACGTACCAGATGTTTTTATAGTTTGAACTTTGCCCTGAAGTAATTCATGATGGTTGTTAGTAGCACTTACCAGCAAAACCCTGTCTGTTCCTTGCCTGGCCCCTAGCTCTTACTGTGGAAATGTCTCTCTAAGGCCTCACTATCTATTCATCTTTCTTTCTTTCTTTCTTTCTTTCTTTCTTTCTTTCTTTCTTTCTTTCTTTCTTTCTTTCTTTCTTTCTTTCTTTCTTTCTTTCTTTCTTTCTTCCTTCCTTCCTTCCTTCCTTCCTTCCTTCCTTCCTTCCTTCCTTCCTTCCTTTCTTTCTTTCTTTCTTTCTTTCTTTCTTTCTTTCTTTCTTTGCAGTAATGGGCCTGATTCTTTATTTTTTCTTTTTAAACATCATTTTTTTTTTATCAATTCTTTGGGAATTTCACATCATGAACCCCAAGCCCACCCATTTCCCAGTCCCTCCATATCTGTCCTTTACCCTTGCAGCATCCCTCCCCCAAAGAAAATAAAAAATAAAAATATTAATTAAAACAAAAACGAAACACCCAAACCACTTTGTTCCTCCACCTTTCCCACCTCTCCACCACCTCTTCATTCATCTTCGTGGTGCTGGGAGCTGTGGCATGTCATGCAGCAGACCCTTTTGTCCAGACAGCTTTACTGTCAACCCTTCATTGCAGTGAGCTGATGGTCTGGTTCAAGGCCTCTGGCTTCTGCTACACCATCAGTACTGGACCCTCACCAAAACTCCTCTTAGGTATCCTGCTGTTGCCTTGAGTCAGGGAGACCCTGTGGCCCTGGTGCTACAGGAAGGACCTTCACACACTCCAGCAGGCCATAGATGGGGTAGATGCTGAGGTGGGCCAACTGGATGTAGGCCTGGGTGGTAGCTGAATTGGTCAGTGCGGCCCCTGTTCTGACCCCACCCCTAAAGTGAGGGGCAGAGCCAGCTCTCCTCCTGTGCCCATACCGCTGGGGTCAGCTCTCCTGTGCCCATACCGCTGGGCTCAGCTCTCCTGTGCCCATACTGCTGGGGTCAGCTCTCCTGCACCTGTGTTGAAGGGTGGGGTCATCTCTCCTGTGCCGTGCCATTGGGGTCAGCTCTTCTGCACTTGTGTTGAAGGGTGGGGTCAGCTCTCCCAGGGCTGGGAACATTGGGGCTAGCTCTCCCATGTGGAGGCAGGGGGATTAGGCAGTGTAAGGTCATCTTCAGCTATAGATAGAGTTCAGTGTCAGACTGGTATATGTGAGACCCTGTTTCAAACAACAAAATTACACAAAACCCAACTAACCCAGTTAACCACCACCACCACCACCACCACCACCACCACCACCAACAACAACAACAACAACAAAACAGAACTTAAATAGAACAGAGGACCAAGGAACTTGTAGACAAAAATAACCAATTTCTCATAGTCTGGTTACCTGGGACCTGTGTCACTGCTGTTTCCAAGTTCTTGGCATCATGTTAAAGAACCGAGAGGCAGCTGGACATGTGTTGCAAAACTTTGATGCCACTATTCAAGAGGCAGAGGCAAGCCTGTGAGTTCTCTGTGACTTCGTGGCCAGCTTGTCTACACAGCAAGTTCTAGGACAGCCAGGGCTAATTGGAGAGACCCTGTCTCAAAAACAAAAACAAAATAAAAAATACCCAAAACAAAACAGGAAAGAAAAAATTTTGAAAAAATGCATATAAACACTAAACAGCAAAAATTGTATTTAAGGAGACAGAGCTAAGTGCCCTAGAATAATGATTATTATTTGAGGCATCCTTTTATGGGGTCCAGAAAAAGGAAGAGTTGGTTACTAAGGGATATAGTCACTCAGGGGTGGTTCTGTTTTGATTGACAGGCTAGAATTATGTAAGTCTGTGTCTTAACTTGAGTTACCATGGCTGTGATGAGACACCATGACCAAGACAACTTTTAAAAATGAAAACATTTAACTGGGGGTCTTGCTTACAGTGTCAGAGGGTGAGTCCATCGTGGTGGGAAACAGACAGACATGACACTGGTGTGGTGACTGAGAGAGCTTTGCATCCTGACTCACAGGCAGCTGGGAGAGAGAGAGAGAGAGAGAGAGAGAGAGAGAGAGAGAGAGAGAGAGAGAGAGAGAGAGAGAGAGAGAGAAGGAGGGGGGTCTGGTGTGGGCCTTTGAAACCTCAAAGTCCACTCGTAGTGACACGCCTCCTCCAACAAGGCCACCACGAATCCTTTCCACACTGGGGAGTAAACACGCAAATATACGAGCTTATGAGCCTATCGGTGCCATTTTCATTGAAATCACCACACTTTGCTTTCGGACGCGCCCTTTCTCACGATGCCTAGGATTTTTACCGTAGGCACGCTCCGCCATGCACAGGCATAGCATGGCAAAAAGGGGCTTTCCCTTAGAAAGTCATTCAGAGGGCACAGTTTGCCTCACTGCACATGTACCCTGAACTGGTTCAGGCCTAATCCACCCTGTCTCTCCCATTCCTGGATGTACTCTAGAACATGTTAGAACAGAAACTGACCAAAAAAGGGGAGTCACTAAGTGGTTGCTTGGGGAGGAGAAACTTACTTGGTTGTTTGAAGTGGGGTGTACACACAGATCTATGCAGGGGAGAGTCCTAGATCATTAAGTGCATTTCAGGGAGAAAGGTATGTCTGTAGCCCAAACCAAGCAGAGCCGCAGTTGACAAGCCTTTCCTAAGCTTGCCTTCTCAGACCAGGTGGCTTGAAGTCCCAACACTTGGGGGTCAGAGGAGGGCTCTGGGGACCCTTTTCTGGGTTGCAGATTGTTGACCTTCTGCACATGTCTCTGTACATGGTGGGAAAAGGGCGAGAGAGCTCCCTAGGGTCCCATTTATCAGGGCACTAATCCCATTAATGAGGGTCCCTGTCTCACGACCAAATTACTACCCAGAGGCCCCACCTTTAATATTATCACACTGGACGGAGCTCAGAAATTTCACATACAAATGGTTTTGAGGCCGCATCCAGCTCACTGCGGCGAGGAATTGGTTGGAGTCACTAACCCACTGAAAATCTCAGTGTCCTGTTTGATTTAATCCTTACTTATATATTCTTACTTAAGTATTTGTAGTGCTGATTAGGAAAAAAAATCAATACCAATTATAATGATAGTAAAAATTGCTCCGGAGGTCTCCAGTTCTGTGAACATAACCAATTTCTCCTACACTAACTTGGTTTTTATGGGTAGTGAATCACGGTTTCCAAGTTTCACAGATAACATTCTCCTTTGCATCTCCCACAGTAAGTGGGAGATGTGTCCCCAATTTCTAGTTGACAAACAAGTGATAAAGACTACAGAGTACCCATACTTGCATAGCCACACAGTTAGGTACCAACAAAGCCAGAAGGAAAATCCCCGTTACACGGGTCTGCCTGTGTAGTGTTTCCACAGTCAATTTCCTAGATAACACAAAGTGAAGGAGATTAGCTTAAGAAAATCATAACCTAGAATTTGTTTTGTCTCATTAAACAAATAGTTGAACTGAGGAGACTTGTTCAAACAGTGCCCTGGGTCACCTGTGTGTCTTCAAGTATTTGAGTTTCCTTCATGGATGCCTATCAAGTGTCTCATACGGATTCATCTGGGAATTTCTCAGAAACATTCACAGCCCTAAAGAGATTCTCACTGTTAAATTGTCCTCAGTTGGTATGTATTGCTTTAGTATCCTTATCTCTGAGTGGGAGGTTGGACCCAGAGCCCTGTGGATAATGGATGAGCACTCTACCATGGAGCTATACATTACTCTCTAACTCCCCAGCTTTTCTTCTCAAGGATATTGTGGGTACTAGGCAAGGGCTCTGCCACTGAGCAACATACTCAGCCCCAACCCTAGCATCATGAATAGTCTATTTTGTTTGTTTGTTTGTTGTTTTTTTTCAGTACTGGGAATCTAATCTAATATTCAGATCTTGTACATGCTAGGTAAATGCCCTACCACAGAGCTATATTGCCAGTACTACTTTTTCAGTTTAATTTATTATTGTTATTAGTATGTGTGTATGGATGAATGATGTATGTGTGTGAGTGTGGGCTTGTGTGTGCCACAGCATGCATGTGGAAGTCAGAACACACCTTTTAGAAAAGGAGCTGGTTTTCTCCTTCTGCCTGGTTTTTGAGGCAGGGTCTCTCTTGTAGTTCCTGCTGCATTTCACATTGTGAGTTTCTACACCATTCTCCTGTCGCCACTGCCCATCTTGAGTTCTGGGATCACAGATTCCTACCAGTGCATCCACCTTCTCGTGGGGATTGACTCAGGCCATCAGACTTGTAGAGCAAATGCTTTTACCTGCTGAGCCATCTCCAGTTCAGCCAGCGCTTGTTTTTATTCTGAGTCAGGGTTTCACTAAGTTGTCCAAGCTGGCCTTGAACTCACTGTAGCCCGAGTAGGCTCTGACTGTCAATTCAACAGCTTCAGCATCCTCAGTAGCCAGGATGACAGGCCTGCAGACCCAGCTTGGGTGGTCTTATCAGCTTTTGCATGTTTCTTATCATCTCAGAAATCACTCAGGCACTTGTCTCTTCTCTTTTCCTTTTTGTGGATCATACTTGGAATTTGGGGAATAAACAGTTCGATGGACCAAAGCTGCTGCTAACTCATACTCCAGAGACAGAATCGTTTTACATAATTTTTACTGGCGTACATTAGTTATATATGGCAATGAGTGGATCACTGTTCTTGAAGGAGACAGTTACTGAGTCAAGTTGAAGTGTTAATCAGTCCTCCAAAAAGAATAGTCCTTGAAATTTGGGTTAATTAATTTTTTTAATCTTTTATACTACTTAATTCTATACTCTGCTAATTTACCACTCTGTTTTTATATTTCTTTATGAGAGGCAGGGGACTATTTACATACATACATACATACATACATACATGTATATATCTCACATCTGTGTGTGTGTGTGTGTGTGTGTGTGTGTGTGTGTGTGTGTGTGTGTGATGAGCATGTCATGGTGTCATGTAGAAGGCAGAGGACAACTTCTTGCAGGAATCAGTTGACACCTTCTATCAAGTGGGTCCTGGGAATTGAACTTAGGTTGCCAGGCTTGGTGGCAAGTACCTTTACCCAATAGCCATCTCCCTGGCCCAGTCATTGTTAATGATGCATAAATGACTTGTTTAATTCTGTTTTAATTTCAATAGAAATAACACCACAGTCTTAACGTACTTTTCTGATTAATATTTGCTTAAGGCAACGTTGAAAAGAATTTTTTAGGTAATCCCAGGAGTGGCCTTTCTCTATGTTATAAGAGCAAAACCAAATAATATTGCTATCATTTCTCTGTATTAGAGAACATACTGAAATAATAATAAAAAACTAAATAAAACATCATCAACTAGGATTCAAGGTTAAATATACTATTCATTATTAAATTGGACTCCAAAGTATAAATAAAACCAAGTTTTAATTTAAAAACTGACTTAAAGGACACACATAAAATATACTGGACAGAACTAAAAAGAAGTCAATATGACCTTCATTTCCAGGTGTAATGTAATGAGCCCCAGCAGTCGAGGGCCTCCTCTGTGAAATAAAAATGCTTGACAAGGGCTGGGAGTGTAGTTCAGTTGGTAGTATGCTTACCAAGCACGCATGGGTCCCTGAGTTTGATCTCCAGCACAGGTCAGGGGTGCATGCTTGTAATTCTAGCCATGGGGAGGTAGCAGCAGAAAGACCAGAATGTCAATGTCACCTTTGGTTGTGTAGTAATGAGGCCAGCTTGAGCTATAGAAGACCCTGTGGTGGCAATGGGGGTATAGAGGAGGCATTGAAAGGAAAAGATTGGGGCATCGTTTTGGTCAAAACATACCATAGGCATGTATGAAATTCTCAAACAATAGACAAAGATTATGAACAAAAAGTTAGTTATAAAAAAAAAAGCCGAAGCCGGGTGGTGGTGGCGCACACCTTTAACCCAGCACTCGTGAGGCAGAGGCAGGCGGATCTCTGTGAGTTTGAGGCCAGCTTGGGCTACAGAGTGAGTTCTAGGAAAGGCACCAAAGCTACACAGAGAAACCCTGTCTCAAACCCCACCCCCTCCCCAAAAAATGCTGAAAGCTACTAGACTGCTATGGATGTGACGCAGATGGAATGAGCCAAAATTCTAGAGAGGAAAGGTGTGCTTTCTTTTCACTTGAAGGAGGGCACTTGCCGATCTGGGGAGTACACTACGAACCTGCAGAGGTAGAAAGTCTTGGGGACAACAGTGACCAACTTTCTTGGCCAAGCATGAATGGAGTAACTACAGAAATAAAATATTCTATTGGTTTTAATATGGGACAAAAACTGAAAATTCAAGTCCAGATGTTGTGAGAAGCAGGTGAAGTGCCCTACAACCTTGAGGCACCCGAGAGATTAAAGACCCACCTGGGAGAAAACAGCATGCTGGCCTTTCAAGCAAGAAAGAGTAGGAAACTCTTGAGATTGGGAGGTCAGAGGCTGGAAACTCTGGTGATGAGACGGATCTCTCCTAGGGTTTCTCAGGACCAAGGACAGAGACACCTTAGGCTGTCACTGCAAAGCTTGGAAATCCATGCCTTACCAACCCACGTGAACCAAAGGCGGAGAGTCTTAGCCAGCCACAACACAGATCTATTGATAATTGCTTTAATCCAAGTACTTACCTTATCATGAAATGGGAATCTGAGTCTAGTGGGGATAACATATGGACCACGATTGGACTGTATATAAACAATGTCTAATACATAATTAAAAACCCAGCTCAGCATTTTGAAGGCAGAGGCAGATAGATCGTTGTGAGTTCAAAGCTAGCCTGGTCTACATAGTAAGTTCTAGGTCAGCCAAAGTTACATAGTGAGACCTTATCTTAAAAAAAAAAAGTCTTTATGTTCTCTTCTGGCTTCCACAGGTACCTACACAAATGTTGCGTATACTTATACACATACAGGCACATGAATAAAAATAAAAGTAAGTCTTAGAAAAACTTAAAACATTGTTGAAGAAGGGGCTTGGGAGATGGCCTAGCAGGCCAAGGATGAGGACTGGCGTTCAGATCCCCAGAACACATGTGAACCCGGGTGGGAGTGGTGGTCCACCTGTAATTCCCAGCGTGTGGGATCTGGAGTTAGACAATTCTTGGAACAATGTGAAATGGTGAACTCTGTGTTCTGTGAGACACCCTGCTCCGATATATACGCAGCTATAGAAAAAGAGTCATAGTGAAAATCCACAGATGACTAGGTACCTTCAGAGGGGGCAGGAACACAACTTACAACCAACTTGTCAACAGATGTGATGAGCTCCAGAAAAAGAGTGATGATAACTTTTAAGTAGGAAATGAAAATAACTACAAGCCTAGAATCAATTTATTCTAGAGAAATTTTCATTAAAAAAAAGAAGGCATGATGAATTTCTAGGAAAACAAAGACTGAGAGTATCCATGGTCAGATGTTTAAACAAATAAAGTAACTAATAACAGGAATTCCACAAGCACAAGGAACGTGCGCTCAGACAGGAGCATCCCAGGAAGAGATGAGCTAAGGCAGGCAGGGAAAATCTGGGGGGAAATAGAGATGTATGCTGGCAGCACAGAGCAAGAAACCAATAACTTATAGATGTTATTGCTGGCAGGGTGAAAACAATGGAGACTGAGTGAACAATGTAAAGAATTCTAAAGTATCATTGGAAAAGTACGGATTTGTGTCGTGTGGTACTAAGGAAATATGGATGCTGAAGTCCAGCGGTAACTATGCAGCCACGGGATGTTTTCTGTGACACAGATAGTTGTGAAAGAACGGAACAGTGCGGGGGAGATGGCTCAGTGGGTGGAAGATCTTGCTGGGCAAGCCTGATGACCTGCGTTTGATGTCTGAAACTCACACAAGAAAGCCAGATGTGTTGGTGTGCATCTGTAACCTCAGCACGTCTTATGACAAGATGGAAGACAGAGACGAGAGGATCAGCCAGAAGTTTCTGGGCCAGCCAGCCCTGAGTATGCAGCTCAGCATCAGTAACAAGAGTGGTCCTGCTTCAGCAAGGTAGAGGAACAGTGCTGATTCTCAAAAGCTCTCCTCTGATGACCATGGGTGAACTATGGCACATGGGGGCCCCCACGAATAAATGAAGTGTTGGAATAACAAAATAGCTTAATCAATTCAAAAGAGTAAAAAAAGAACACAAAGAATGAGATAAACAGAAAACGATTAAGGTGCTAGCTGCAAGCCTTAGCTTACATATAATTTTATGCTTATATAATTAAATGCTTATTGAATTAATGGATACAAGAACATATCAGCCTCACAGCAGAGTCTATACATGGAAGCATAAGCTGTATTTAAATATAGGACAACATACTTTTAATTGATTTGCATATGCGAAAATATGTTTCAAAATAATTTTTTGGAACAAAAATTTCTTTTCATAGGGGGGATATGCAAATATAGAAAACTCCTTTCAACAGGGTAGATATAAGATTTATGCCATAACAGATGTTGGGTGAGGCAGCATCTCAAGTTTGAACTTGCTCTGTGTAAATTATGAGACTTTCAGAGGTGGAGGCAAGAGACGCAATGATTGTCTGCATCTGGAACTGGATCTCGTACACAGAAAGGTGGCAATGAGGGGCTGGAGAGATGCTCAGAGGTTAGGGTCACACACTGCTCTTGCAGACGACCCAAGTTCCCCACACCCATGTCGGGTAGCTCTCTACTGCCTGTAACTCCAGCTTTAGGGGATCTGACATCCTCGTCTGGCCTCTGTGGGTACCTGCACTCATGTGTGCATACCCATAGCACAAATACTTAAAAAAATCTTAAAAAAGAAAGATGTCAATGAGTATTCATAATTTTCTCTTAGCATTCTAGTTTCTTTAGAGGAAGGAATTATGCCATTGTATATATAACACTGCCTGAAAAATACCTAAAACATTTGATTCGGCATGATTTACTTTATAGATCACTTCTCTGTTATTTTAACTTGTTTGCCCTTCTGACCTTGCGTAGTATGTTGTTCTGGCTTAGTGTATTAGTTAGTTTTCTCATTGCTGTGACAAAAGCAGCTTAAGGGAGAAATAAAGAGTTTTTGTTGACTTATAGCTAGAGGGGCTATAGTCCATTAAGGTGGGGAAAGCCTAGGCGGGGTATGAGGCAGGTGGCCACGTTGTGTTCACAGATGAGTGCTGGTGTTTTGTCCTTTTTGTCCAGTCTGGGTCTCCATCCTGTGGGGTGGTGTCACTCACATTCAGAATGAGTTTTTCCCTGTTCTGCTTACACTCTCCTGCAAATACCCCCATAGACACGCCCAGAAGTGTGTTTCCGTGGTAATTATAAATCCAATCAAGTTGACAATTAAGATTAGTCATCACAGGTACATGAGGGAACTGGGCTTCGATAGTTTAAGGGTTAAAGCTTGTGCAGGGTATGTAAGGTCCTAAGTTTGGTCCCCAACACCGTGAACAACCCAACAAGCAGACAATAAAATCAAAGCAAACCCAAACCCAACCCAGACAGTACGAAGGAAGAGGTACAGGAACGAGTGACAGAATGCGGGCGCTCTTCTGGCTTGCGCGGTGCCTGTGGACTGTACAAACATAGACAACTGCCTTAGCTGTATACTTAAGAAGTCTTACGGTGGATTTTAAACTTCACTGTATATAGATGGACCATGTTTGAAAAAGAGGAATCTACAAAGCTTGGCCTTTCCTTCACTGGCAATTACAGCAAAGCCGCTGTTCAGAGCTCCTGGAATCAATATCTCTCTCCTCTGGAACTTGGATTAAATAAACCCAGAGTGAGGACGAGAAGGTGCGAAGCATGGGGATGTGGGGTTTTGTTCTCAGAATACTAATTAGAGTCAGGGTGTAGCGCAAGCTTACAGTTTTATGTTGTCTCAGCATCTGCCTCGTGCACGAGCTCTTTCTCACACCGGAGGCGGGGTTCAGTCACCTTGATCTGAATCCCTGTTGTATTTTACTCAAGCTGGTGGCCCAAGACACAAATTTAGAAGCCTCTCTCCCCCTAGCAGCGTAAGCCCGTGGCTTTCAGGTAGCCTCTTGTGATAAATCTACTCAAGCACCTGCCTCAGAATTTAGTGACCTCAGTCCAACCCTTATATCTACGGCCAATCTCTCGTTTTCTCTCCATCCTCCCCCTCATCTCCCTCTGGTTCATTATTCCTGTTTCCTTTGACCAGGAACAGAAGCATGTCCTTCTGATGTATTGGTTTTCCTTGTTCAGGATCTTTAACTAAAAATTACTTGGAGATGTATTGCACTTGAGCCTTCCATTTAATGAACCGGGGGCTGTCCCAAGTGGGTCTTATCTGGATGATGGGGAAGAGCACAAGGTTAGGCACCCACCGCTGGAGGTGGTGAAGTCCCAGGAACTGGGTATGGATCAGACAATTACCGCAAGGGCACCTGCCAGTGTGAACAAGTTTCCCAGGTGAGAGGCCCCTGGAAGCAGGTCAGACAGTTAGACATTAGACTGTCCACCAGGGAACAGAAGTGTGAGGAAGACACTGCAAACACACGCCACACACGGCCCCTCTTCATTTCCCGTTAAGGCAGGGTCGCTCACTTGCTGCTCTGGTTCTGGAAATCCAGGTTAGCTGAGGGCATGGAAAGCATGCAATTTCACAATGAATTATTTATATTTCTGTCACCCGAGGACTCCCAGAAAGCAATTGGGTTAATTCACACACTGTATATCACCAAACAATTCTAAGGTAGAATTTTCTCATAAACTGTGGAGAGTTCTTAATTAGTAATTAGAAAATGATTATACCTTGTAAAAAACACATTTCCTTGATTATATTGATGTGACTATGCAATTACGTTTCAAATTAGTTTGAACAATGTTTAATGTAAGAATTCTCATTCTGGTCCAACCTGCAGGACAACTTGGGCGGGGGCAGGTTGGGGGTCAGCTCAGCAGGAACACATGGTTCCTGATCTTGGCAAGGTTTATTACTATTCTGAGATTCTTTGCAGTACATGGGATGTTAATGAGGGCTTAACTTCATTACATAGTCTCAACTTTGTACCTAGCTCATTCGAAACTATTCCTTGAGTCAAGAGCTTTTGTTTTTATTGAGACTTGGTAGGTTTCATATATTTTGTTGTTGTTATGAACATTATTATGTGTGTGGGTGTTTTGTTTGTAGGTGTGTCTGTACATTGTGTGTATGCAGTGCTTTTGGAGGCCAGGAGTGTCAGATCCTCCAGGACTGGAGTCACAAATAGTTGTGAGCCACCATGTGGATGCTGGGAACTGAATCCTGGTCCTCTGCAAGAGCAATCAAATGCTCTTAACTGATGAACCATAGCTTCAGTTCCAGCTTTTATATTTCAATATTATTTTTATTAAATATAATTTATTATTAAGTAATGCTATTATAGTACATTTGTATTTCCATATTATTATATGTGATATTGAATAACAGTGTGTATATCAGACATCTTACAACTGCCTGTGACTCCAGGGGATCTAACACTCTCTTTTGGTCTCTGCAGACACCCATACCCACACTCATATAAATAAAAATAAATCTTTTAAATAAAAGAACATATTGTAGGATACATTATGTTGATCAAACTAAGAAGGAAAAGCAGAAGGAAGTAATAATAGAGTAAACTGTTCTAAAATATATCGGTCCCAATGAACACAGCTGTGGAGAGTTGACGAAGAGTAGGGCTTTGGTAGTGCCCAATGTGATACTTCGTGTGTGTATTTTAGACAGAGTCTCACCACATGGTCCAGGTGGGCCTGGAACTCACAATCCTCCTGCCTCAGCAGAAGTGCTGGTATTGTAGGTAAGTGCTGCTGTACTCAAATTCCAAATAGTGATGCTTTGGAGAATGAAAAAGAATGCAAATTAGATGGGGGATGTTGGGACAGTGAATTTAAGTAGTGTTTTCTTCATACACACACACACACACACACACACACACACACACACACACACACACACACACGTTACTTTTGACATTTTATGGACCTATCAGGAAAATGATTTTAGTTATAAAAGGACCAACTTTTATAAATGATAAGGCCCATTCCTCAGGTGTTGACCCCTTTACAAAGTCCTCAGTGGTCACAAGTCCCTAATGGATGCGTTACAAACAACGTGATGTTTGGAGACTATCTCCATCATCTTAGAAATTATATAGCATGTATTAATTTAAACAAATCACATGTCTTTAGGCAAAAATCACAATTAGTCATTTCCTTCCACCAATATTTTCTTTTTACGTCAGGCATGTCCAACCTATGGCCTGAGCATACCAGGAGTCTATGAATGTGACCCAACACAAAACCTTAAACTTACTTAAAACATTATGAGACCTTTTTGTATGTGGTTTCTTAAAATAACTCTATTGTGTAAAAACTTTGCAGATGACAACACTGTGTCTCAAAGCCAAAAGGTTGGACACATTTCAACCATCACAGAGGCAGTCAAAAATTCATGAACTGCTTTTATTCAGTAGGTTTATTTTTTAAGAGAGGGAGAGAGGGAGAGAGAGAGAGAGGGAGAGAGGGAGAGAGAGAGAGAGAGAGAGAGAGAGAGAGAGAGAGAGAGAGAGAACACGCACAGACATGCCATGGTGTGTGTGTGCAGGGTAGAGGGCAACTTTGGGAGTCAGCTCTCTCCTTCTATTGTGGAGTCCTGGGATCAAACTCAGGTCTTCAGGTTTGTGAGGCAAATAAGTACCTTTCCCTGTTCAGCCACCTCTCCAGCCAAGACACAGGGTTTCTATCAGATTTCTACTATGTGCCCGGTACAACAATGAAGAAAGTGGAAAAAGGGTGTGTTGTGAGGTAACTCCTTCAGAGAATGCGTGGACTCTTAAAAGTCAAGTAGAAGATCTTTACAGCCAGCCAGTGACTGCATGGGCAACACATCCAAATCATGCAGCCCTGAGCCTTGCTGATCTTGGCTTTTTAAGCACAAAACACACATCCTGGGTTGACACACTTCAGTTAACAAGAACAGTTAGCGAGAAACGGAACGACAGAAGCCAAAGAGCAAGGTTAGCACATTTAGAGACTTTCCCAGCTGTTTCCTGGGACTGTTGACTTAGCCTTTGTCCCTGTTTTGGCTGTGGACTAGGTATTTGTTCTCATTTTGGCAGCCATCGTTACCTATGTGCTGGGTTCCAAGGCCTTAATGGGCTTCTATCATGGTGTCAGTTGTGCTAAGGTCTGGGACCTGTTACAGATATGCATGGCATTCTTATCTGATCAAATTAAGTACTGAGAATATCTTTTCACATGATTGAGCTTTCTAATTGGGAGATCAACTAATTTTGTTGAAGTTCCTTACATAGGAAAATCTGCAAGTAACAACTATAGCATAAAACATGTTCAGTAAAGAAAAAAAAAATCAGGGCTCCACTGAATACTATGGTGGAGACGTTTGTCATTGTTTGTTATGGATTTGCTGCTTCTGGACTCAGGAATACTGTAATTTTGGGACTGCCAGAACTCCGAGGAGATGATTTGATGGTTATTTAAGATAGCACACCTGTGCATAACCTTCAAGAGAGACAAGGAGTCCGATACAGAAAATTTACGAGAAGAATATTGGAGACACAGCAATTAGCAAAGACAGGCAGTGCCAGGCAGCACCACAAAGACATGATAAATGCCGGTTTGGGTGGGCTTTCAAAATCAGCGATGAAGGAATAGAACCATATACAATTACCCTTTCAGACACCTAGTTTGACTTTATGTTCAACGCACAACAAAACTTGACTCTTGTTTGAAGAGATGGTTGGATGCAGCATTGAGAAGAGATTACGGTACTAAAATAGCCTGCGGTGTGGGGGATTTACCTGGGATTTGAGGGCATTAGTTAGGAAAGCCAGGGTTAAACAGAAGAATGAGTTACTTAGGGAAGGCCAACCTATCCTCCAATTCTCAAGGGCATTTTGGCCTAGATCGAGTCCAGTTGTACCGAGGCTTGTTTGTAAGGTGACATCGGAAGGGGACGGGTCTTGCTGTGCCAGCCTTTTCTCTTACCTCCGTGTGAGATCAATATACCCATGATTTAAAAACCAGTACTATCTCTTCTCAAAGCTAAGTTATCCACATTATTGATTTCCCATGTGTTCTGGGGTTGGTTTCCTGAGATCCTGTCTTCTGTGGGTGGCCTTAATGCTTCTCCCTGACTGCTGAGGTTAGTTGTGACTTCCATGTCACTAAATGCAATGGGCCTTCCTTGGTCTATGCCTCCTCCCCCATCGTCAAGCAGCGTTGGGCACCTTCCTTTGTCCTTAGAGGAATTGTCTTCATCCCTAAAGCATCATCTCTCAACGGGCCTGATGGCATCACGTCATTTTGACAATATCCTTCCTGATTGTGGCTTCACAACTATCATCATGTCTGGAGCCAAAGTATTGCTTCTTACTTGACCCCTTCATTCATTTCCTTTGCTATAAATATATACAATCTAGAATGTATGCCAGAAAGATGGCTTGACAGGTAAAGGCACCTGCTACCAAGTCTGAGGACTTTAGTTTAAGCCCTGAGACCTGCATGGTGGAAGAGGAGAACCAACTTCTTCAATGTCCTCTGACTTCTACATATGTGCCTCCTCTCAAATAATAAAGAACAAAAGTTAGAATGCATCGTTTTTTTACTTAAAACCTTGGCTGAGTTACCTTACTTTCCCTGTTGCTATAAGGAAAGACTCAGCCAGAAGCAGCTCAAAGAAGGAACAGGTCGCTTGGCTCACAGTTCCAGGGACAGTCTGTTATTGCAGAGAACTCCTTTGCAGCAGGAGTTTGAGGAAGCTGGTCACGTGACACCTGTAGTCAAAAATCAGAGTGACAAAGGCTGGTATCTGCTCTCTTTCTCCCTGTGATACAGTCCAGGGAATGGCCCTGCCCACAGCTAAGATGAGTCCTCCCACATCAATTAACCTAATGGCACTCCCAGTGGTCCATCTCCCAGGTGACTCTAGAGTCTGTCAAGTTGACAGTTAAAAACAAGCAGTGTGTGACTTGTCCTTGCTCTGAATCTCTTCGCCCACTCTTTACAACTTGGATCGCCCGCCTCTTGTTCCAATGTTCCAACCTCACTAGGTATCTCTCATTCATTTTTTCTTTTATTGATGAGTTCTTTTGATCTTTCAATATGGATATGTTGAGCATTATTCTGGGATGTGAGGTTTCTATGGAGACCAACATGGGCTTAAAACAATTGCTTGATCTGATGGTGAAAGTCAAGGCAAAAAGAGCAACTAAAGAAGATTATAATGCATTAACAATGATTTTGAGGGAATGTCTTAGTGTTTCTACTGCTGTGAAGAGACACCATGACCATGGTGACTTTTTAGAATTAATTAATTATTTCTCCAGCTGGAGCACAGATTCCCCTTTCTCTCTCTTCTCCTTTCAGTCCCTCCTCACAACCTCCCCCCCATCCACTCCTCCTTTTTCTTCAGAAAAGTGCAGTCCTCCCATGTGTATTAGTCAGCCATGGCATATAAGTTGCAAGTAAGACTAGGAATCTCCTTTCCTATTAAGGCTGGATGAGGCGACCAATAGGAGGAAAGGGTCCCCGAAGCAGGCAACAGAGTCAGAGACAGACCCTGCTCCCTCTGTTGGGAGTCTCACAAGAAGACCAAGCTACACAACTGTCCCATATATGCACAAGGCCTAGATAAGTCCTGTGCAGGTTCCCTGGTTGTCGGTTCAGGCCCTGTGAGCCCCCATGAGCCCAGGTTAGTTGATTCTGTGGGTTTTCTTGTGGTGTCCTTTGCCTCTCTGGCTCCCATAATCCTTCCTCCCCCTATTCCATAAGATTCCTCGAGGTCCACTTAATGTTTGATTGTTGGTCTCTGCATGTTTCCATCAGTTACTGGGTGAAGTCTATCTAATGACAATTGGGCTAGGCAATGACCTATGAGTATAGCAGAATATCATTAGAAATCATTTCATTGACTTTTTTTCTTTCTTGTCAGTCATGTTTGGTTCAGTCATATTTGGTTCTATCCTAGGTCTATGGGCTGTCCAGCCTCTGGGTTCTTGTCTTCCAGGCTGTCTCCATCTCATAGTATGAGTCTCAAGCTGGGCCAGTCATTGGTTGGCCACTTCCATAATTTCTGTGCCACTTTTGTCCCAGCATATCTTGTAGGCAGGCAAATTGTAGGTTAGAGGTTATGTGGTTGGGTTGGGGTTCCAATCCCTCCACTGGAAGTCTTGCCTGGTTACAGGAGATGGCTGGTTCAGGCTCCGTATCTCCCATTGTGTAAATGTACCACATTTTCTTTATCCATTCTACAGTTGAAGGGCATCTAGGTTATTTCCAGGTTCTGGCTACTATGAATAAAGCTGCTATGAACACAGTTGAGCAAGCGTCCTTGTGGTATGGTAGAGCATCCTTTGGGTGTATGCCCAGGAGTGGTATAGCTGGGTTTTGAGGTAGGTTGATTCCCAATTTTCTGAGAAACCTCCATATTGATTTCCAAAGTTGTTGTATAAGTTTGCACTCCCACCAACAGTGGAGGAGTGTTCCCCTTGTTCCACATCCTCTCCTGCATAAGCTGTCATCAGTGTTTTTTGATCTTAGCCATTCTGACAGGTATAAGATGGAATCTCAGAATTATTTTGATTTGCATTTCCTTGATGGCTAAAGATATTATTTGGCAAATGTTATCTATCAAGAAAATTGTCCATTTCTTTTAGATTTTCCAATTTTGTTGAGTACAGGTTTTTGAAGTATGACATAGTAATTCTTTGGATTTCCTCGGTGTCTGTTGTTATATTTCCCTTTTAATTTCTGATTTTGTTGACTTGAATATTCTCTCCCTGCCTCTTAGTTTGGATAAGGATTTGTCTATTTTGTTGATTTTCTCAAAGAATCATTTCTTTGTTTCACTGATTCTTTGTATTGTTTTCTTTGTTTCTATTTTATTGGTTTCAGCCCTGAGTTTGATTATTTCCTGCCTTCTACTCCTCTTGGGTGTGTTTGCTTCTTTTTGTTCTAGAGCTTTCAAGTGTGCTGTTAGGTCACTAGTATAAGATCTCTTTAGTTTCTTTATGTAGACAGTGCTATGAACTTTCCTCTTAACACTCTTCCTTGTGTCCCATAGGTTTGGCATGTTGTGAATTCATTTTCATTGAATTTTAGGAGGTATTTTTTTTCTCTCTCTTTCTTTCTTTTTTTCTTTCTTTCTTTCTTTCTTTCTTTCTTTCTTTCTTTCTTTCTTTCTCTCTCTCTCTCTCTCTCTCTCTCTCTCTCTCTCTCTCTCTCCCTTCCTTCCTTCCTTCCTTCCTTCCTTCCTTCCTTCCTTTCTTTCTTTCTTTCTTTCTTTCTTTCTTTCTTTCTTTCTTTCTTTCTTTCTTTCTTTCTTTCTTTCTTTCTTTCTTTCTTTTCCTTCCTTCCTTCCTTCCTTCCTTCCTTCCTTCCTTCCTTTCCTTCTTGACCCTGTGTTGATTCAGTAGTGAGTTATTCAGTTTCCATGAATTTGTAGGTTTTCTGTTGTTGAAACCCAACTTTAATCCATGATGGTCTGATAAGGTACATGGGGTTATTTCAATTTTTTTTTTGTATTTTTTGAGATTTGCTTTGTGATTGAGTATATGGCCAATTTTGGAGAATGTTCTGTGAGGTGCTCAGAAGACGATATATTCTTTTGTGTTTGGGTAAAATTTTCTGTAGCTATCTGTTAGGTCCATTCGAGTCATAATATCTGTTGGTTCCATTATTTCTCTGTTTAGTTTTTGTCTGGATAACCTGTCCATTGGTGGAAGTGGGATATTGAAGTCTCCCACAATTAATGTGTCAGGTTTGGTGGGTGATTTATGCTTTAGTAACGTTTCTTTTTACAAATGTAAGTGCCCTTGTGTTTGGAATATAGATGTTAAGAATTGTCCTCTTGGTGGATTTTTTCCTTTGATGAGTATTAAATGTCCTTCTCCATCTCTTTTGGTTAATTTTGGTTTCAAGTCTATTTTGTTAGATATTAGAATAGCTACACCAGCCTATACCAGTCTTACCTAGGGTCCCTTGGATCTACTTGACCTCTGGTAAAGCTGTCAGAGTTGTGGGCTGGAATATGGGGCCCCGGGGAGGGATGTAGTTTGGGGCTGTTGGGATGGCTTTGAGGAGTGTTGGCTGGTGACAGGTGGTGTCTTACCTTGGATCCCTAGATCCAGCCTGACATCTGGTCATGGCAACTCTTATAAAGGAAAACATTTAATTGGGGCTGGCTTATAGTCCAGCAGTTTAATCCATTGTCATAAATGGGAAGCATGGAAGGCAGACATGGTGCTGGAGAGGTAGCTGAGAGTTCTACATCCTGTTCTCCAGGCAGCAGGCAGAAAGGAGAGACTGGGCCTGGCTTGAGCTTCTGAAATCTCAAAGTCTACCACTCAGTGACACACTTGCTACAACAAGGCCACACTCACTCCAACAAGGCCACACCTCCTAGTAGTGCCACTCATGATGACCAAGCATTCAAATCTATGAGCCTATGGGGCCATTTCTATTCAAACCATGACAGGGTATAAGAGAAAGCTAAAAGGAAGGTTGTATGCATGAGAGCCTGAAAGCAGGGCCAGGGCAGCCAAGGGTAGTGTCCTGGTTAGTTTTTATTGTCAACTTCACAAAACGAAGAGTCAGGCTGGAGAGATGGCTCAGAGGTTAAGAGCATTGCCTGTTTTTCCAGAGGTCCTGAGTCAATTCCCAGCAACCACATGGTGGCTCACAATCATCTATAATAAGATCTGGTGCCCTCTTCTGGTCTGCAGTCATACATGCAGACAGAACACTATACATAATAAATAAATCTAAAAACAAAAACAAAAACAAAACAACAGAAACAACAACAAAAACAAAAACAAGCAAACAAAACCTAGAGTCACCTGGGAAGAGGAAACCATGATTGAAGAATTGCCTCTATCAGAATGGCCTGTGGTCATGTCAGTGAGAAACTGTCTTGATGACTGATGGGAGAGGGCCCAGCCCACCGTGGGCAGTGCTATCCCTAGGCAGGTAGGTCTGAACTATATAAGAAAGCTGGCTGAGAAAGCTAGATAGTAAGCCAGCAAGTAGCTCTCTTTTCTGATTAGTGCTTCAGTTCCTGCCCTGACTTGAGTGATGGATTATGACCTTCAAGTGTAAACAGAAATAAACCTTTTCCTCCCAATGGTGTTTATCAAAGAAACAGGTGGCAAACTAGGACATCTTCCCTGAGAAGCTGTTGGAGCAAAAACTAAAGAAGGAGGACATGCAACAACATCTAGAATCAACCTAGAAGCCAATAGGCTAAAAAGGAAGCAGGCTTATTGAGAGATAAGGAGATGTGCCAGGTCACACAGGACCTTACAGGCCATGGTGTGGACTTCGCTTTTATTTGGAACGAGACAAGAAGCCATTCAGGGGTTTGGAGCAAGATAGTGGAATGACTGGATCTGAGCTTTAGAGGGATCTTTTTGACTTCTGTAAAATACCAAGGGGAATGGGTAAAGATGTAAGCAGAGAAAACTTTGGGATAATCTTGCAATGATGCAAACTGAGATGAAGGTGAGTTGGACCAGTGGAACATTCTTAGAGACAGAGACAGGTGGTGGGTTCTGAAATACTTTCATTTCTTCATCACAAGTCTGTTTCTCAGGATAGGAGCTTCACTTGGATGGTTCTCAATGCTATAATACTCTTTTAAAAGTTAATCTATTTTTCTATTATCGTGTATATGTGAACACAGGTGCATGCACACCACAGCGTGTGCATCAAGGTCTGAGGGCTACTTTCGGGAGTCAGTTCTATCCTCCCATTATGTGGCCTGGGTACCAAACTCAGGTCATCAGGCCCGTGTGGCAAGTGTCTTTGCCCACTGCGCCATCTCACCAGCCCCACACTGCTCGTTTGTTTAAATTTATGTAAGGTGAAGGGCACACAGGTGAGGTGTAAAGTTTGATAGGTTGTGGCAAATGCACGTAAATGAACCCATTGTTACAACGAAACCAGTGACCATCTCATCACACCCCAAATTCCAGTGTCCTGCTGTGTTCCCCAGACTTCAGAGTGCATCTGTGTAAAAACTCATCTGGTTTCCATCGCTGCAGATCTGTTTGGATTTTCTAAGCTGTCATTAAATACAACCATAAAACACATATTCCTTCAGAAATGCGTTAAGACACATCAGAATTTTGTCATTGGAACCATTTCTAAGTATCTAAGTCAGTATAGTATCATTTAGTTAATTAGTGTCATGGTGCTGCTTAGCTATAGAACGCCTAGTTCTAAGACATTCTTATCATCCCAAAGGGAACTTGATATCTGTTAATTAGTCTCTCTCATAGACTGAAATCTTGACCCCTTCCTCCAGCCCCCCACTACTAATCTTTTATTTTTTATGGATTTACCCATGTTTGTCACCAAGGCAGATTCCTATCATATGAGGTCCTTCATTCCTGCCTGTCATATGTGGCCCTTCATTCCTGCCTGTCACATGTGGCCCTTCATTCCTGCTTTACCTACTTAGGAGAACTATTCTGAGGCCCACACATATGTTGCATGTATTAAAAATTTCTGTAGACTAACTATAGTCTTTCCCTCACCTCACATTTGAGAAAGAAGTAAAGATTGTTATTTCAGTATATGAGCTATAATGGGAGACACAAGTCTATGACCTTTTCCCTAATAATTTTAGATTCCTAGGAGTCTCTACGAGAAGGTCAGTACTTTATATAGACAAAAAATTGCAATTCCAGATAAAGACAGCAAATATTTGAATCAGTGTTCAAAATAGTAGACACCCATACAGCAACTTCTTTATTTTCTTCTTTTGATAAGATGTGTTGCTTAAAACTATGAAGCTTGAGGTGGTCCAGTGATAGTTCAGTACATGGTAAAGTTGCTTGCAGCCAAGCCAGACAGCCTGAGTCTGATCCTCAAGCCCACATGATGGTAGGAGAGAACTGAGTCCTGTAAGTTGTTCTCTGACCTCCACATGTGCACCATGGCATTGCAGACTCACACACACACACAAAGAATGAATGAGTGTAATATAAAAATAGAAAAAATATGAAGGGAATGGAGAGATGAGTCAGTAGTTAGGAGTGCATACTGCTTTTCCAGAGGACCTGGGTTTGGTTCTTAGCACACACATGGCGGCTCACAACTGTCTGTAACTCATCTTCCAGGAGAGCTGATGTCCTCTTCTGACTTCCAAGGGCACTGTATGCACATGATTCACAGATATACATGCAGGCAAAAACAAACAAATGAACAACAAATAACCCACCCACACACATAAGATAAATAAAAGTTGAACCTCTTAAGTGTGGTGGCATGCAGCCTGTGGCTGCTTGAATGAGAAATGACCCTTATAGTCTCATATTTGAATATTTGATTCTTCAATAACAGTCCTGTCTGGGAAGGTTCAGGAGGTGTGGCCTTGCTCGGGAGGTGTGGCCTTGCTCAGGAGGTGTGGCCTTGCTCAGGAGGTGTGGCCTTGCTCAGGGGGTGTGGCCTTGCTCAGGAGGTGTGGCCTTGCTCAGGAGGTGTGGCCTTGCTCAGGAGGTGTGGCCTTGCTCAGGGGGTGTGGCCTTGCTCAGGGGGTGTGGCCTTGCTCAGGAGGTGTGGCCTAGCTGAAGGAAGTACAGAACTGGGTCAGGGGTACCTTGAGGGTGTAGATCTTCCCATTTCTGCTTTCTTTCTGTTTCATGCTCATGGTAAAGATGTGAGGTCTCAGCGTCCTGCTTTAGGTACCACGCCTGCTGCCTGCCTTCCTGCCATGACAGACTCTTATTCCTCTATCACCGTGAAGTCCAAATAAACTCCTTCTTCTGTAAGTTGTCTTGGTCACAGTGTTTTATCCCAGCAGGAGAAAATAACTAAGACATATCTGTAATCCCAGCCTTTGGGAAGTAGAGGCAGGAGGACTGGAAATTCATGTCTGGATTGGTCACGTGCCTAGTCTAAGGCCAGTCTGAGCTACATGTGAGCCTGTCTTAACCCAATTCCTCCAGAGAGAGAGAGGAGAGAGAGAGGAGAGAGAGAGAGAGAGAGAGAGAGAGAGAGAGAGAGAGAGAGAGAGAGAGAGAGAGAGAGAGAGAGAGAGAGGTTCTCTGTGACACATACACAAGCATGCACACACAGGCAGAGAGACAGACACACAGAGAGACAGGCACATAGAGACAGACAGACAGATGATAGACAGATAGATTATAGATGAGAGAGAGAGGCAGGTTCAGACCTGTTGAAACTAGTCAGAGGGCACATGATCATTTTTATTCTAAATTTATGTATTTATTTTACATCATGACTGCAGTTCCCCCTCCCCCCTCTCCTCCTGGTCCCTTCCTTCCCCTCCATCCCCCGCTCTTCATTCATTTTTCCTCTCTTTCTATTCAGAAAGGGGCAAGTCTCCCATGGATATCAACAAAGCATGACATATCAAGTTGCAGTAAGACCTGTATTAAGGCTGGGCAAGGCAATCCAGTATGAGGAATAGGGTCCCAAAAGCTGGCAAAAGAGTCAGACAGCCCATGTTCCCACTGTTAGGAGTCCCACAAGAAGTCCAGGCTACACAACTGTCACACATATGCAGAGGGCCTAGGTCAGTCCCACGCAGGCTCTCTGGTTGTTGGTTCAGGCCCTGTGAGCTCCTATGAGCCCAGGTTAGTTGATTCTGTGGGTTTTTCTTGTGGTATCCTTGACCCCTCTGGCTCCTACAATCTTTCCTCCCTGTCTTCAACAGGATTGCCTGAGCTCGGTCTGATGTTCGGCGGTGGGACTTGACATCTGTTTCCACCAGTTGCTGGCTGAAGTCTCTGATGACAACGGGGCTAGGCATCAATCATGTTTGTCTTTCTGGGTCTGGGTTACCTCAATCCGGATGAATGCTTCTCGTTCCCTCCATTTGCCTGCAAATTTCCTGATGTCATTGTTTTTTTAACAGCCTGCATGTGATTTTCTAGTGCTCAAATTGATCAAGAGTCAAGAGGTCTGAGTTTTGGTGTAGCATAAACACCTAATAAACAATGATCAAAGTTTTTGTCTAGAGTAACTGATACAAAAACAGGTCAAGAGGTTCCCCCAGACTTCACTGTTGCCATTATATTTAAGTCTAATTTAAAAGCAGTACAAAATGGGCTCTTTCACAAGAACAAGCTTTGCAGTAATTAATGTTGCTGAAAAATCAATTATATCTCCAATTAAACCTCAGTTTACAAGCTTTTTTTTAAAATTTAAAATACAATGTTGTAGAGAAGTTGGGATATATAGTTTAGTGGTATACCATTTGCCTAGCATATGTTACGGCATGGGTTCCATTCCCATCACCCAACACACACACACATATACACACACACACACACACACATACTGTATACCATTGTCACGTCAGAGCCAAGGGAAAAGGAGTGTTGCTGGGGTAGCTAACACCCTGGAGGCCATTGGCCATGAGCACAGTAAGTCACGTGGTTGGAAATGATGGGTCTAGGGCAGTTGCTGGCTCTGTGGTCTCTTGGGTGATTTGGGGATGTACCAGCTCTATGGGAGAGGCCTTCTGGGCTCCTTTCATAGGAACTGATGTTGCAACAGAATTCTGGAAGGGTCCTGGTCCACAGAGTCTCCATTTACCTGGCAAGTTTCTGTTGCTGTTTATTTTTCCAGGACACATGGATTAGAATTTGGGCCAAGTGAAACTATGGAGGAACCAGAGGTAAATTAACAGTCTGTTTTTTTGCTGAGGAGAGTGGGGGTTGGTTATCTGCTTGGGGCACACTGGGCTGGAACCAGCTATTTGTCTTCTTGTGTTGCCTCTTCACTTTGCACTTCAGTTTGTGGGATATTGTTGCCACTCTGAGGCACTTGTCCTCCTCAGTGGTGAGTCCCTTGTCGGGGTGGCCAGCTCACCTGCTACATAAAATGCAGAATGCTCTCCTAGGTCTGATTTGTGATCAGAGAATTCCTATGACATGGGTAGCCTTAGCCTTCACCATAGGACCTCATTGCCCAATGATGGGGTCTCATTGTGGGGGGCTATGAGTAGGGGTGAGATAATATGGGGGTGTTACGTTGGCCTCTCCCTCGTCCATCAGGCACTGCTGGTTGTCTTTGAAGCCTTTGGAATACTGAAATCCAGGTGCTTTTGCTTTTTCCTTCTTTCCTTTCTTCCATTTATCTCTTGTGTGCAGGCATTTGCAGGTGTGTGTGTGTGTGTGTGTGTGTGTGTGTGTGTGTGTGTGTGCATGCACACACATGTGTGCAGAGGCCAGAGGTCAATGTCAGTGTCATTCTTCAACACTATCATTATTTTTTGTCAGAATATCTTAAGTAGCCTAGCCAACGAGTCCCAGGAACCTGTCTTTGCACCCTCAGGGGAACGTGGGCTCCAGGGATTAAACTCAGGCGTCCATGCTTACTAAGCAAGCACTGCACCAACTGAGCTATCTGTCCAGCAGCAGCCAGCTGCTTTCTCAGTACAGAATTCAGAATGAGGTTCCTGATACCACCTCACAGTGGTGTTACGACTCTATCAACAGACAGATGTTAACGAGGAACACTGTTCAGCTGCTGCCAATTAGCCAGGCTGCTGGGAAAAGTCCACCCAGAGACTTGGCTCTCCTGCTGCTGTCCAGCTGCCCGTGGCCCAAACTCCAGCACTAGAGGGGCTCCTAGGATGCAGTTACCCAGAAGCTGGGGTACACTTCAGACCCCCGCCACTATTAAGAGCAGTGGCAACACTTACAGGCACTACCACCCATCAGGGAGTATTGGCTTCAGAGACTGTTTATCTAGGGCATGCTGCTGATGGGCATCTGGGACTATGACAGATAAGTTTCTCTGAACATGGAGTTGTGTTGTGGAATATTATTTTAAGGTGTGTTACTTTTGTTTATGTTGCATTTGTTTAACTCTGTGAAGCTGTGTTACTTTGCCTGTCTAAAACACCTGATGGTCTAATAAAGAACTGAATGGCCAGTAGCAAGGCAGGAGAAAGGATAGGTGGGGCTGGCAGGCAGAGAGAATAAATAGAAGGAGAAATCTGGGGAAAATGAAATAGCCAGAGAAGCAGGAGGACTCTAGGAGCCAGCCACCCAGATACACAGCAAGCCACAAAGTAAGAATGAGATTTACAGAAGTAAGAGAATGGGAAAAGCCCAGAGGCAAAAGGTAGACAGGATAATTTGAGATAAGGAAAGCTGGCTAGCAACAAGCCAAGCTAAGGCCAGTCTTTTATAATTAAGAATAAGCCTTTATGTGTGATTTATTTGGGAGCTGGGTGGTGGGCCCCCCAAAAGAGAAAAAACAACCAACAATGAAGTTGTGTGTGTGTGTGTGTGTGTGTGTGTGTGTGTGTGTGTGTGTAGGCACATCAGTGCACAGGCCAGAGGTCAACCTTAGATATCATTCTTCAGGAGTTATCCACCTTGTTTTTGAGACTGAGTCTCTTATTGGCCTGAAGCTCACCAAATAGGCTAGGATAGCTCACCAGTGGGCTACAGAGTCCTTGTGTCTCAGCCTCTCTAGTGCTGGGATAGCAAATATGTGCCATCACACCTGACTTTTTTTTTTTTTAACTTCCTTTCCATTTATTCTTTGTGTCTTTCACATCATGCATTTTGATGCCATTTATTTCCCCGTTCCTTCACATCCACCCTCTGCCTTTGCAACAACCCCCTCCACCCCAACAGAATAAAGTTTAAGAGAAAAAAATAAAAAAAAAGAAAAAAAGTAAAAAAAAAAAACTCATCATGAACGCTGTAGTGTGGCACAGTAAGTCACACAGTAAACCCTCTTGTCCATACATGTTTACTTGCAAGTGTTCATTTCAAAAAGTCATTGGTCTGGTTCGAGGCCTCTGGTTTCTGCTACACTATGGATGCTGGGCCCTCACTGGGACTCCTCTTGGATATCCTGTTGTTGCCCTGTGTCATGGAGATCCTGCAGCTTTGGGCTTCAGGACTGGTCCCTTCATATGTTCCAGCAGATCACAGATGGGGTGGATATTGGAGTGGGCCAACTCATAACCCTGGTTCTGGGCCTGTGTAGTTGCAAAGTTGGTCAGTCTGTCAGCTCTCCCTCATCCTCACCACCAGGGGGAGCTCTCCAGCATTGCCCTGGCTAGTTCACCCCTTGGAGTCTTGAGCAAGGGGTAGGGCCGGTTCTCTGGCTTTCACACCCTCAGGGTAGGCTCTCGCACGTCTGGGCCATCAGAACCAGCTCTGTTGTGTTGCCCAGGTGAGATGCAGGGGCTACTCTCCCAAGTGCTGCAGGACAGCCATCCTGTACTTATGACGTCAGGGCCATCTCTCCCACGTTCCACAGGTGGCGAGGGATGGGGGTGGGGTGGGGGAGAGATGCGCTCTCCCACACCACTTACCACATGGCAGAGGAGGGGTGGGGCCAGATCTCCCACACCTGGGCAGTTCACGCACACCCCTGTCAACAGGGTTAGCTCTGCTGTGCTGCCCAGGTGCAGGACCCACTTTCCTGAGTGCTGCAGCTGCTAGCGGGACACGCCTGGCTTTTTTATGTGTGTACTGAGGATTGAACTTAGGGCTTCCTGCTTGCCAGGCAAGCACTTTACTCACGGAACTGTCTTTCATTTCTCTAGGGCAATTCCCCAAGAGTAGAAAAGCATGGCATATGATAATGTTTTTGGGCTTTTGAAAATGTGCCCAGATATGTTCCAGTGTGGCTTCACCACTTATGTCCTGACCAGAAGTATAGCAGGTTTCAGCTCGGTTGCTTCTCAACCTTGCCAGATCTTGAGAGGCTAAAGATGAAGAGACTTTGGTTATTTTGCTGACTGCCTCGTAGAATTTGCATTCCCTTAATAAATAGTAAAAATGATCAGCATATATTTTTTGTGAGCTTGTACATTTTCCTTAGTGAAATATTATGCCAGTGTTTTGGCTCACTTAAAAAATATCACGTTGCTTGTCTTCTTATTGTTGAGGCTTGAGAGTTGTTTATATAATCTGGAAGTGGTATTTGCAAATATTTTTTTAGTTTTCTGTAGCTGTTTTTTTTTTTTTCTTTCTCAACAGAGTCCTCACACTGAGAAAATGTTTTTTTTTTTTTGGCTTTGAAGAAGCCTTAATTGTCTTTGTGTTATTGAGCTGTAATAGATCTTTGCAGGTTCTAGTTGTAAGTCCTTTGTTAGACACACACTTTGTAAATCTATGTGAAGTGTGTGTGTGTGTGTGTGTGTGTGTGTGTGTGTGTGTGTGTGCATGGACATGGAAGCCAGAGGTCAATGTGAGTGTCCTCTTTGATCATTCTCTATCTCTTTACACACTGGCTCTCACTGAACCTCAAGCCTACCAATTTAGCTAGACTGACTGGCCAGCCATCCTCCAGAATCCACTTGCTTTACCCTTTCCTGCACTGGGATTCTAAGTGAGGACCCCTGTGCCTAGATCTTGAGTGGGATCTAGGAGGTTGAACTTTATGTTTGCACCCCAAGCACTCTACAGACGGAGGCAGACTTCTAGCCCTCAGTTTTTAAAAGTTATTTTTATTAAGCCTCTGAGAATTTCATGTAACTTTGATTATATTCACCCCCTCCTTCAGATTCTCCCACATCCACCCCTATCTCCATACACAACTAACTTCATGTTCTTTCTCTTTTTAAAAATACCTACTGAGTCTAACTTGTGCTGCCCAAATACTGTTGGGTGTGAGGCCTGTCCTGGGTGACAGTCTTCTTTAAGGTCACACACTTAAAGAAAACCGACTCTCTCCCTGCAGCTACCAAATTCCAATAGCTCCTCAGCTAAGAGTGGGACTTCACGCTCCCCACCTCACTGTCCGTTCTGGGATTTTGTTTAGCTTGGACTTGTACGGGTCTTGTGCAAGCTGTCACAATCATTGTGAGTTCATCTGTGCAAATGCCCTATTGTATCTGGAGAGCACTGTTTTGTTGGAGTCATCCACAGCCTCTGGCTCTGATCTTCTTTTTTTTTTTTTAAATTTAATTTATTTTATTTTACAATACCATTCAGTTCTACATATCAGCCACAGGTTCCCCTATTCTCCCCCCACCCCCTCCCCTTACCCCCAGCCCACCCCCCATTTCCATCTCCTCCAGGGCAAATCCTCCCCCAAGGACTGCGATCAACCTGGTAGTCTCAGTCCAGGCAGGTCCAGTCCCGTCCTCCCAGACTGTGGCTCTGATATTCTTTCTGCCCATTCTTCCACAAAATAATCCCTGAACTTTGGAGGGAGGTGTATGGTATAGATGTGTTTAGGACTAAACACTGAGTTTGGTTTTGGACAGGTTCACGTTAGTGTTAGGAATCTGTTGTTTTTGCTCTTTCCTTGATCTCGTTTTCCCAGACTTCTCCTTCTATAAATTCTCTCTGCCTGCCAGCCCTGCCTATCCTTTCTCCTGCCTTGCTTGGCCATTTAGCTCTTTATTAGACCATCAGGTGTTTTAGACAGGCACAGTATCTCAGCTTCACAGAGTTTAACAAATGCAACATAAACAAAGGTAACACACCTTAAAATAATATTCCCCAACATTTCCCCCCTTTTTTCTAAACAAAAATGAAAGGTTTTAACTTTGACATAGTAAGACTGTATACAATAAGAACAATTATCAAGTAAAGATTACTTCCACAACGTACTAAATTCCAATTTATTTGTGTCTGGTAAATGTAAAGATAATACTCCACAATCTATCCTATCTTAGTAAATCCAAAATTTTATACCTAATTTACTTCCTATCATATCTAAGGAAAACTGCAACTATAACTATATAATTTTCAACTCCATCAAAGGTCATGGAAGGATATAATATTATTTAAGTAAACAAAAAGTGCATTGCAAACAACTTCCAAAACTCTAGCAATGACAGAAACATCTGACTGCCTGGATAGTCACCCAAAGTTCCTCTGCAATGTTGGGGCATCTGTCTTCAGCCTACAGGCCCATAGTATCTGGCAGACTTTTCAAGGAAGCAGGAAATTTGAAAGATTGTCCAGCCTATATTGGCAAAGTTTGTCAGTCATTTTCCTTTGTGTCCGGGAGAATGTCTGGAAGTTTCTTTTGTGAAGCAGGAACTTTGAAGGACTACCCCACTTTGTTTTGATAAATTTCAGTGGTCACTTTCCTGTGGATCCTGCATATCCAGTTTGTACAGCATACAGCCAAGCAGTCCAGGCAAGAGCAGCTTCTTGCCCAAATGGCTAGCCTTGCCACATTGAAAGCAAACTCCATAAGGAGTTTCTTCAATGCCCATCATCTCTGAAGCAAATTGGTGCTGCCAGAAGCAGATGTGTCTCTTTGTCATGAAAAACCTTAAGTTAAAACATTTTAAATGCCACATTCTGTAGGTCTTTGAAAGGCTTGAAGACCATCTATCTATCTAAAATATATCTTTATATGATCTTGAAAACATGCCTAACATATCTACAAATTTGATTGTTATAAATGACTAACTACTAACCTATATTTCTTGATTATCCTATATAGTTTATAATAATAGCTTTCAAAAGCTAGAACTTTGCCCTACATTTCCAAATGAACTACATAGGCACAATACCTCAAACAAAAATAGAAACATACATACAATGTTTTAACAAAAATAACCTTAAATTTTTATCAATATACAAAAATCCTTTAAACAAGAGTAGAAACATATATACGGTATGACAAAAATAACTTAAATTTGTATCAGTAGACTATATTCACTTAAATGATAACAAATATCCATAATCCACCAAATAAACAAAGACCATCCACACCCCCAAACTCTTGGGAATGTGGACCTAGTTTTCTATAGACTGCTTCCTGTTGTCGGTGGGCAAGGCATCTTTTTTAAGGGTCCCAGAGAAAATTTTGAGATAATGGCCAAGTCCTGGGGACCAGCAGTAACCTTTGCTGATAGATATCACCTGTCAACATTCAGAAGGTCTCTCTTGATCACACATGATCCATATTATTCCTGAAGGAATCCACAACCTCTTGTATCCTGTGGGAACAAAACTTGAAAGCTTTTTGATTTCCAGTTGACAAATGTACTTTTTGACTTCTTTTGTAAAGTTAAGTCATCCCTAAAGTATCTAGATTGGTTCAATTTAGCAGTCCAGTTCATAACCCCATGTCCCTTAGCAGATACTGTCTGTTTATCAACATTCAAAAAATTCAAAATAGACAAATACTATACAGGATCCAGATTCCCTGTGCATTTCCCATTTTACATGGCTTTTTTCTTTTACACTGCTTTTACTGTCTCGGAAGACTTTACTATTTCTAAACTTTATTTCTATGGCTATATTCTAGTTCTTTCTATCTTAAGCCTAATCACATTGCAAAACACACTGGAACCTGTTTAGAGGTTTTTCTGTCTGTACCTCTTTTATTGTGTATCTTTTAGCTCTTTTTTGACCACATGAGCAAATTTTAAACTGCTAAGCAGCACTGACCTCTGCCTTCAGCTTTGGTGGCTGGCTCTGCTGGTTTCTTGGGTCGAGAAAGTCAAGTCTAAAGCTCACGGTCTGGTTGGAAGTTCATGACCGAGAACTGCATTAAACCTTTCCTAGAGTTTCAGGATGCCGATGCTTGCACTGTGGCAGGCATTTTTACTTAGTTTTTTGTTCCTACTTAACACTGACTGCTCAAGGGCTCCCCAGCCTGCAGAAACTCTTAAAGGAGTTGTATCCTTTTCTTTTTTAAGTTTTCTCAGGCACTATGGAAATTCGAGCACCACGTTGGTAGGGCCAAAATATTGTTGTTGTTTTTGCTTTTTCCTTGATCTATTTTTCCCAGATTTCTCCTTCTAATTTATCCTCTGTGCCTGTCAGCCCTGCCCATCCTTTCTCTTGCCTTGCCATTGGCTGTTCAGCTCTTTATTAGACCACCAGGTGTTTTAGACAGGCACAGTAACACAGCTTTACAGAGTAAAACAAAAGCAGCATAAACAAAAGGAACACACCTTCAAATAATATTCTACAACAGGAATCTGGTAGAATTCACACGATGGCATCGTAAGCAGAGTTCCCACTTCAGTCCAGTCTGGAGGCTGCAATGTGGGGATGGAACCCAAGCCTTTGTATATGCTGGACAGGCACTCTGTCAACTGAGCCATATGCCCAGCCCCTGCAGCCTTGTCTTCAGCAGGGCTCCTGGCTTTCATGTGTGTGTGTGTGTGTGTGTGTGTGTGTGTGTGTGTGTGTGTGTGTGTGTGTGTGTCCTGTGAAAATTGCTCTGAACTTCAGCACACAATTCATTCCCCTAAATCCCTTGCAGTGACTCCAGTCCGTGCGACACATATTTAAGAGCAAAATGCTTTTAAAAGGAAGGAGCAGGACTTTTCTCTCTTCCCTCTTTTCTTCTTTTCTTTTCTCTTCTTTCTTTAGAACACAGATGTGATACCTGGAGTGGTAACAGCTAAATTCTTAGCAGGAGTGTGAACACAGTGAGTAAATGAGCCTTAGAGATGGGAGGAAAGTGAACTATTAGTGACATGGTTGAGCAGTGAGCAGTGTTAGTCTCATCTGTTTTTCTCAGTCTTTCTGCTACATAAAAAAGGAAAACCACAGAATCTTGTGGTGGTGTGAACCTACGATCCCAGCACTTAGGAGGTGGAAAAGGCAAAGCACAAGAGAACAAGGCCAGCCTGGACTTTGTGAGACCCTATCTCAAATACTTGTGTGTGCTCACACACACATGTAAATAACACAAGACCCCTCAGGAAGACAGTGGTGGGGTAACTTTGCTGTTGGTTGTTTAATTCAAGTGTTTATATGTCAACTACAAATGTTTCATTGTGAAAGTCATTTTTGTAATAAACTGTTTTAAAAATAAGTTTTAGGATTACATAAAATCAAGAAGCTAGTTATTTATTCTGCCTTCTGTTTCTTCTATTACATTAAAATGTAACATTTGTTATGACTAGTGAGCTAACATTGGCTTACTGTGGTTAAGGTCTGTATTTTATTCAGTGTAGACTCCTCAGTTTCAGATTCAACCCTATGTGTATTTCTTTTGTGTGCATATGTGTATGCATATGCATGTAGGTACACACACACACACACACACACACACACACACACACACACACACACACCCCAACCTCAGGTGTTGCTCCTCCAGTACTGTTTGTCTGTCCTGTCTGTTTTTCTTTCAAAGAATTATTTCATTTTATTTATGTGTGTGTGTGTGTGTGTGTGTGTGTGTGTGTGTGTGTGTGTGTGCATGTGTCTGTGTATGTTCACATGTATATGCAGGTACCCTTGGAGGTCAGGAGAAGGCATGAGATCCCTTGGAGCTGGAGTTATAAGCAACTGTGAGCTGCCTGATGTGGGTGCTGGCATCTGAACTCAGGTCCTCATGATTGAACAGCAAGTGCTTTATTTATGTGAATGTAAGTGTGTGTGTGTGTGTGTGTGTGTGTGTGTGTGTGTGTGTGTGTGTGTGTAGGTCAGGAAAACTTTCAGGAGTCAACTTTCTCCTCCCATGTGGGTCCCAGCAATGAAACTCAGAGCATGAGACTTGCTTGGTGGCAGGTGCCTTCACCCACTGGGCCATCTCACTGGCCCTCTTTGTTTCCAACTCTTCTTTCCCCATCGAATACTAAGCTTTTGGGGAGGAAGTCATGTAACAAGCAGAAATTTAGATTTCATCTCCTTTAGGGCAGAGAATCTGCAGAGTATTTGAGTTTCTGCACAGGGAATTTCTTTCTTGTTCTCTATGTACATGCATTCAGTCACTTGTATTTGTGCTAACAATTGGACATGCATTTTATCATAGTTTTTTCCCTTCCTTCCTTCCTTCCTTCCTTCCTTCCTTCCTTCCTTCCTTCCTTCCTTCCTTCCTTCCTTCCTTCCTTTCTCCTCCCTTCTTCCCTCCCTCCCTGCCTCCCTTGTATTTGGAGCAGAACCCAGGGCTGTTTGCACACTAGGCAAGTGCTCTGCTGAGCTATATCCTCAGTCCTGGCTATATATTTTTATTTTCTATTGTAGCCCAGCCACACTTTATTTACCATAGCTTTTCTTTGTCCCCAGCAGTTCTGAGGTCTTGGCCAACACTGAATTTGCAAACCCTGAGACACTGACTTTAGGGAACAAAGAAGTTTTAGATCCTATAAGCCATTCATCCCAGTTGATGCTGTTTTCTTTCTTTTCAAGGGAGAAAGTAGATTTCTTAAGTATTTGCTGACTTGTGTGGGGTTGCTTCACTCACAGATGCCAAACCTGGGGCTCAAACTGGGATGGAGAGGCAGAGGTTCTCTGTCCTGCTGCCTGGGTGATGCCTACAAAAGCACTGGGCACTGTCTTGTTGGACCTCAGCCTGGAACACAATGCCTGTCAGAGGACTCAAATGAAACTCTTCCTTCTCAACCTGCCTCTGTTCTCCACTAAACAACAATAACAACAACAACAACAACAACAACAGGTTTCTATAGAGTATTCCTCAATTTGCATTTCTTTGATGTTTCATCACACATGGATTAAGATTATGCATTTTGGGCTTGGATATTACCTAAGCATTTTGACAGTCACATCTGGAATGTAATTTCAAGGAGCACATGGTGGTTCTATTTTTTTTTAAATTGAAACAGGGTTTCTCTATGTAGCCCTGGCTTTCCTGGAACTCCCTTTTTAGACCAGGCTGGTCTCAAACTCACAGAGACCCACTACCTCTGCCTCCAAAGTGCTGGGATTAAAGGCATGTGCCACCATGTCTGGCACATGGTGATTCTTTTTGTTGAGGCTTTGGCTGTTTTTGTGAATTTAGTCTTGGTCTCCTGCATATCTGTTTTTCTCTTTGCTTGCTGTTGTTTATTTTGTAATGAAAAGGAGTGGGGTATACTAAAAAACAACAATAACAACTCAGTAAACATCCTACTTTTCATCCTAACTTAAAGTCTCAATAAATTTTTGATAGAGTTAAACTGGACACACACACACACACACACACACACACACACACACACACACTTCTATCTATCTATTCTCAGAAAGAATTTATGACTCTTACTTAACTCTATGGGTCATAACCTCTTACATTCTTAGTTTATTTGATGCTCAAAGTCTCCAAGATTTGGACAATAGAAGCTACTTTAAGCTTCTGTGTCTCATGAACACATCTCCACCATTTTGGGAGGTAAGGTGTGTTTTTTGGCAATGTAAGACATTCCTATGCTATGTGGTAATTACTCTGTCATTCTCCCAGGGATCCTCATGTCCATCCAGAGGTAAATGGGACTTAGGAACTGGGTCCTAGGATCTAGTTTATGAGGATACATGGCCTCTGGATCTTCTTCATGGATGCTCCTAAAAGCACACTGCCTTGGTTTCTTTGTCATTGTGTTAAAATAATCCTGCAAAAGCAGCTTAAGGGAGAAAGGGTCTATTTTAGCCCACAGTTCCAGGGTACACAGTCCATCATGGCAGCAAATCAAGGTAACAGGAGCCTGAGGCAGCTGGTCACATTGTGTCTGCAGTCAGGTACAGTCCATCATGGCAGCAAATCAAGGCAACAGGAGCCTGAGGCAGCTGGTCACATTGTGTCTGCAGTCAGGAGAAGAGAACAATGGATGCATCTGCTCAGTTATCCTCTATATTTACACATCGCAGGAGTCCTCTGCCCAGGGAATGGCCTTACCCTAATGAAGACAACTTGTATAATCCCCCACAGGCATGCCCAGAGGCCCTTCTCCTAGATCGTTCTAGAGTCTGTCAAGTGATAGTCAACACTACCACTCATACATTTTTCTTTAACTTCTAATTCAGTGCAACCACTCAGGATCAGCCTACATTCTCCACTTCTTTTGCATTTCTGTTTATTGGCCTTATGTGTATGAGTGTTTTGCCCGCCTGTATACATATGCACTATGTGTGTACCTGGTGCTCAGAGAGGTCAGAAGAAGGCATCAGATTCCCTGGAACTGGTATTACAGATGGTTGTGAGCTGCCATGTGGGTGCTGGGAATCAAACCCAGGTCCTCTGCAAGAGCAACAAGTGTCCTTAACCACTAAACCATCTTTTTAACCTCATGTTTCTCATTTCTTTTATAGTGAGAAACAAAACTCACAGGACTTATCATATTACTTATTTGTTTGGGACAATAATATACACAATGATTTTAGTTTATCTGAGACCGTCAAGGAGTTTTCCATTGTATTTGTACTAATCACTAGTCCCTCCAGCAGTGTAGACTGTTTCCAGTTGCTCCCCAGCATGGTAATAGGTCAGGGTTATTATTATTTATAGTTGTTATTTTTCTTGCCATTCTAGTCTCTCTGCACAGTAATGCATTATATTTTTAATTTTTGTGTGTTATTTTAAAAAGATTAATTTCTTTTTATTTCATATGTATGAGTGTTTGTCTGTGTGCATGTACATGTACCACGTGTGTGCCTGATGTCCACAGATGCTAGAAGAGAGCATTGGATCCTCTGGAACTGGGGTTACAGGCAGTTGTGAGCTGCCATGTTTCTGCTGGGAACCCAACTCAGGTCCTCTGCAAGATCAAACTAGTACTCTTAACTACTGAGCCATCTCTAGTCCCTTCGTATGTTCTTAATGACTGACGACATTCAACATCTATTAATTTTTGCATTTTTAAAAACATTTGGATATCTGTTTTAGGTAAAATGCATTTTATTGTGTTGTCCAGTTTTTAGCGGTTATGTGCACATTTAGATGGAACCACTCTGCATACAATTCACTTGTGATTGCTTCCCTGAAGTCATGAATATTTTCTCCCAAGTTTTATCATAAAAGTTTTATTATTTTTACCTTTGCTATTTGGATCTTCAAAATCTCTGAACATTCTTTGTGTATTGTGCAAGGAAAGGTCACACGTCATTTTTTTCCACACTGAAATCCAAAGGGACGTGGCACCTTTTATTGAAATGCCCATTCTTTCTTGCTCCTCCCTGAAGCCTAACCTTTGTTGAAATCCACATGTGCCTATCAGTGCAGCTCTGCTTCGGGACTCTCTTCTGAGCTGGACTCATTTTCCCATCCTTGAGACATGCCACATTATCTTAATTACTGTGCTTTTAGAATAAAAGTTTCAATACCTTGTTGTGGGAAGCCTTCAGCTCCATTCATTTGCAAAACTGTCTCGAGTATCTGTGGACTTTTACACTCACCTATGCGGTGTACTATTAGCATCCCAACTCCCACAACATAAGAATTCAGATGAAGATTTTAATTCAGATTGTACTAAGTACTTGTATTGGTTTCAAGGGAAATATTATCTTCACAATATTTTGCTTTGGAATTCATAGACATGAATATTGGTTGTTTGCATTTCTAGCATTTTCTCTCTCTGACGTGTTCAGTGTTTTGTGAAGAATTGAACATACTCAATTTGGCTAATGCCAAAGAATATTCAATACCTACATGATCTTTATGTTTTTGTGAGTATGATTACAAAAATTAATTTCTAGGGGGCTGGGAGATGGCTCAGTGGGTAAAGCACTTTCTGGGTGAGCCAGAGAATGAGCGCTCAGATTCCCAGCATCCATGTAAGTGCCAAGTGGGCGTGGCAGCCCCCCTGTAACTGAGAAGTTGGGGCAGGGGATTTCTGGAGCAGGTTGGCTAGACTGCAGACCAACCAGCTCCAGGATCAAAGGAGACCCTGTTTCAATATCTAAGGTGGCAAGTGATGGGGAAAAACAGTCAACCTGTGGCAGATGCATGTGAGTATACATGTACTCCACACATGTCCACACATATGTACAAACACACGCATACACCATGAACAAGTAAACATACAAAAATTCATTTGTATTTCTTTCTGATAAATAACAATACATGCTTATCATATTGACAAAATTGAGAAATCTCACTTGATTCATCTAATTTTTATAGTGTTTCTGGGGATTATATTTGTATTTGTCACATAGAATGTTATGTCTGAGGTTTGTCTTCCTCATTCTTCTACTTTGGTAGTTTTCTTACTTAATTTATTACATTAAATTGCTCACCTGGGACCTAAATTACAATAAGGAACAGAGGCAGCAGTGGCGGGTCCTTGGAAATGAGGTTTTAATACTTCACCATTATGTTTTTTATATAGATATTTTTGTAGAACCTCAACATCAAATCAAAGTAACATTCTCCTATTTCTATTGTGCTGGAAGTTTTCACAGTGAATTTTCAGTGCTTTTCTGGAACTTATGCAAAGGCTATTATTATTATTATTACTATTATTCCTTTCTCTCTCTCTCTCTTTTTTTTTTTTAATATTGATTAGTTCCCCACCCCCCAACACAGAGTCAACCTTGAATCCTAAGATAAATTCCACTTGGTTGCAACATATTATCTTTTTTAAAATAAAAGTTAAAATTATGTTGAAATTAGTTTTGTGATTATGTTCCTAATGACTATTAGTGCATAATTCACTTTTCTTGCAAGATCCATTTCAAGTTTTAATAGGAAAGTTAGCCTGGCCTCATTAAACAGATTGGCACACGTTTTCCCTTTATTTCAGATATTAAAAAAGAAATCCTTTGGGGCCTGAGGTGTAGCTCACTGGAAGAATGTGTGTCTAGCATGTGGAGGTCCTGGGTCCCTAGTGCACATGAACATACACCATCCCTTCTTCCTGTGTAGCTTATGAGTAGAACATGGCAACACATCACAAACCGTGTGAGTCCCTGAGCCCTGGCTGCCTTTATAGTTCTCACCCATACATTTCCTGTACTTAATCCATCTTCCAAAGATTTTCCTTGGTGAGAAGTTCAGTTTGCTGCAGACCAGCCCATTGTGGCTGGAAGCAGAGGCCTCTCCCTCACTTTAGCCCCTTCTCTTCAGCCCAGGTTTCCCACCAAGACCAGGTGGATCAAGAATTTTCCAGCCCATGTGTTACAAGTACTCAGTAGAGACTTTCGGATTGCTGTCTGTGAGAGACTTTCAGATTGCTGTCTGTGTTCGCCTTCTCATGCTCCAGCAGCTCAGGGATGAAGAAGAATATTTACTGAGACAAATGCTCTGTCAGCCTGACAATGCTCTTTTCAAACTGGTGCCTCTCCAAACGAGTTCTGCATGGTTCGCTGCCCACTCATGGCCCCAACCTCATCTTTTAAGATTTGTTTCAGATGATGCTAGCCTGCAGAGACCTCTGTTTCTTGCTACACATGGGCTTTAGTTGTTGTAGAAGTTTTAGCAAAGCTAAACAACACATTCTTACTAGTTTCACTAACAATGTATATTCATTTAAATTCTGATAGACTTATCTGTAAGCATGACCAGGAGGGATTTCTTTAGGTAAAATCTAGAAAAGTGTTAAATCATAAAATGAAATGTGTGTGCTTGTGTGTGTGTGTGTGTGTGTGTGTGTGTGTGTGTGTGTGTGTGTGTGAGAGAGAGAGAGAGAGAGAGAGAGAGAGAGAGAGAGCGCCCATACATAAATCCTGAAAGAGAAGCTGAAAATCTTAATAAAAAATGCTTTAGTAACTTTTGGTGATAAGGCTTCTTAGCAAAATAAAATAAAATAAATCTTTAGCAAATTTACTACTGAAATTTTTGGGCAATAAAATGACTTTCTCAATTCTATTATGGTGTTCAGCAATTAACTTGTAGTCTTCAAAAATGTTTATTATTAATATGTGGTGTGTGTGTGTGTGTGTGTGTGTGTGTGTACTGTAACACAAGTGTGGAAGTCAGAGGACAAACTTTACGAGTTGGTTCTGGCCTTTAACCCGGAGATCTCTCTTGTTTCTGCTGAACTGCCTATTCCTGGCCGGCTGGCTCTCAGTTACGGTCTGCCACAGTTGTAGAACACCGTGATGAGGCAATTTACAGAAGGAAGAGTTTATTATGGTTCCAGAGGGAGAGTCCATCATTGGCAGAGAAGGCGTCGTGGCTGGAAGCTGAGAGAGCATGGCTCCAATTACAAAAGCCGGAAGTAGGACAAAGCTGTGAACTCTGGAAACCCGCCTCTAGGTTCGTGTTTCCTTCAGCAAGGCTGTAACACTTTCTCAAAGAGTTGCACCCACTGGAAACCAAGTGGTTTCCTGAGCCATTGGGAGACATTTGTCATTCAAATCTGCACAGCTGACTGTGGACCTCTGGGTGATTCTCTAGTCCTTGTCTTCCATCTTGGAGGAGTGCTGGGGTTACAGATGTGTGCCTCTGTACCAGGCTTTTTATGTGGGTTCTGAGAATTAAACTCAGGCTGTCAAGCTTGCTTGGAACATGCTTTTATTTGTTGAGCCATCTCACTGACCTCTGAATTTTTAGTCTTCTATAAAAACAATCCCCAAGATCTAGTGGTGATAATAGCTTAATTGGAATTCATACACTCAGAATCTTTTCAACCTCAGGTGGAAGCCACATACAGCTTATAAATGAGCACATTTATTAGAGAATTGGTTTATTTAAAACATTTAAAAACTATTTAGTTGAGAAAAACATCGACCCACACAAAAATAGAGACAATAGATACTGAGTTTTCAAGTTCTAATACCCAGCTTCAACTGCTGTCTAATCCTGTTTCAATGATTTAAAATGAAAATGTCAGGGTCCAGAGATATAGCCAGGTTGGTGGATGGGTTGCCATACAAGCGTGGACCCTAGTTCTAGTTTCAGAATTCATGTGAAAGAACCAGGGTGGTAATGCATGCTGAAAACCCAGTTCTGGGAGGTGGACACAGGTGGGACTCTGGCACTCATTGATCAGCCAGGGCCTACTTGGCGAGCTCCAGGCCACTGATACACCCTGTCTTAACAAAGAAAGAAAGAAAGAAAGAAAGAAAGAAAGAAAGAAAGGAAGGAAGGAAGGAAGGAAGGAAGGAAGGAAGGAAGGAAGGAAGAAAGAAAGAAAGAAAGAAAGAAAGACAAGTTGGACAGTGCATAAGGAATGGCAACTGAGACTGACCTCTGGCCACCCCCACACACCAAGCATACACCTGCATGTACACAAAGACACACAAGAAAATGGCGGACCTCATATATTATTCATAAATATTTCAGTCTATTTACTTATGAAACAATTTTCATGAGGAAACCCACAATTTCTAGTCATAGAAGAAATCTCAACTCTTCTTAACTATTTGTTTTGCAGATGAGAGACTGGGATACTGCAGCTACTGTTCAAGTTAAGAGTGAGTGAGACTTTTTAGAACATGCGCACAGGCAAAGTGCAGATAATAATATCGGCAGAGACACTCTCTTGTGAAGATTAGAGCAGCGTGTGGGGAAGTGCTGCCTGTGATGCTTGTGGCACAGGAGAGGATCGACATCCTTACTAATTCCCATCCCAGGAAAAGACATGCTTTCCTGATTGCATGTGACCCCAGTCCCGTGGCTCAGGTCTGGATCCAGCTCTCCTCCACCTCCGCCTGTTATCCCTTCTTCAAGAGCCTCCCCTTTGTTCTGTGAGTCAGTCAGCTTTCTGTCACTGTAACAAATACTTGAGAGAATCAGCTTATAGAGCAGAAAGGTTTAGTTTGGCTCACTGCCTTGGAAGCTCTGGTACATTACCTTGGGTCTGTGATGGCATAGACTGTGGCAACACATAGCAAAACCATCCTTTCATGCCTGGGATGCAAAGGAGAAAGCATCAGGGACCAGGCTCCCACACTCTCCTCCAGGGGCCTCTTCCCAGTGAACTCAAACCTCCCACCTTTGAAAGGCTTCAGGAATTAGAGAGAAAGTCTTTAACATGGTTTTGAGGGGGCTCTCCAGACCCACACTTTAGTGCTCTGCATGTGATTTTGTTTCCCTCTCAGGCTCCTAGTGTCCAACCACGGTTCTTGTCTGTCCATAACAAATGCCCCCCATCTGCCTGTAGCTCCCCCCGATCTTCACTTGCCTCTTCCCTTTGAGCTTCACGGGAGAATAGTTTGGTTTCTTCATTTATGCCTGTTATTTTCTTGACAACTTAATAGAAGACAGATGCAACCCAGGCCATTCTCCGGAAACCCAGAAGTCATCATGCATGCCTCTTCCCCTTTACCGTGGTTACACAAGGTCTCCATTCCGCATCTACAGTATTTCTAAATAGCATCTAGTTCTACCTACAAATCTCTGCATCCCTCTTCTCAGCTTTGTTCTGGCTGACTGTGATAACCAATTAACTATAGAAGGGTATGGGTGACAGTGCCATCCTTTTGTACTCGGATACAGTACATAATGACTGTATTGGAGTCATAAACATTTCCATTTCCTTAAACATTGAAAATTGTTTTGATTATTGTGATCATCTTACATATGTATGAATTACAGTATGATATTTCAAATGTATATATAAGAGTACTGATCGGGTCAGAGAAATTAACATATTTATATGACTATTTTTGGAGCCTTTGAGAATTCTTTAATTCTAGCTATTCATAATATAAAACAGGTTATTAGAAAGTATGCTCACCTTATGTTGCTATAAAGCACTAGAACTTATTACTCCTATCTAGCTGTGTTTTATTTATTTTTATTTAGTGTGTGTGTGTGTGTGTGTGTGTGTGTGTGTGTGTGTGTGTGTGTAAATATACAAGTATGATGGCATGCATGTGGAAGTGAGGGGACAACTTGCTGGAGTCAGTTCCCTTTTTCTACCACCTGGGTCCTGGGGACCAAACTTAGGTATCAGCCTTGGTAACTAGCACGTTTCCCAGCTGAGCCATCTCACTGACCCTCTAGCTGTGTTTTGTACCCATTATCTAGACTTCCTCTACACTCCTCCTCCAAGACTCTCCCAAACTAGCAGTTACTATTCGACATTCAGACTGACCTTTTTAAAAAAAGCATCCACACATAGAAAATGCACTATATGTCTTTCTTGCCTGACTTTTTTTCACTTAGCACAATGCCCTCCAACCCCATTTATTTTGCAGCAAGTTATAGGATAGCATTCTTTTTGATGGACAAATAGTATTCCATTGTGTATAAACATCACATTTCTTTTCCCTTTATCTCTTGATGGGCATTGGTTCCATCTCTGGTTTATTGTGCACAGTGTTGCAGTAAATGTGGATATGAATATGTCTCTATGAAATGTTGATTTCATTTTCTGAATACACTTAGAAGTCAGATGGCTGGATCATATGGTAGATCTAGCATGGGCGACAGATAATTGGAGTGTACACAACCTCCACGTAGCTCAGTGGGTTGGAAAGTATGCTTTCCAGGTAGCTCAGTTGGTCTGAGCCTCTTCCAGATGCCTGGCTGGTCTCTGTTTATTATAGACAGCTGGGTTTGTCTGAGTGGGTCTTTCATCAGTCCTAACTACTTATATATGCTTGGAAAGTAAGGGAGGGGCTTAGTGAATCTGCTCAGTTTCAGGGACTTCCTGAAGCCTTTGAGCCCTTCACTTCCTGAGCTTAAGGAACTTCCCTGCAGGGTAGCTGTTTCACTTCCACTTACAACACTGTATTGTTTGACTTCCTTTCTAGCATCCCAAGTCTTATGAATTTCACTCCAAGGCAGGTTTAACCCAGGAGGAAAGTGCTACACAACAGACTTGCAGCATAAGGACTATTCGGCTCCTTGTTGAGAAAGTGAAAGTACAGTTTACAAACCCACTGGACAAAAGGGAGCATTGACTGGCTACTTGATAATAAAAGATTGCATATACTTGATGATATCATTGTAGTTCTGTATCAGGCTTTTTTCTTTTAGTCCACCAACTAGCTCCCAAATCCTGACGCAGAGACTTACTGGTTTTGAATGCTTGGCCTAGCTTAGGCACATTTCCAGCTAGCTCTTTTAACTTAAATTAATCTGTTTCTCTTTATCTACATTTTGCTTCTGGGCTTTTTACCTTTCTTACTTCTGTGTATCTTACTGTCACTGCTTCTCTCTGTCTGTCTGTCTGTCTGTCTGTCTGGTGTCTGCCTGGATTCTTCCTTGTTCTCTCCTCCTTCTTATCTCATTCTTCTCTTCTTCTTTTTGAGCCTAGAGTTCTCCTATTTATTCTGTCTGCCTGCCAGCCCCACCAATCCTTCCTCCTGCCCAGCTATTGGCCACTGAGCTTTTTATTAGACCAATCAGGTGCCTTCAGCAGGCAAGGTGAAACAAATGCAACACATCTTTACAAAATTAAACACATGCAGCATAGACAAAAGTAACACACCTTTACACAGTTAAACTAATATTCCACAGCACAAACAAATGTAACACATCTTTGCCCAGTTAAAATAACATTCCACAATATGGTTCCTTTCTAGTCATGATGCTAGTTTTAGGAAAAGGCATACTGAAATATTTAAAGATGAATTGACATGATGTCTAGGAATTTATTCTAATCTTTTAGTTGGGGGAGAGATGTGGGTGGAGTATCAGTGAATCTTTATGGCAGTAGCTGTGGGTTTGTACAGAAGTCATTCATTCATACTGTCCTTTCCGCTTGAGTCAACAATTATTGAGTCAATAATGATTTTTTTTAAATAAACAGGTGTGCTTTATAGAGGTAGGAATAGTTAATGGTAGAAATCAGTGGTAGATGGTCATCTGATAGGGTAAGGGGGTGGCGGTCCCCAAACCACAAGATGACTAAGATGTTGCCAACAGCTTTATTAGATTTACACTATTTGCCAGAAGAGCTGACACACGTGACAAAGTCCTGGAGGGCATTATCACGAAAGCCCTGGGTCTCACAATTAATCCTACACGCAGAGGCACTGAAGAAGCTATCAAATGCTAAATTATGTTCTGCATAGTCCATTTAAGAAAGCAAGGCCTCAGCTAATATAGTTTACAAAATTTTCATTATTCTCTTGTCATGTTTGAGGTGTCACAGCAAAGCACAGCATTTGATCCAGAGTCCCCATGATACTTTCACATATATCTTCTGCCATGATAGAGGCACTCTGGAAGGGCTTTGCTAAGATCTACATGAATGAACCCACTGTTGAGAGCACACTTGACTGATGGCACCAGCTACTGTGACTCCTCACTGTGCTCATGCTGGACTAGGCAACTCCAGGCTGCTGCTCATCCATGACTGAGCATGGTGATGAATCTGGTGCCGTTCCACATTTGGCTCAACACAGGACTGCTCCTATAACAAGCAGCTTTTGATCATAGCTCTACTTGACTCTTTCAAATCCGTGCCATGGGACAGGCTCTCCCTTTCATCTTTGCTTTCACAGCTGTGGTCCTGGGTCTCATTCTGAAGCAGTTCCTACCTTCTGCTTCTCTCCATGTGACAGGACTCTGCCTCAGCGGATGGCAGCACCGCTGATCTGCCTGACTTGGCTTCTGCATCTAGGAAATACCAAGCAGACAGCACCACGTACTGAAAGAGACTGACTGTGAACGTCCTCGAGGACTCAGTTGGCTGGGCGAATGAACCACACAGACACTTCTCAAAAGAAGTGCAAATGGCCAATAAAGGCATGGAAAACATGTTCAGCACCTTTAGCCACCAGGGAAACACAAATCAGAGCTATGGCAAGATTCTGTCTCAACTGAGTCCGCGTGGTGGTCATCGAGCAAACAACAACAGATGCTGATGAGGACGAGGGAGCAAAGGGAACCTTATACAGTGTCGGTGGGAATGCAAACTGGTGCAGACACCGTAGAAACCAATGTGAAGGGCCCCAAAAAACTAAAAACAGAAGCACTGTAGGATCTAGATATACCACTTCTCAGCACGGACCCACCCAAAGGAATCCAAGGCCAGATAACAACAGAGATGTCCACAGTGTTTACTGTGCTAATATCCACAACGGCCAAGTTATAGGATCAGACAAATGGATGGAAAATATGGTATATACACACAATGAAGTATTATTTAGCCATAAAGAAAAACAAAATTGGGGCTGGTGAGATGGCTCAGTGGGTAAGGATGATTGCCACCAATGCTGATGATTTGAATTTCATCCCCAGGATCTGCAGAGTGGAAGAGGAGAGATAAATCTTCCAAGGTTTCCTCTGACCTTCACATATGTGCTGTGTTACATGTTTGTGGGTGAGCACACACACACACACATTCACACACACACACACACACACACACACACACACACACACGCACGCCCACGCACACACATACACACATACATGTGCACACACATGGGCACACACACAGAGTAAATAAATGTAGAAAAAATAGAAGAAGAACAAAATCATATTGCTTGCTGAAAAACAGGTGGAACCGGAAGTCACAGTGTTAAACTAATCAGGCAGACTGAGAAAGATCAGTGTCCCAGGCTTTTTCTTACCTGTGAAGCACTCAGTCAGCTTGTTAGGATGTTTAGTTTTCTATTTCAAGAGGCAGCGAGAGAATTAAGTCTGTGGATAGTGAATCATCATGCCAAATTCTTAAAGAAAGTTTGAATAAAAAAACTAGACAAAACAAAGCCTCATGTAGATCAGGCTGACCCCAAACAATAATTTTTTCCCCCTTGGGGCATAGAGATCAATTCAGGGCTATAATTCTTTTATGTGGATCTTTTGTCTTTACATACTCAGCAGAAAAGTTAGGAAATAAAGCCGTCCTGCAAGAACTGATACTGGATGTTGTAGTTCACATATACCTGTTGAACATGCACACCCATGCTCACACACGGATGTGTACACACATGTGTGCTTATAAATATTTCAGATATTTCTATCTGGAATGAGGCTTGCTTCCTCTATTCACTTTATTTTAATGTAATTCATTTTTAGCTCCCCCATCTCTCTTTCTTCTCCCTCTCCTCATCCCTAGATGGGGCCTCATGTGTCCTGGGATGACCTCAAACTTGTTTTGTAGTAGAGGCTGGCTTTGATTTTTGACCCTCCTGCCTCCACCTCCTGACGGCTGGGATTCCAAGTGTGCCCCACTCTCCCGATTAATGCAGTGCTGGGGACTGAACTCGGGTTTGCACACACTAGATGAATATTCTCTAACTGAGCCGCTGTTCATCTGATATAATTTATCTCATCCTTTGAGGTGGACTGAGCTCTGGACAGAGGTGGAAAGGGTTAGGGAGAGGGGCTTGTGCAACATGTCCCCACCCAGGCTGGTGTAGGAAGGTCTCCTGGAGAGTGAACTCCAGTCCACTCAGGGCTCATTACTACCACCACACAACAGCGCTGGCCAATAGGAACTGGGAGAGACAATGTGTTTTAGTATGTCCTGCATTATTCATTTATGGCTAAAACCTCACTTGTAGAAGCAGCAGCAGGCTGGCATCATGCATGAAATGCATTCAGGTTTCCTGGTTGAATAGTTCTCTTTCTCCAAAGAAATGTCATTTACAGAAATCCTTCCTGACACCCCGCCACCTCTTTCTTCTTTCTTGAGGCTTAGACTTTCCAGGACAATGTGCTCCCTCTCTATTTTTCTCATCTGCATCTCTGACACAGACAGGGATGTATCTATTTCTATCATTTCAAGGTCTCATTTCTGAGAGCAAGCACATCGCATTACACCATGTAAGTGTCCATGAGCAAGGGTGGAGATTTTGGTGATATGAATGTTCTGTGTGTATATTTCTTAATATACATTTTCAGTTTTGATAAAGTACAATCCTTACTATGGGATACTCAAACAATTGTGTTACATTTTTCTTTTATCATAAGTGTTAAATGTGTGCAGAGTCTATTTGCAACAATAATGTAATTCTCAACGTTTCTTTTGAGGTAAGAATAATGTGTTCCTTTAAAAAACATTTTTGTGCTATATTCAAGTAATATAGACAGGGAGAACCATTCAAACTTGGCCTGAAGGCTATCCATCCTGAGCTGAAGGACAAAGAGAAAATATATGACAACTATATATAAAAAAAGCCAAAATCATAGTTCCCAACACTCTGGCCAATATGTTTGAAATGCATATTTGATAGGAGAACATAGGGCATGGCCCATCATCCTCTCTAGGATGGGATTAGAAGTCACAGCGAGGTGGGAGGCAGTGGAAAAATGGTTCAGCATTTAAGAGCAATGGCTGTTCTTCAGAGGCTCTGGGTCTGATTCCTAGCCCCTGCACAGAGGTTACAAACATCTGTAACTTCAGACCCAGAAGATGATGCTCTCTTCTAGCCTTGGTGGCGCCATGTAGGTACACAGGTGGTACACAGACATGCATGCAGGCAAACACCCATACACACAGAATAAAAATAAAATAAAAAGTAAAAGGGAATTCATACAGGAAAAGAGATTGATTTTTGCTACACGGATAGTAGCATTGGTAAGACAGAGTTAGTACAGTTGGGGTTAGATAAGAAAAAACGTCTGACCCTGTGACATCATGCCTGATTCTATGATGTCACAAAGGCCGAGAGAGCCCCTGTCACACTTAGACCAAATACCAATGAAATGAGGCAGGTGAGATGGCTCAGTGGATAAAGGTGCTTACCACCAACCTGACAGCTTGAGTTCAATTCTTGGGACCCACAGGAAGGAGAGAACTGAGTCCTGAAAATTGCTCTCTTGACTTCCATATAATTGTGTATTGTGTATGGTGTATGTGTGTGTTTGTGGTATATGTGTATGTGTGCACGTGTATGTGTGTGTGTGAGAGATAGATAGATAGATAGATAGATAGATAGATAGATAGATAGATAGATAGAGAGAGAGAGAGAGAGAGAGAGAGAGAGAGCGAGCAGGCATGTATGCATGTGGACAGAGGCCAGAGGAATATGTCAGGTGTCCTGCTCTGTCATTCTCTACCTTTGAGACATGGTGTCTTACTGAACTGAAAGCTTGCTTTTTCAGCTAGGTTAGCTGGGCAGGGAGCTTCCAGGATCTGCTCCAGGGTTACACCCACAAGGAACATACTTGGCTTTATGTGGCCATTGGGAATCTGAACTCAGGTCTTCATGCTTTATACAGCAAGTGCTCTTATACACTGAGACATCTTCCTGGCCCCTTCTTTTGAAACAGGAGGATTTTGCTATGTAGCCCAGACCTGTTTTGAACTAGCAATCCTGTCTCAGCCTCCTTACTGCTGGGATTACAGCCATATGTGACCATGTCTTGCTACCTTATATTCTTTAGTGAAAGATTCAGGGCTCCTTTGAAGGCAGCTGGCTATAAATCTTGGAGTATAAAGAAACATGGTAAGAGTGAACCATTTTCAGTTTTAATGTTTTGAAAATTCTATTATTATTTATTTTGTGTGTATAGGTGTTTTGTCCACATGTATGCCTGTGCACCACATGTGTGCAGTACTCATGGTGTCCAGAAGAGAGTGCTGGATTCATGGAACTGAAGTTAACAGACAGTATGAGCCTTCCTGTGGTTCCTGGGAATTGAATCTGGGTCCTCTGGGAGAACAGCCAGTGTTCTTAACTGCTGAGTCATCTCTTGAGACTTCATTTTTAGTTTCTAAATGTCACTGTAAATTTAAGGCGGTCCAGTATAGTCTTGAAAAGAAAAATAGGGCCAGAGTTTGCAGTTATTTTAGGAATCCTGTAAGGGCAAGTTGAACATAGAATAATGATCTCAGCCACTCAGAACATACTGCGTCCATTGAAGTCATTGAGCCCGGCTGTACTGAAAGAGAGGGGTCCATAGGACCCTTCCAGGACTTCTAGAACTGCCTTGTGCACCAGCCACATTGAATGTAAGAAGCCCATTTGTCTGACTATTACATTTGTTTAAGTGGATTGGATATCAGAAAGTTGTTTAATGAAGGAGATGATTTTCTGAGTACATATTTAATAATAAAAAATGGGAAATGCTAGTTTTATGTTAAGAAATGGTTGGTGGTATTGGTTATGAGAGATAACAGATTAGGAAGCAAATGAAGGGACATGCCATAACAGCCATCTTTTGGAAACTGGAGAGATGGCTCCACTTGCCACTCATTCAAGGACAGAGCTTCAGTGCCCAGCATTCACACTGGCAGCTCACCATTGCCTGTAACCCTAGTTCTGGTGGATCTAATGCCTTCTCTCGGCCTCTTTGGGTATGACACACACACACACACACACACACACACACACACACACACACACACACATATATATATATATATATATATGCAAACATACATGTAAAATAAATCTTAAAACATATTTTTTAATGGAAAAATTATAAGATTAATTTAGATTTCATTTGTGGTCTTATACATTTGGAAATATGTTGTAAATGGTGAAAAGAATCACTAATGATTAGAAAAAAATGTATGTCCTAGTGATCAACATGTCTCTGTTAGGATGTATTTGGGGATATTGAGTAAAGCTAAACTAGTGTGGCATTTGTATGTCCAGTTAAGAGGATCATGAATTTTAAATTTTTCTAGGGAGTGTGGCTGTCTTTCCCCATTTACCCCCTAGACTGTTATTCTCTGAGCTCTTTCTTGCTCAGCAGAGTCCCCAGAAATCAGTGGCATTTCTATTGCTATGATGATGGATAGATACAGTTTGGGATATTTTCTCAGCTGACCTTCGTGTCACCTGAGTTGGAAAACAGGGATTCCCACCTGCTTTTTTGTTGAAATCCTCTTCTCCCTATTTGACTGTTCCAAATGCTTCAGGCACATTGGCTTTTAAAGTCACTCATGTAGCTTTAGAGAAATGCAGATTCTGTGACTGAGAACTTAGCTTTCCAATATCCAGTGCTCTCAAAACAAGACAAGAGGGGTCGGTGTTCCCATGAGTGACCAGATACAGGGTTGGGGAGTGTCCCTTAAGTCCACATGTGGAAGTCCTAATCCCTGTACCTCAGAATATGATCTATGTGGAGACAGCACAGTTATTTATTTTGTGTGCATGTGTGTGTGTTCATGTTTGTTGTGTGTGCACATGTGCATGTAGGGAAATGTGTGCCTGTTGGCAGAGGTTGGCATTGCCATGTCTCTCTCTATCACTCTCTACCTTTCTTGTTTTGAGATTGGGTCTCTCACCGAACCTGGAAATTGTTGATTAGCTGGGCTGGTTGCAGTGAGCTCCACAGATTGGCTGTGTCTAGTTTTAACACGGGTTCTGATGATCTGAACTCAGGTCCCTGCAAGTGCTGTACCTGCAGATCCATCTCTCCAACTGTGACAGTATCCTTAAAGAATCCTTAAAGAAGTAACCAAGCTATAGTTGGCAGTGGCCTAGAGCGTAAAAGCAGTTGCTGGCAAGCCCCAGGATGTGAGATCGATCCCTGGGACCCACACACTGGAAGTTGATAACTGACTCCTGCAAATTGTCCTTTGACCTCCACATGTGTTCTGTGGCTCATGGCCCTCCCCCATACATACATATACAGTAAATAAATACATAAATGTGGGTTGGAGAGATGGCTCAGAGGTTAAGAGCACTGGTTGCTCTTCCAGAGGTCCTGAGTTCAATCCCCAGCAATCACATGGTTGACTCACAATCATCTGCAATAGGACCTAATGCCTTCTTCCGGCATGTAAGTAAGTATACATGCCCAGCATTCATACATAAAGAATATGAAAACATTTTTTTAAAAAAAGTAGTGAGGTTAATATGGGATCATTAGAAGTCCCTAATCCTCTAATGAATACAGACACTCGAATCAATGCAGACACAGAAAGCCAAGGAGATGATCATAGCCATTTGGAGGCCCTTAGGAAAACTAGCTGTCTGACATTCGGACTTAGGGCTTCTAACACTCAGGACTGTGAGAACATACTGTTCTGCTGGTTCAGACACTTGGTCTGTGGCAGCCCTAACAAACTAAAACATACAGGGACCCCCTCCCACCCTAGAGCCAGAGCCCTACACTTTTTTTTTAAATTTATTTTACAACACCATTCAGTTCAACATAATAGCCACAGATTCCCCTGTTCTCCCCCTCTCGCCCCCTCCCCCTCCTCCCAGCCCACCCCCCATTCCCACCTCCTCCAGATCAAGGTCTCCCCCGAGGACCGGGGTCGACCTGGTAGACTCAGTCCAGGTCTTGTATAATATTAGAGGGACCAGCCTCAATATTATACATCCCAGGAGCTCAGGAGAGAGAACTACTGACGGCGAGGACTATTTTCTGTAAATTGAATCTCAGCACACCGAGTTCTATAGTCCACTTGCTTTAATTCCTTTGGCATAACATCCTTTATACACAGCTTCAGTTCTGTTCTCATGTCTAGCTCCTTTCTTGCCTGATTTCTCTCTATATTTATCTACTGTCCCTTCTATGTTCTATCTTAATTCCTTTGTCCAGTTCTGCCCCTTCTAGGTTCTCATCCATCTTGTTCCTTCCCATATCATCTCCTCTCCTGTCTCCTTCTCTCTCATCTGGTTCTTCCTCATCTTCCATCTCGTTCCTCTAGTACTCTGCTGTAGCCCTTCAATCTACTTCTCTCCCATCTCAGTTTGTTCCTCTCAAGTTCTTACCCATCTAGTTCTTCCATTCTCTTCTCTCCTCTCTGTCCTCTGCTTTACAGTTATATATCTCTCCAAAATCACAATCCTCCCCTCCACCCAGGACACTCAGCCTGAACTTCCTCAGGCAGTGATTGTCCACTATCAGGATCAAATGGAGGGTTGATAAGAATTACAAAGAGGGGCACTAGTTGTTAATTACCATTTGTGACCCAAAGGGGAAGTGACTAATGAATTAACTAAAGGCTAAATATGGGTAATATCTAAGAAGAGGGATCTTATGTGCACAACTATAATCTTAAATGTGTTTGGTAAAAAGGATGTTAAAAATCTATAAGTTGCTAGGTCAATGGGAGAAAATAAAACTGTCTTCTTTTTTCCTGTGGCTCCTATCTGTCCAAGCTGTCTGCCGTTTTTCTGCAGGGTGGGGGAAAGTGTGCTCAGTCTCTAGGCAACCTGTGTACAGCTAGATGCCTCTGGTGATAGTTAAAGGGAGATCTGGAACTGGAGGTAAGGTTTGGGAAAGGAGGAAGTTAAGCTTAATTAGCACATCTGCCAGGCCTTCTCAAACAGGTAGCCTGGATGCTTAAGTCTGTTCTTAGAGAGTACAAAGGTATCTCTGATAAGGTACTTTCCTCCATCCAGTGATGGACCTGGCCGGATGCTACCAATAATGATAATTACAGGGAGGCTTGAACTGGGAGTTCTGGCTGAGCATAGCTGTTAGCACAGAAGGTTATCTAAATATTCCTAGAAGTGGTTAGGTAAGTAGTTAGAGGTCTATAAAGTTAGTAAGGCTGTAAGAAAGGAGGGGTCTGAGCTAAATTGTGTAAAGCTATTACTTAATGTCTACCTGACCTAGGCGGTGTCCCCTTGTGGAATTTACCCGTAAGTCAGGAGACTTGCATGTGGGCTGTTATCATTGTTAGTCCACCTGGGACTAACAATGGGCGCCCACCTGGGTGGTGTTTCCTGTAGTCCTTGAAAGTGGCCAAGGGAGATAATCTGATTCCAGAGAAAGCCTTTCCTGAGGCTGTTCTCCAAATTACCTGGAATGTGTATGTCCAGAGAGTGCTCAGTCTACACTGTTAGTCCTTCTTGGGGAAAAGTCAATTGGGAAAACTATGAAGGCACACATGATTTTCATAACAGAATACAGCTGATATATAACAAGCCAAGTAACACCAAAAACTCCTTGGGATTTGGCTTCCTCTGGAGGAATTCCATGATCCCTCCAGGTAGTGACTCTGCCATAACCAGCTGAGTTCTTATGATATATTCCTGCGGCCCGCAGCATCCAGGCAGGTCCAGTCCCCCCCTCCCAGACCGAGCCAAGCGTCCCTGCATAAGTCCCAGGATTCAAACAGTCAACTCATGCATCGAGCCCAGGACCCGGCACCAACGCACAGCTGCCTCCCAGACAGGTCAAGCCAAATGACTGTCTCACCCGTTCAGGGGGCCTGATCCAGTTGGGGGCCCCTCAGCCTTTGGTTCATAGATCCTGTGCTTCCATTCATTTGGTTATTTGTCCCTGTGCTTTATCCAACCTAGGCTTCAACAATTCTCGCTCATATAAACCCTCTTCTTTCTCACTAATTAGACTCGCGGCGCTCCATGGGGGGCCTAGCCGTGGATGTCTGCATCCAGATTCCTCAGTCCTTGGATGGGGTTTATGGCACAACTATCAGGGTGTCTGGCCATCCCATCACCAGAGTAGGTCAGTTCCTGCCATCTCTCGACCATTGCCAGCAGTCTTTTGCGGGGGTATCTTTGTGGATCTCCGTGGGCCTCCCTAGCTCTCTGCTTCCTCCCCTTCTCATGTGGTCTTCATTTACCATGGTCTCCTATTCCTTGTTCTCCCTCTCTGTTCTTGATCCAGCTAGGATCTCCCACTCTCTTTCCCTTGACCGTTGCAGAGCCCCACACTTTCAGGCACAGGTCAGAAACTGCCTTGTCTCTGTAATGCTTTCGCCCAGGGAAGGGTCAAATGGCTTTTCAACTCTCATGTCAATGAGATAATGCTGATTGTGTCTTTAATGTGACTTTTAGAAGAATTATCAGCAATAAGCATCGTGATAAAGATCACGGCTGGCGAGACAGTTGTATGCTTGATCTGCTTAAGGGGCCCCCTGGCAGTAGGATGAGGAGTCATCCCTGGTCCATGAGCATGGCTTTTTGGAGCCCATTACCTATGGTGGAATACCTTGCACAGCCTTGATGCAGAGGGAGGGGCTTGGATCTACCTCAACTGAATGTACCAGACTCTGCTGACTCCCCATGGGAGGCCCTACCTTTTCGGAGGAGAGAATGGGGAGTGGGTTGGGAAGGGAGGCTGGGGGGAAGTAGTGAGAGGAGGGAAAAGAGGGGGATCTGTGGTTGGTATGTAAAATGAACAGAAAATTTCTTAATAAAGAAAAAAAATCACAGCTGGGCATGGTGGCACATGCCTTTACTTGGGAGACAGAGGCAGGCAGATCTCTGTGAGTGTGAGGCCAGCCTGGTCTACATAGAGAGTTTCTGGACAGCCAGGGCTATAGAGTGAAACCTTGTCTCAGTAAATAAACAAATAAGAAAAGAAAAGGAAGGGAGGAAGAAACTGTATCCAAGAGCAATGGTGTTTATTTTCACAGAGACTATCTGTCACCCACGGAGACGGATCTTGTCCCTTTTCTGACACAGGAATGTGATAGAGTCAAAATTGAACAATATTTTGCAGCGTGAAGTAGCTTTGGTTTAGTTGTCAACCTAAACTCTCACCTCAGTAGTAAACTGGAATTGGCTGTGAATGATTACAAATAAAAGTTAGTTGTTGACGCCTCATGCCCTGCAACGAAGACGCGGAAGGGCAGGCGTTGCTCAGCGTTAGCGTGTTCCAGCGAGCGTTTTCTGTGGTCAGGCTCCTGAATGCCTTCGTGTGCTTTGTTACGTTTATTGCTTTTCTGGCGTCTATAGGAGAAAAATCACTTCAAAAAGATAAGCTCTGGGCAGTACAATGACAAGCTCCTGGACATACGTACTTCTATTTCTTTTCTTCTGCTCTGAACCCACTGGATTTGTTCATCAGATTACATAAAATATTATCGTTCCCAGTCCTCTGTCCAAACAATCTCTTGTTTAAATCAGTTTCATTCATATCTTTGTTTCAAAAGTTTGATGTATTTTTTTGAACATCTATCAAACTTTTAATGAAATACAGAGTTGGTTTTTGATCCTTGGTTTCATGTCACAAGGAACGTGGGAATTGAACGCATACTGGTAATTTTATCTGGATCTCAAACTTTGGCTGCATTGTTATTTTGTTTTTTCACCAACCAATGTCTATCCATTTTGGAACAAGAAATATATTTCAAAATGTAATGCAGAATCAGAACTACAAAGGAAAACAGCATGCGTGTTTACAGGTGAAGGTGTCCCGCAGAGCTGTGAGGATGGGTAAGAATTCTGCCTGTGAACCACCTGGCAGGCACAGTGAGAAGAAAGCCCATTTGTCTGCGAAGAGAATATTGTAAAGCAAAGGGGGAAAAACCTGTGTCGCCTTGGGCAAATTAGGGTAATTGCCCAGGCTCAGTTTCCTCACACAACAAACTGGAATGGTAGAAGTAAATTCTTCAGAGCGGTCTTATGAAGATTAAACACAAATGCACCCTTATTGACAGTGCTGAGAACTGTGTTGGAATGAGGTAAACATTACTTAAATATTTTCAAAATAACAAAGTAAGTGCTAAGGAAGTTCCTTAAGCTGCACAATTGTAGCCAGAACTTTATTTTAAAAGAAAGCCAACCCTCATCAGCTGAGCTTCCTTTTGGAGAAGGTGATTAGCCGCACAGAGACTCACAAGGGCTAAGGTGTGGAGGACGAGTCTGACTCTTGAGAACTCAGCCTTAAATGGAACATCTGCATCATACGTTCTCGGCCCAAGGCTCAGAGGCCATTGCACAAGAGGGGGTGGAACTATCGTTAAGACCTAGAGGGGGCAGGGGACGAAGGAACAGGGTTTTCTGGACACAGCAGGCCAGTTACACATATGAATTCATGGCGGTTGTGACGGCATGAGCGAGACCTGTGAGTTCAAGCCAGACAAAACTACAGCATGGAGAGGGGAGGGGGCATGACGTCCCACCCCAGCTGAGGAGCTTCGGGCAGTTGATCGCTGCTGGCAGAGGGAGAGCCTGTTTTTTTCCAGGATGTGGCCAAACTCCACTGGAAGATCACATACCCAAGAGTATATGAACAGCATAAACTGTTCTTGATGGGTTAAAGCAGTGGTTCTCAACCTGTGGGTCTTTCCTAGGACTTTTTATTTTTTATTTTTTAAGATTTATTTATTCATTATGTATACAGTGTAAACTTCTTGATGGGTTAAAGCAGTGGTTCTGAACCTGTGGGTCTCTCCTAGGACTTTTTTTTTTTTTTATTTTTTAAGATTTATTTATTATGTATACAGTGTTCTGTCTGCATGTATGCCTGCAGGCCAGGAGAGGGCGACAGATCTCACTACAGATGGTTGTGAGCCACCAATGTGGTTGCTGGGAGTTGAACTCAGGACCTCTGGAAGAGCAGCCAGTGCTCTTAACCTCTGAGCCACCTCTCCAGCCCCTCTCCTAGGATTTATTATGGTCTGCATCCCACCCAAGCTCATTTTCATTCTTGTATTGAACAGGTGAAGACTTCTGTGCTCTCAAGAATTTGCAGAAACAAAACAACCCCCAAACAAAGAACAACAATTAGAAAAAAAACCCCTCACCTTTGTTGTAGCGAGGAAGTCTTCTTCAAAGTAGCAACCATTTCTTCAGCAAGATGTCTCTGGCTGCCCTTCCTAAACTGGCCCTCCTCCCCCAGGAACTGTCTATTGCACAACCAGATCTGAATTTTCCAGGTGTTTTTATTGGCTTTTCCTCTCCTCCCCCATAGGATAGCAAGGGAACAGACACTTCTCCAGCCCCAGGCTCTTCTCTGTGTTCATGGTTCAGAAAATTGATGTACACTCCTTACCCAGTAGATACTGTTGACTCACACAGAGCAGCAGTTCTTAACCTGTGGGTCTCGACCCTTTGGGAGGTCAAATGACCCCTTCCCAGGGGTCTCCCAAACCATTGGAAAACAAAGACATTTACATTATGATGCACAATGGTAGTGAAGTTGCAGTTCCGAAATAGCAATGAAAATAATTTTGGTTGGGGTCATGACAACATGAGGAACTGTATTAAAGGGTCACAGTGTTAGGAAGACAGAGAACCACTGGGTTAAAGGATTAAAAGGAAGACACAAATTTGGGTGGGTAGGGAGGTGGGCATGGATCTGGGAAAAGTTGGGGTGAATATGATCAAAATACATTATATGTAAATTTCAAATAACTGATGAAAAATGAGAAAATAAAATAATAATAAAACCCCCTTAGTTCTCATTGGAGCATTGACTTACTTATAGGACAGTGAGAGGCGAAATAGAAATGTTCTCTGGTGACATCCCAGTTACAAAATACATTTGTGGGATGCATGCAGTGTCTCCTTGACTTATCCCTCCTTAAGCACAGAGGACAGAATGCTGAACTCAGGGAAAGCAATCTTGCAGTAGGTCGAGATAATATGTTCTGAACTTGCAATGTTGATGATCGGGGCTTTAGCTCTAGATTATAAAGAAATAGATGGGCTCATTTCCTTCAAATAACCCTTCATAAATATCAGTTCTCTTATCTGGGCATTTTATAAGCTGTGCGGAGGAAGCATGAAGTTGCAGCTTCTGCAAGGCCTTTGTATGAAGAGACCGTATCCCGCTGATAAAGCCGGGTGAAGCACCGCCTTTGTTGGGCGGTAGTAAACACACCTGTTTTCATATCCCAGCCGCTCAAATGGACGGCGGTGAGCTGCTGACTCTGAATTACCCTGCGTCTTGGCATACTTGTTGCTCCACCTGAGCATCCTTCGTCTCAGGACAGTGCTTCGAGAATAAAGGGGACATTGCACGCGGCGTGACTGTGCAATCACAGTGACCATGGCGCGGGACTCTGCCTCTGGCTGGCTCGGTGACTGTGTGGAGCCTCAGTTTCTTCATCTGTGAATGGGTATGGTTACAGCGCCTCCCTTTTTCTTTTTTTCAGTATAATATTTTGAATTTATTCCTTGAGGATTTCATACAATGTATTTTGATCAACTTTTACCCCTCCAACCTCCCCACCCCTCTGTGGCGCTTTTCTCGTAAAATGAGTTCAAGAACTAAATGCAAGCGCAGTGATCAATATTTAGTAAGAGTTTCTTTTTCTTTTCTAATTTAGCATCTATTCTAGTTGTTGTTGTTATTATTATTATTATTTTATATGTATGTGTGTGCATCTTTCCATGGACCCGGGGGTGGAGCTCAGCTTGCCAGGTTGGCATGGCAGCACCTTTACCTCCTGGACCACACCATTGGCCTTACTAAAGATCACCTTAGCATGCTATTAAATGTGGTGCATACGTTTAAGTTCCGTTTGAACTTGGAAAGGAACGTACTATTGTGGGAAGAGGTGCTGTGCTGCAGGTTGACTATGAGATGCCCACCCCGTGGGCTCTGTGCCCACACTCAGTGCCCGGCTAATGGTGCTGTTTGGGAAATGGTGGAAACTTTAGGAAGTGGAGTGTTGCTGGAGGGGGTGGGTCACTGGCAGGCGGCCAGTTCTGTAGCTCAGTCCCCACTTCCTGTTGTCACTGTGCTTTGTGGCTGCGCGGATGCCATGTGCCCAGTCACTCCATTCTCGTGCCAGCCGTGCGTTCTGACACAATAGATGCTGTTTTTCTTGAGCTGTTGGCCAAAACAGCTCCTTCCTCCCTTCAGGTGCTTCTTGATAATGTGTTTGGATGCAGAAATGAGAAAAGTAACTAAGACAGAAAAAAAATTCAATGCTGTTTACCGAACAACATTCAAGTTATTCACATAAACTTTTAAAATAGGAATGGTCCTTGTGCATGGTGTGAGATCAGAAAATAAATATAAGCAAAAATGTAAAATCAAAACACGGCATTCTCGTGGTATGGAGAATACCACAGTGGTGCCAGAATATACTCATTTACACTTTTTCTACAAATGTTTGTAATAGTATATTTTTAATGATACACGGTCACACTGTACATACCATTTTATATGATGCATATTCTCCACTTGACTATCTTTGGTATTTACAGATCAATATGTTTTTATCTCCTACCTGAACACAATGGAGATTTCCCAAATGTCCTAATTATATTTTTTTACAGCCGGTTTGTACAAATCAATGTCAGCACAGCACCACAAAGGGGTCTGCACTTGGGTAATTTTGGTGGTGTTTTGATTGACTCAATTTTGCCCTAATTCATGTACGGAAAAGTCGAAGATCCTAAGTGTACAGTTGAGTGAGTTTGGACACATGTATAAACCTAGAAAATCAACATGCAATGAAGAAGAAATGAAGAGAAAGAAAATTTCATCTCCACCGTTTCCGGGTGCCCCCTTTCAATCTGTAACACCTCAGAGACAACGACTCTTATTCTGGGGCTGTAAATTAGTTCTGAGTGATCTTGAACTTCATGTAAACAGATTGATTCAGTGTTAGTCTGATTTTTTTTGTACTAAACATAGTATTTAAAAAACACACCATATGTGTAATAAGCAGTCCACTTTTTAAAGATCAATACATTTAAATGTCTTAGTACAGCGAGATTTGTTCATCCATTCAGTTAATTTTTTTTTTTTTTTGGGTTTTTTGAGATAGGGTTTCTCTGTGTAGCTTTGCGCCTTTCCTGGAACTCACTTGGTAGTCCAGGCTGGCCTTGAACTCACAGAGATCCGCCTGGCTCTGCCTCCCAAGTGCTGGGATTAAAGGCATGTGCCACCACCGCCCAGCAGTTAATTTTTTTTAACATTTATTTATTATTATTTACTTATTTTTGTGTGTACAAGTGTGGTGGTTTGAATAAGATGTCCCCCATAGGCTCATTTATTTGAATGCTTAGTCACTAGGGAATGGCATTATTTGAGAAGGTTTAAGAGGAGTGGTTTTCCTGGAGTAGGTGTGGCGGGAGGAAGTGTGTCACTGTGGATGGGCTCTGAGATTTCCAAAGTCCATTCCAGGCCTGGTGGCTTGCTCTCTGTTTGCTGATCAGGCTGTAGCTCTCAGCGACTGCTCCAGCACCGTGCATGCTGCCATGCCCCCCACCATGATGACAATGGACTAATCCTCAGAAACTGGGAGCAAGCCCCCAGTTACATGCTTTCTTTTATAAGAGTTGCCTTGGTCATGGTGTCCCCTCACAGCAAGAGAGCAGTGACTAAGACTGTGCACGTGTGTGGCAGTCTGATGGCAGCTTGTAGGAGTCAGTCTCTCCTACCATCATGCACGTTCTGGAGACTAGACCCGAGTAGTCAGGTGTGCACGGCAAGCGTGTTACCCATGGAATCATTTTGGCTACCCTTGTTCACTTGTTCTGTTGGGGTGGGTTCAATAATGGTCTCTAAATTCTTTGATCCCCCTCTCATTGGTAAATGACGTCTGTGTCTCCATTCTTGAATTCAGGTTCAGACTCTTCTTCACAGTGGAAGCTGGAAGCTTCTACTTTCTGTTCCACACAATACTTGCTTTAGAACACAGCCAAGCTCCCCACCATGCCCATAATGGACTAACTAACATCGTGAGGGAGCCCGGAGTGCCCCATGGAGAGGCCCAAATGAAGAGGTGTGGTTGATATATTGTGCACCCCAATAAACTTATCTGGGGGTCAGAGAACAGCACAGCCACTATATTAAACATAGAGGTTAGGAAGTCATAGTACACACCTTTAATCCTAGCCTTCCAGAGGCAGAGATCCACCTGGATCTCTGTGAGTTCAAGGCCACACTGGAAACAGCCAGGCATGGTGACTCACGCCTTTAATCCCAGCACTTGAGATCTCATGCCTTTAATCCCAGGAAGTGATGGCAGGAAGCAGAAAGCTACACAAGGCACGAGGACCAGGAACTAGAGGCTTTTTAAAGCTTTTAGGCTTTTAGCAGCAGTTCAGCTGAGATCCATTCAGATGAGGACTCAGAGGATTCCAGTTTGAGGAAACGGGTTCGGCTGAGAAGTTGGTGAGGTGAGGTTATCTGTGGCTTGTTCTGTCTCTCTGATCTCTCAGCTATCACCCCGATATTTGTCTCTGGATTTTTTAGTTATAAGACCTTTTAAGATTCGTCCTAGTGAAAAGGAGCTATGGCCTTCTGTAATATTCAATTAAGTGAATTATTTAAATGAAGTTTTAAATAAAAATTAATATTACATTTATTTAGTTACTATTTATTTACATATTTTAGTGTGTGTGTGTGTGTGTGTGTGTGTGTGTGTGTGTGTGTGTGTATGTGTGTGTGCACATGCCTTGATGCCTGTGTGGAGGTCAGAGGACAACTTGAAGGAGTCAGTTCTCAGTTCTCTCTTTCCCCTGAGTGGGTGCTGAGGATTGAACTCAGGTCGTCAGGCTTGGCGGCAAGCACCTTTGCCTGCCGAGCCCTTTCGCTAGCCCTTAAATTTCTCACGAAACCCACCACCCCCTTGTCCATTCAACCACATTTTTCTCTAAAAAAAATGTTCATGGGTCTATAGCAGCTATTTTGAAGATTTTGTCAGCAAATTTCAAATACACATATCAATAGCAGGATTGCCTCTGGGTCCCAGATCAATATACTTACTTCTTCGTGCATCTAACACGTTTTTGTTGTGTGCCACTCACGGAGTTTCAAAGAGCAACGGAGAAGAAAATGTGGAGCTTTCCTTTCTTCTTACCAGCGGAGAGAATGTCTTCGCCAGACGGCAGTGGGGGTGGGGACGGCATGTGATGCATCCCTCTTGATTCTTTGTCAGGTTGGGTCAGGGCCGGACTGCAGCTCTGTTTTCTTGGATGCTGTAGGTCTGACTTGATTTAGGAGCTCTCCACTTGTCCTGCAGCTCACCTCTCAGCTTTTCCCACTGCTGCTGCTGCTGGGACCGAAGGACGAGTCAACCTCCTCTCAGGATTCGTACTCAGAGGGATTTGATTTGTAGCACAGTTGTTATGACTCACTTATAAATTCAACCCTAGCAGAACCCTGAGATCTGACCCCATGAAATGGCTGAAACCGCCTCTGCTTTCCAGCCCTGTGTCCATCCATATTTCAGAATAAATAAAAAAAAAAATCCAGAAGTGGCAATACATTGGCTAAGATAACTGCAATTTTCTTGTTATTTCGTAGCATTTTATTTATTTTGTGTGCGTGTGCACGTGTATTTGTGTGTGTTTGGTTATAAGTATGGGTATGTGCACAATGCACTTGTGGAGGTCAGAAGACAACTATGGGCATTAGTTCCCTCTTTCTACTGTGTGGGTCTTGGGGTTTGAACTTAGGTCACAGGACTTGGAGGCAGGTGTCTCTACCTGCTGAGCCATCTCAGCAGCCTAACTTCTTTCTTTTGCTGGCCTATGTTGTTGTCAAATCCAGACTGATCTTTCCTCATGTCCGTTTCTTCCACAGATGACCAGTGTCCTCTTCTACCCAACTGCAGTCAGCTGGTCTTAGGTGTGGAAGTGTCTGTGGCCCCTTGTTCATTTATATCTGGAATTTAGGCTTCTTGCTACAGTGAGAAACAATGGCTTTTTGCATCATTCTCCATCCTCACCAGAAACAGAACTCCCTTAATAATTTGAAAGTATTTATTAATTATTTGAAAGTATTTATTAGGAAGGTTGGCAGGGACCAGTTGGGTGATTTATAAGGTTTGGATTATAAAATTCCTTTAAATATTAAGCAGAGAGCAGAAGGATATTGGATGGGCAGCTGGCATTTCTGCATCACCAAACCACCCCGTTATGCGTTTCATGAGAGCGATGGACAGTGAGCTCTCAGTACAGGCACGCAAAGGACACAGACCCTGCTAAGTAAGTGGGTAAAGGATTTAACAGGCAGCTGCAGACTCCGAAGCACTGTTCTTTTGGAGGGGGCAGTTGCCATGTCCTTCAGCCCCTAGATCGTATTTTTCTATCGATGACGACTGGTGTCTATGGGACCTGGGTATGGAGAGGACATTTTCAGGCACATTCTTTGTGAAGCTCAGGCTGATGTTCTCATGCCCCAGTGACCGCACACAGAGGTACTTGCTATTCTTTGTGTGCTGTGTGCTATGCAGCAGACCGCTCAAAACGTGATTGCCCCTTGCCTGTTGTCCCGAGTGTGGCATGTCTATGTTTAGTGTTTTGGGTGCGCTTCGATTTTAGCACTCTTCTAAGAACAGGAGTAACAAATCAAAGACCGTGTCCATCAATACTGGGATGTGAAAAAGAACTGTCTTAGCACACATGTAAGATATTTAAACTCCGTCCATAATTATAGATATTAAATACCTCATCTTATATCACTTATACCTCAAATAAACTATAAAACAAATTCAATGCAGAGGTTCTCACTAATAGGCTGAGATTAATAATATCTAATTATTTTGAGATATAAAGGGACTTCAGAGGACTTCTGAATTTGAATGGGGTGCAGAGATTGTATTAACCATACATAAACATTTCCTAACAAAGCTTTTAGGTAGCTATACTAGTAGATGTGCCTATTTCAGGTTCTTGGGCATTATTTATTTATTGTTTAGGTTAAATTTACTTATTAGCTGATTTATAAAAATGTAAAACTATACAAATTAATGGGGTAGTATATGATTAAGATTTTTTAAATTTAAATTTTATTTTAAATATATGGGTGTTTTGCCTACATGTATGTCTGTGTACCATACTTATACTGTACCTATGGAACCCAGAAGAGGGTGTCAGATCACCCTGGAATTAGAGTTACACATGATTGTGAGCTGCCGTGTGGGTGCTGGGAACTGAACTGGGGTTCTTTGGATGAGCAGCCAGTGCTCTTAACCACTGAGAGTCATCTCTCTAGGCCCATATTGTTTTTGATGCCTTTCTTTCTGTCTTAGTCATTGTTCTATTGCTGTGAAGAAACACCATGACCAAGGCAATTGTTTTTAAATAAAGCATATTTGGGAGCTTGCTTATAGTTTCAGAGGTTAGTCTATTGTTATCATGAGGGGAAGTATGGCAGCCCACAGGCAGACATGGTACTGGGGAAGTAGTTGAGAGTTACATCCTGATCCACAAGCAGGAGAGAGAGAGAGAGAGAGAGAGAGAGAGAGAGAGAGAGAGAGAGAGAGAGAGAGAGAGCTCAGAGCCCGCCCCCAGTGACATACTTCCTCCAACAAGGCCACACCTCCTAATTCTTCTAATCCTTTCAAACAGTCCCACTCCCTGATGACCAAGCATTCAAACATTTGGCCTATGGGGTCTATTTTTATTCAAACCACCCCCATTCACTCCCTGGTCCCAGCATACTTATAGCCATATTATAATGCAAAATGCATTTAGTCCAACTTCAAAAGTCTTCATAGTCTTTCAGTCTCAAGACTGCTTAAAAGTCTAAAGTCCAAAGACCCTTCTGAGACTCAAGACAATCTCTTAACTATAGCCCCTGTAAAATCAAAATAAGAAAGCAGATCACATACTTCCAACATACAATGGCACAGAATATATGTTACCATTCAAAAGGGAGGAAAGGGTGGAAATACGGGACCAAAGCAAGACCTATAAAAGGTAGGATTTTTTTTTTGGACAAGGGCAGAAAACAACTAAATTCTTTGTCAAAATATCAAAAATTCAAACTACAATGAGGGATAATTATATTATGTGAGGTATAATTTTGACCTGTTTATATAATGCATTTATGATTGTATGTGGGATACTTATATTATTTAGGCATTATGACCTGGTTATTGTTTTCATTTGGAAATTAACATGACATAAGGAGATATGACTATGTGTCAAGTTGACAAGGGTGATGACTGCTCTTGGCTGTCAATCTGACTACATCTGGAATTAACTAAAACCAGGTGGCTGGTACACCTGTGAGGGATTTTTTTCCTTAATTTAATCATTTGCAGTGGGAAGATCCAATTTTAATCTGTATCTTTTGAGGTGGAAAGATACACCTTTATTCTAGATCTTTTTAGGTAGGAAGATCTATCTTTAATCTGGGCCACGCCTTCTGCTGACAGCCTAGATAAAGGACGTAGAAGAATGTCTGCTTTCTTTGTCTGCTTGTCCTTGATCTCACTGGCAAGTCCATTCCTTCACTGGCATTAGAGACTACTTTGGGATTCTAACATATATTGAGGACCGGTTGAGACATCCAGCCTCATGGACTGACCGAACAACTACTGGATTCTTGGATCTTCTGTTTGTAGACAGGCATTGTTGGACTAGCTGGATCACAGCCTGTTAGCAGTTCTAGTAAATCCTCCCTGCCACATCAATTCTGTAAGTTCTGTTTCTCTAGAGTATCTTGACTAACACGCCTTCTATAATATCAACTTGTGCGTGCGTGTGCGTGTGCGTGTGCGTGTGCGTGTGCGTGTGTGTGTGTGTGTGTGTGTGTGTGTGTGTGTGTGTGTGTGTGTGTGTAGAGGCAGAGGTTGATGTCAGGCATCTTCCTCTGTTACTCCCCACCTAACATTTTGAAACAGGGTTTCTCGCTAAATCTGGAGTTCACTGATTTGGCTAGACCTGCAAGCTAGTGGGCTCCAGGGATCTGGTGAGCTCCAAGGATGCACTTGTCTCCATCTCTGAGTGCTAGGTTCCAGATGTGTGTTGCCTCACAAGGTTTTATGCAGGTGCTAGGTATCCAAATCATCCTCATGTTTGTTCAGCATACACCTTGTTGACGGAGACATTTCCCCAGCCCCCAGTCTCTCTCTTTTTTATTTTACCATTTTTCTTATTTTTTGAAATTATTATTATAATTATTATTTGAAATTATTATATTTTGAAATTCTATCCAATTTTCTTCTCCCTTTCCTTTCTCCAAGTCCTCCTATGTTCTCCAAGTCAAATCATGTTCTCTTTTTCTGTACTTGTTTATTGCTACACATACATGTGCATAAATATATAAATACAACTTGTTCAGTCTGTTTAATGTTACTTGTACATCTATGAGTTCAGGGCTGATCAGTTGGAATTGGGTAACCAATTAGGGAGCTCTTCCCTGGGGAAGACTATTTCTCCCATGCCTCATATTCCTTAGCTGCCTACAGTTCTTTGTTTAGGAATGGAGCCTATGAGATTTCCCCCTTCCATGTCACCAAGTCTATTGGTGTTGGCCTTGTTGAGAGAGCCATATTGTTGAGGCATCATAGGTCATTTTAAAATGTCTGACTAGTCCTTAGATTTAAGGATTAGTTCTTCCTTTATAACATAATACTGGGAAAATGTAATAAGATGAGGGAAATAAGTTTGACTTAGTCCCATACATGGTCAGTGTCTTAATTAGGGTTTCTATGAAATGAAACACCATGTTCCAAACAAGTTGAAGATGAAAAAGTTTATTTGCCTTACACTTCCACATCATAGTTCATCATTGAAAGAAGCCAGGACAGAAATTCAAACAGGTCAGGAATATGGAGGCAGGAGCTGATGCAGAGGCCATGGGGGATGCTGCTTACTGACTTGCTCCTCATACTTGCTCAGCCTGCTTTCTTATAGAATCCAGGAAAACCAGCCCAGGGATGGTACCACCCAACATAGGCTGGGCCCTCCCCATCAATCACTAAGAGAACGCTTTACAGACCTGCCTACAACCTGAGATTATGGAGGCATTTTCTTAATTGAGGCTCCCTCCTCTCAGATGACACTAGCTTGTGTCAAGTTGACAAGAAACTATCCAGCAAGTCAGGTTTTGGAGTTTACTCAAGACTTTAAGTAACCAGAAGTGACTAAATAGTTTTATGGTAGGAGATGATTCATATTCTCTAGCTTTTCTTTCCTCCAAGACACAAATATTCCTATTATTTGTTTTGTTTTTGTGTCACATAAATTCTTTCTGCACCTTTCAGTAAAAAACCCATTTCTGGCACCAAGTTCTGTCTTAGTTAGGGTTTCTACTGCTGCAATAAAAGACCATGACCAAAAGCAACTTGGAGAGAAAAGGGTTTATTTTTCGTACATCTCTACATCACAGTACACCACTGAAGGAAGACAGGGCAGGAACTCCAACAGGGCAGAAACCTAAGGGACAGGAACTGATGCAGAGGCCATGAAGGAATGCTGCTTCCTGGCTTGCTAGGCTTGTTTTTTTGTTTTTTGTTTTTTTAAGAACTCAGGACCATCAGCCCAGGACCACATCCACAATGTGCTGGACTCCCACATCAGTCATCCTCCAAGAAAATGCACCACAGGCTTGATTATAGGCAAATCATATGGCAGCATTTTCTCAGTTGAGAATCCTTCATCCCAAATAACTTAGGTTTGTGTCAAGTTGACAAGAATCTAGCTAATACAGAGCTAAATTAGCTATGTTTAAATTATACTTAATATTATACTTCATGCTGATAAAAGGTTATAAGAATGTACTGATGAGCCTGACTTTTCATGTGGGTCCTGGGGATTGAACTCTGGTCCTCATACTTTCACAGCAAGCATTTCACTGACTGAACCACCTCCCCAGCCTCATAATGATTTATTCTTTTGCTCACTGAAAATATCTCCTGAAATTTATGAAATTTCTTGTTCAAACATTCCCTTTGGAAGCCTGTTGTGGTGGTACATGTCTGTAATCCTGGCTGGCACTTTGAAGGCCAGTGTGATGGTACATATCTGTAATCCTGGCTGGCACTTTGAAAGGGGAAGCAGGAATACAGAGGTTCAAAGTTACCATCAGCTAGAGTGAATTTGATGCCAGCTTGGGTTATATAAGACCGTGCGAATTCCTTTCTCCAAAATCTTCCATGGCTTGTACCCTAGATCACAAAAAATTATTTATATGTTTTTTTAAAAATGAAAAAAATTCATGTTTTTAATGTGTGTGTGTGTGTGTGTGTGTGTGTGTGTGTGTGTGTGTGTGAGTGTGAGTGTGTGTGTTTGCCTGCATGTAGGTCTATGCATCACGTACACCAGGTGCTTCTGGAGGCCAAAGAGAACACTGGATCCTTCTGGACCTGGAGTTTCAGATGGTTGAGAGCAGCCATGTAGGTTCTGGGAATCAAATCCAGGTCCTCTGGAAGAACAGCCAGTGCTCTTAACCTCCAAGCCATCTTTGCAGACCCTCTATTATTTTGTAATTATGTGTTTTTGTTGTGTCTGAGCATGGGTATGTGCAGACGAATGCAGGTCTCCACGGAGGCAGTAGTGACCTGCCTCATGGGTGTGAATGCTGGGGCTTGAACTCAGGTCTTCTGCATGAGTAGTACTCGCTCTCAACTGCTGAACCACCTCTCCACTCCCTGTACCCTAGAATTTTAACACAAATAAAAGAAGATGAAGACTTTTAGTTCAGGTGTGAATTTTAATTTCATGAGCTATTTAACAGGTTCTAAATGAATTTTTTTTCTGTAGCCAGAATTAAAGACAAAGATTTTCTTTGTCATGGTCTCAACTTGACTTGGAAACTGTTTTGATGGAGGAGGGAAGGCTTTTAAGTACCTGGAGCCTCTTGACGCATTTGCACCAGTTTTGAAGTGTTCTGTCAGGCCAAGGTCATCCCCTCTGAAGCTGTCAAGGCCTGCACAGCTCTCTTCCTTTCTCTGCACCCAGTCTGTCCTCACTTGAGATTTTCCATCACCCTGTTATGCCTCCTCCTCCTCCTCATTCTTCTCTTTTGAAATTTATTGCAGTTTTGATTTCCTGCCACAGTAAGAGGTTATCTTTTATAGCCACTGACGAGTGCTTTCATGTGGGGAGACTCCAAACCATTCCTGTCAACCTCTGGGTAACAGCAGAGAAGCCCTATTCATCAGGTTTCTGAACTATGTCAATAGTTCAGGACACCTTGTCATCTGTTTTACGCTGTTTGATGGTGTTTTTGAGATAGGTTTGGAATGCTATTGAGGTGAACAGCTGGTCAAGTTTTTCAGCTGGATACCGAAAAGAAAGTGACATGTGTAATTACAAAGGTTGGGTGGGAAAGGAGGATGGAGGGAATCTCTCTTGCACTCTTGATACCCTGATAGGAACTTGGAGCTGGAAGCTGTCATCTGGAGACTCTGAGCAGAGTGGTTCTCACCCAAGGGTCACCCATTCTCTCTTGTGTAATGGCAAATGTCTCCAGGGATACTTGACAGTGTTTTGAGTATTGCTGTTTATCACAATTGGAAGGTGTGTATTACTGGATGTCTACTGAACACAACATGACAAAGCATTATGCATTCTAAAGATTTAAGTGTTATCTAGCAAGATAGCTTGGTGAGTAAGGGTGCTTTATGGCTGAACCTGATGACCTGAGTTCAAATTCTGGGACACACACACACACACACACACACACACACACACACACACACACAACTGACTTCTGAACTTCTGAATGTTGTCCTTTGACATTTATACATGTGACACACACACACACACACACATACACACACGCACACAGACACACACAGACAGACACACACAGACAGACACGAATCACCTCCCTCTCTCTCTCTGGGGCGTGCACATAGGGGGTATGCTTTCATGCAATTGCATGTGTGTGTGTGCAGGTGTGAGTGCACATGTGTGCTTGACTGTGTGTGTAAGAGACTAGAGGACAACTTCAGGTGTCATTTTTAAGTACCATCCACATTGATTGTTGATTGGCTGTTGCTGTCCTTTGTTTTTGAGACAGGGTATTTCTAGTGTATCCTGGTGGTTTTTGAATTGCTCTAAAAAGAACAAAATTTGGTACTGGCTTCTTTTTTTTTAAAAAAACATATCCAAATGAACTAAGTGTTTTGTTTTTGGTATTTCTCTTGTCTCATATTTCTTAGCAATATCTTTATGGTAACATTCAGTCTAGTACCTGGTACAATGAGAATGTTACTTGGTTCATTAGTTTATTTTTTTGGAAGATAGCATGTCCCTGATGGTAGAGAAAAAGAACCAGAAAGATTAAGAATATATAAATATTTATTCTCGTAGAATCTAGAATTTTTCTAAGATACTTTTAAAAGTGCTTTATAAATATCATCATTCTTTTCTCCCCTCTGTCTTTCCTAACCTTCTTCCCTCCTCACATCTTTCTCTCGTTCTTCCCTTCCTTCCTTTTATTTAGGCAAGGATTTGCCCTGTAGCTCAGATTGGTCTGGAACTGACTAGGTAGCCCAGGCTACTTCAAACATATCCTTCTACCTCAGTCTCTCGAGTTGTGACATCATTTAAATGGACACCACCAAACCTGGCTTGCTCTTTTCGTTTTAATTGTGTATCATCTATGCAAATGAACTTCAGTTTGATACTCAGTTTGGTGACTCATGGCGAATCCTTTCTAATTCTCACTAGTATTTTTTTTTTTTTGGTTAAAATTCTTAGAAAACATTTGTTTCTTCTCTGTGATGTAGATAATTAGAAGAGATTGGTAGCCAGTGGTAGGCCTTTTCTTTGTGGTGAGCCTATAAGGAACAGTTCAACATCTTCGTGGTGGAAGTCAACCAGTAAGATGCAACTTCACATTTTCTACAAATGATGCAGAAGCAATATGGAACTTGTTAACCACCATTTTTTAAAGTTTAAAACTTGTATTGTCTGTTTATCTCTCTCTCTCTCTCTCTCTCTCCCCATCCATCCATCCATCCATCCATCCATCCATCCATCCATCCATCCATCATCCATCTATGTATCTATGTATCTATCTATGTATCTATCTATGTATCTATCTATGTATCTATCTATGTATCTATCTATGTATCTATCTATGTATCTATCTATGTATCTATCTATCTATCTATCTATCTATCTATCTATCTATCTATCTATCTATCTATCTATCTATCTATCTATCTATCCGTGCATGCAATTGCAGTACCCTCAGAGGCCAGAAGAGAGCATTGGATCTCCCAGAGCTAGGGTTATGGGAAGTTGTGAGCTGCCCCATGCAGGGTGCTGAAAACTAAATTCCAGCCCTTTGCAAAAGCAGTGTGTTCTCTTAACCTCTTCTGCTCCTAACCACTAAAGGATGAAAGCATTCTGTTTTAATTTATACGCCCATTTATATTAAATTTGCTCAGTGTTTTGTATTTATAAAGCATTTCACTCTTCAGCTCTTTAACACTCAGGTACACCAGGAAATTTATTCCTACCATTGTGCTGCTTCTACATATGCAAATTTCTCTCTGCATTGCCCCATCCAGACTGTAGGCCTCTCTAAGACTGTAAGCACATTTTTATACTTCTCTGTATCACATCAGTGCTCTTAGTTAAAAAAAAGTCAATGCATTTTTGTTGACTTATCCATTGTAGGAACTTAATACAGGGAATGCAGAATCACCCAGACAGCACACCAGATTTGGTAGGCACTTTTAGGATTAAGCAAATTCTAAATTTTGAGGACTCCCAATCAATCAGTTCCCAAAGTGTGTGTTTTAAGACGTGAAATCCAGAGAGCGGTTATGAAATATCTCTTTCCACACTTGGTTAACACTCAGCTTTACTTCATTTTCTGAAACTTGGCCTATTTCTTGCAATACTGAAGGCAAAATTACAGGGAAATCATATCCCTAGTTAGGAACATAAAGGAAAACAAGAAGTGGTTGCCATATACTCTCTCTACCAATTGCTTTATTCTGTTTTTTAAAAATGCATAAGAACACACAAATGAATGAGGAGATAGCCAACCCGGAAGCAACAAATGAAAGATGAATGCTGTAGTTTTTCCATTATAATCTAGTGCTTTTGAAGAGAGAAAATTTTTAGCCGCTTAAGACATTTTGCCACATCTGAGAGGCGGTGGAGTCAACATCTATCGTGTTGTAAGATGACAGCAATCTGAGTTCTGTTTGAGATGTTAAACATTTGTCTCCATCTCAGGGACTTTCTTGTTAATTGTACCTTTCCACGTGATACCTGTGAAAAAATAAAATGAGAGCATTTATTTGCTTGTACTTTGAAAATTATAAATTGTAAAGTGAAAGGCATTAGCGATTATTACTTGGAAATTTGGAGAATGATCAAAATTGCTTTTCATAGATTGTTCCAGAGCCTTTTGTTGCAGACTAAATCACCTCAGAAAATTAGTAGCGCGAAGCAACCACTGTTTGACTTGTCTGTACTTGAATGCTTCAGGAATCCGAAAAGGGCCCAACTGAGCAGGGCTTGTTTGAAGTCTCTTATATGGCTGCCATAGATGTTGGTTGTGGTGGCAGTCATCTAAAATCTGGTGGGGAGAGAGCTGAGACAGCCTACAGACATGACTTAGAATTGCAGAGGCTGGCTACAGGACTCCAGGGTAGAGTCTCTTTACCCACCTTCTCTAGGATGAGGGTTTCAGGTCAGTCATGATGATGTAAAAGGCTGAATTCCCTAGACTGAGCATCCCAAAAGAACAGAATGGACATTATATCATCTTTTGTATGCTAGCCTTGCAGCCCACTCAGAATTACAGCCTTGTATTCTATTAGCTTCCCCCGCCCCCCCCCCCCCGTGTGTGTGTGTGTGTGTGTGTGTGTGTGTGTGTGTGTGTGTGTGAATACATGTGTTCATGTGTGTAAACATTTTAGGCCAGAGGTTGACTCTGGGTATCTTCCTCAGTCACTTTCCATCATTTTTTTTTCTTTCAGTATTTTAAAGATGTTTATTTAATTTTATGTGTATGAGTGTTTGCCTGCATGTATGTCTGTGTACCAAATGTGTTTCTTGTGCTTGTGCCTGAGTAGGTCAGAAGAAGCTGTCAGATCCCTTGGAACTGGAGCTATAGCAACAGACGAATATCTCAGAAGTGGTGGTATATCCCCCTCCCAGTGAACATGCAGACATGTTTAAAAGCCAACACTATCACTAGAAAATTCATGGTAGTTAAAGAGGAGGGGTGTGTTTGAAAAATGGGTTGGATCGTAGACTAATAAACTCTTGGAAGAAATATTTTCTTCGTTTGAATTGATTCTATAATGACATCATTATTTTGGTGGCTCAGTGATGGAGCTACATCTCTTCATTTTTACTCAGATTTTTCTGGCTCTTCATAAAAATTCTGCATGTTCTATTATTTGAAGAGATGACCTTACTCTAAAGATTTTTGTAAAACTACTTAACAGGATACACACTGTCTGCTTGTAGACTTGCATTTCATTAATTTATTTGAACTTTGATGGCTTTCCATCTTGAATACTTGAGTCAATAGGCAAATACTCCTAACCTTTCAACAGGTTGATAACCTTCTGACTTGATTCTATTATTAGCCTAGATCCCTTTCCAGAATCCAATTATCTCAGGAGATGACTAAATGTTATCTCAGGCATCCCAGGTGGGGATTTTCCCTGCCCGCTTTGTGGCAGCCTCCCAGGTACCTCACAGTCACATCTTCTCTGTCTGGCACTCATGCAAACTGACTTCCAGGTGCGGCTTACTCTGCCAGAGAAGGATCAGCTCATTTGCATGCGCATGTGCTTTGTCATGCGGAAGAACTGGCAGGGAAGATTGCTAGTGGTACAATCTCTTACCTCTAGGTGATGCCAAACCTCTCGCTGTGAAGTCCAATGGGCACATTTTGAGTAGGCTGCCTGCCAAAGAGAGAGAGAGAGAGAGAGCTCTGCTGTTGCATTGTTCCCATGGAAAAAGGGCATGCATTCTTTGTAAAAGCCTCAGAACTTCCAGACAGGGTGAAGGAAGCCGTGGTCCTCAGAAGAAGGATGTCGATACTTGTGCATCCTAGAAGATCCAGGAGAGTCCAGGGCGCATGTCTCTTGGTGACATGCTCTCTGGAGAACAATGTTTTTGAGGTGGTTGTTGTAAATCCACTCCCCTCCATCATCAGTACCTTTATCAGTGATTTTGTGACTCTTAAGAGCCCCTTCCTTTGAGATGCTGAATCTCATATGCCATAAGCATGCTTACCAGGAACTGGCTGGGAGGGTTGCCATGACATCTGGGAGAACCAAAAGATTTAAGAATGTTGTTGTAGCCACAGAACAATGTATAATGTTGGTGACTGCGTATCGATCACCAAAAGCTATCAAGGCTTACTAACCATGGTGAAAAGCCAATTAGGGAAGCAGAAAAGGTTTGGATGGGATTGGCTTTGATTTCAAATCTTTCTCATTCCTGGCTTCGTTACCCAGGGTGAATCACCCTATGTACCCCAGCTGTGGCTTCCTCAACTGTAAATTGGAGATGATATTAAATTATCCGGGGGATCATTTGTTAACATTCAGTAACGCAGTCTACGTGAAGTACAAAGTCCCTTCACGGTCAAATGGATGCTGGTTAATCAGCAAGTCATATAATCCCGATTCTAGATAATCTTAGAGGGTGAAGATTGGTTGGAAATGACCATTATTATCTGATTCAATAGAAATGCTAATTATAACCCTAGTTGTTTGGATTAAATCAAATATATTGTTTCACATTATAAGTGTCAAAACAATCAACCTGAAAATCATTTTTTTTTTTTGTTTTTTATTGGATTAGTCAGGATTTGGTCAAGAGAATGGAGATCATTCTAGGCAGTCTAAGCTGGGTGGGAATTAATACAGGGAATTGGAGGCTTTCAAAATGAATGAAAGGGCCAAAGGAGAAAAATGTCTCTGGTAAGTTCATAAACTAGGGCGTCTCTGCCAGACAATCCATTTGCCTTTGTGTCTGAAGTTGGTGGTTTGTAGGAGGGCACTCAGAGAGACTTGGCCAGTGGTCAACAGCCTGTCATCTGTTGAACTCCTTAGTCTGCCTACCATTGCTTTGGTACTATCATTGGCTCCTGTCTTTCCTGTCTTCCAGATCTTCTTGGAACTCTTCTTGTACAAAGAAACTGATGAGTGTTCTTCGGAGAAATTTTGTATGTGAGTTAGTAAGCATTTGGAAAGAACTCGGTAGACTTGAGCCTGCTGTAGTAAGGATGGTTTTACTGAAGGTGACAGTTTCCTTTTGCACTCTTGAGCCCCTGCCTTCAGAAGGATTCCAGAGTGAGCCCACATGGTGGTGCACACATGTAATGTCAGCACTCCTGATGGGGGTGAGGAGCGGGGAAGGGGAGAGGCAGGAAGGTTGCTTTAAGTTTGAGTTCAGCCTGGTCTATATAATGAATTCTGGGTCACCTAGGGCTACATACCAGGCCTTATATAAATAAGGAGGAGTAGGAGGAGGAGGAGGAGGGGGAGTTCAGTAGGGAAGTAGGAAAATGCTGGACTAAAAATGTAAAGGTGAGCCGGGCGGCGGCGGCGGCGGCGGCGGCGCACGCCTTTAATCCCAGTACTTGGGAGGCAGAGGCAGGTGGATCTTTGTGAGTTCGAGGCCAGCCTGGTCTACAGATCGAGATCCAGGAAAGGCGCAAAGCTACACAGAGAAATCCTGTCTTGAAAAAAAAAAATGTAAAGGTACAAGTCAAAACACATGTATTTTCAGTTGCATGGGTTCGAATGACTGTTTTGCCATTGATGGTGAATTTCCCCCCAATGTTCTTTCTGAGTAGGGTGCCATGGAGGCACAGTGTGTGAATGAGGCCCAGCTGCTGACCTCTTTGGAAGACACATACTTTGGACCTATACAGCCGGGCATTCGTTTAGCTGAAAAATTGTTAGATGATCAGTTTATGGCCCCCAGCCCCAATTTATCAGGTCTATGAAAGTGTGTGTGACCCCATGCTAATCAATCATTTGATTTGCTGACTATATAAGAGAGTGAGAACTATCCATAAAACTCTCTACTATCTTAGGATGTTTTCCACGTAGGAAGTACTCTCTCTGTGTGTGGGGAACCAGGTAGGCAATTATTGCATTAATAGACATTATATTTCCCATTTTGCTAAATGAGATTTTCTTCTATAACTTATAACTTTAAGCCTTGAGGATTAGAAAGATGAATTCTTGAAGGATAGACATCCTTTATGGAAATTCTGCACTCATGTTATATGAGGCCTTTCCTACTGAAGTAGCCCTGGGTGTTTACAAAGGCTTTCTCCTGTGTTTCTCCCACCATCTGCTCACTCAAACAGAATGCAGACTCCATGTCTTCACTCTGATCCCTCAAGGAGATTGTCTCTTTCCTCATTTCCTTATTTTCTTTCTGCAACTACACATTCGTAATAAGTTGACAATGTTTTTGTGTTGTCCTTCAGGTGTCCAAAGTGCTCCAACCAAGTAACAAATTGAACACAAGACAAAAATACCCTAAAACTAAAGAAAATGGACCTTTGCCATCGGGAAGCAGCAGAGCAGTGTAATTTGATGAGAAGCAGTGATTGGAAGCCAAGCTTTGAAGACATGGAACCATTTTAGATATTTGCCTTTCTTTTAAGGCATCCGAACCTGAACCAGTACTCTTTCTGATCTATCTATCTATCTATCTATCTATCTATCTATCTATCTATCTATCTATCTATCTATCATCTATCTATCATCTATCTATCTATCTATCTATCTATCTATCTATCTATCTATCTATCTATATCTATCTATCTATCTATTTGTTTTGCTTGCATGTAGGTATGTGTGCCACGTGCACACCTGGTTCAGAAGAGGTCCCTAGATCCCCTGGAACTAGAATTAAAGATGGGTGTGAGCCAACATAAGGGTTCTGGGTCCTGAGCCCAGGTCCTCTGCAAGAGCAACAAGTACTTTTAACTGCCGAGCTATCTCTCCAGCCCCTGAACCAGTCTTTAAAGTCCTATCAATCAGCACTTTTTTCCATTTTAGCCCTGACTGCTGACCCTGAGCTGGCGGTAGAAGTTAAGTCTTTATGGGAAAGTGATTTAATGTTATTTCTGCCTGAATAAAGGCAAAGAATCATGGAGAGAGACAAAGAAATGGAGATGTGAAGGCTCCCATGAAGCAGAAGTAAAATTGTTACAGTTGTTTGTAGTAGACTTTACCTAGCCTCACAGACATCAAAGGCAACTGGAGATCTATAAAGGGTTTATGTTATGCATTATATAAAATAATTTATACCTATTTATAATGTGCTATATATGTATGTATGCATGTATGTATGTATGTGTGTGTGTTCTCTTTTTTGTCTTACTGCTGGTGATCAAGTGTAGGTCTTCATGTATGTTAGGAAGGCACTGTACTATTGAGCTACCTCCCAGATCCCCTTTTGTTTTGTTGAGAGAGTCTTACTATGTAGATGAGGCTGGCCTTGAACCCATGATTCAGCTTCCTGAATGCTAGGGTTACAGATGTACACCACCACACCCAACCAATGTAGTCTCCTTTACAGGCAATTACCCATAGACCCACATTATTAAAGAAATACTATTACTCCTATACCTTTTGATTTCTTCTGAGAGTCTTTTTACTTTTTACCAAATTTTTATACAATCTATATTTTTAATGTGACAGGTTTAAATTTGGGACTCATGGAACTCTAATAAGGTCACAGTTAGCAAAGGGTATCCAGTCCCATTTAGTGCCCATAAAAGAGGTGAATCAAAACATGAGCTAATAGTTATTTGTGGTATATATCAGATGTTTAAATTCAGGCTAGTAAGAGCATGGGAGGGAGAAACAGAAGGGATGGGAATAAATGGTCTTTAGCTCTATTCTTGCCAGCAAAACCCTGCTCTCATTGCTAGTCTGCTTTCTTGTACTGTGTACATGTTGACTTTTCCTATTGTGTTAAATATCTTGGAGGGCAGACTTAGTTTACCCCACCCCCCAAACTGCTTATCTGTACTCCTGCTACACACTTCAGGCAATGATGTAGGAGCAGCAGGTGGCTTTATAGTTTGCCATTCTTCAGCTCAGGGATGAGCTTGCCTTGTAACCACCATTTTAGAGAAAAAAGTTCAGGGAATTATGATAGTGTGATTTTGAATGTTTGAACTGTAGAGCCATTGGAGAATAAACTTCTATTAAGTTGCCAAGTTTGGGGGTGATTTGTTATAGCATTTGTGGGAAGAGAATACACCTTAGCTCTAGAAAAGCCCTGCTTAGCAGGTTGAGTGGTGGCCTGCAAAAAGGTTTAGATCCTAATAGCGGAATCTTGTGAATGTGACTCTTTGGAAAGAGGATCTTTGTAGATGTAACTAAGTGAAGGGCCAGTAGATAGTGACCAGCCTGGACTGTGTGGGTGGGCTTTAAACCCAATGACAAATTTCCTTACAAAAGATTACCTGAGAGCGATTTGACAGAGAAAGGAGGAGCAGGGAGGTTACCATGGAGACAGAGATTAGCGTGCTGCAGCCATAAACCAGTCTACCATCAGCCATCTGAAGCCAGGAGAAGGTAAGGAGTGGACTCTCCTGTAGACTGGATGCAATGTTTTCCTGTGATACCTTGATTTTGTGTTTTTAAACTGTAGAGCCATTGGAGAACAGACTTCTATTAAGTTGCTAGGTATGGAGGTGATTTGCTGTAGCATCTACGGGAGAGTGAATACATCTTAGAAAAGACTGTTTAGAGACCACCAACCAGTGTGCAGGAAATCTTGGAGGGGAAGTTCAGCCGTAGGTTTGCAGGCACTCCCCTTTCAAATGCTTCTTTACCATCACCACCTTGGAGGGCTGCTTCCCAGCACAGATTCCTGTGACAATGAGACACGAATTATCGTCGAAGCTGGCTGTTCGGCTACAGTGCTGGCCAGAGAACAGCCCATCCCAAGAGTTTTGGGCCAGGGATTCACTGGCTCCAGCAACCTTCTGCTTTTTGAACTACCTGTTAGAATCCTGCATTTAGTACATTTTGAGATTTTTTTATCCCTGGAGGGAGATGAGGTACTCATAGACAGCAGAGGCCATTTTGATATAACATCTGAACAAATTTGTGGTAGTGCAGAGGGGGAAGGAATGATAGAAAAGCAAATATTTGTTATGTAGACAGTTGCTTCCTAGATGAACTAAGGCTTCAGAGTACGTGTCGTGTAGAAAGAAGGTCATTTTATGTGGCGGCAGGAGGATTGCAATCCAATGCCGTTTGAAGAGACTCTCAAGAGGACCATGCTGAATGCCAGTTAGGGTGCTCAGTTGTCACCTGAGGGCACCTATTGTATTTGACAAGCAAGACAGTGGTGCTCCAAGGCCAGGAGGAGTGACAGACATCCATGCAGACCCCTTACCAGATCGAAGACTTCTCTCGGCAAATCTTTTTTGTTCCCCCTCCCAGCAAGGCTGAGTGTTCCTTATCTCCTGTTTACTGAGAAGAGCTCTGTCCCCCATAGCAAGTATCTCTCTGTGGGGCTTGGATTCCTCCTAAGTCCAAAAGGCTGTGGAGAGAAATGTATTTCAAGCGTTTAGCCCAGTCCTGTCTAGATACTCCAGTACCTCTTCTACTGAACTCAATTCAGTTTCAGGAATGACTCTTACAGAAGATTAATGACCTGCACTCCAGCCCTAACAGCTCTTGTCCCTTCCTAGCCAGGAGACACACAGAAGGATGTTTTTTAATTGTTTTCACATTTGGGCAAACCACAGCCTTGGTGTCTAGCTCAGGAAGACACTCCCATTTCCAGTGTCCCTGCGTGGCTCATCCTAAGTGGGAAGGAAAACTTCTTTGGGTCAGTGTAAGGTTTAGAGAAAAAGTAAACAGAGGCATGGGATCACCTATGTTGGGTGATGGCTTGATGAGATGCACTCATGGTATTTAAGGTAATAGGCTAGGGAAGAATTTTTCTGGCTTAGAAATTTCTGAGCCCAGGTTTTTATTCATTTTCCCTTCCTGTTGTAGTGAGCAAGGATGAAGGAAGTAAGGAACTTTCTTTGGACCAAAGATGTTCAGAACAGATCAGTAAAAAGCACAGTCAGTTCTGGAGAGATGGCTCGGTGTTTAACAGCACATGCTGCTCCTGTAAAGGACCCAAGTTCTGTTTCCAGAACCCATGTGAGGCAGCTCACAGCCCCAGGGAATCTGATGCCTCTAGCTTCTGCACCTGCAAGCAATTGCACTCATGTGCACATAGCTACATGTAGATACGTACACACTGGTGCACACACCCTCATGTGCACATACTCTTATGTAGATACACATACCCATGTGCATATACCCTCACATAGAAGCATATACTCATGTGTACATACTCACATGTAGATATATATACACAAACCTAGACATAATTAAAAATAAAAACCATACATTTTTTAATGATGCATGCAAGTTGCCTGGTATTTGAGGAAACACAAATGGGAGGCTCATTTTGCATGTGGGTGTGTACCAGTGGGCATGAGGAGTAGGGGGAGTAGAAGGCATCCATCATTCTCTTTGTAGTCTTTGCCATGCAAACTGCTATAGCAAGATGAATGGAGAAATCATTTGTTATGTAAAGCATAATTCCTGCCTTGAAGGTAGTGGATGAGAGCCACACATTTAAGGATTTATGGTTCAAGGTCTATTCTTTTGCTTTTATGGCGCTTAGCAGTTTGCAAGTACCTTCCCCACAGCCAAGAGTATACTAGCGTCTCTCTTTCTTCCCATGGCTTTCTCTTTGTGAGTATTAATAATTCAGTTGCATTGTCTAACAACAGGTTCCCAAATATCTGGGACATATTTAATCCTTTAGAAAAATAGAGAAGAGTTGAAAGCCGGGGAAATTTGATTCCAGCAATTCTGCATTCACCCACATCGCTGCTCATACTGGGTGTTGATATCGGAGCTTCTTTGCCTTCCTAGTTGGAAACTTTAGGGCATATAAATATTTATTTTATGTTGGGATTAACCCATTCCTGTACAGTGTGATTTGAAGAACAATCTGAGTACTGAAGAGGGTACTATATTGAAGAATCCTGTTCTTTTTTGGAATTTATTAATAAAATAATTATTATTAAAATAGATTCTTCTCTTATACAATACATCCTGAACACAATTTCCCCTCCCTCCACTCCTCCTAGTCACCCCCTATACTTCCTTTTCCCCTCTGAATCCACTCCTACTCTGTCTCCCATCAGAAAAGAGCAGGCCTCCAAGAGACAACCAAACATGATAAAACAATATACAAGACAAGGCAAAGCCTTCACATTGCAGGGCTGTGATTGCCATTTTATTCTCTGTGAGCCCATGTGTGCCCTACTTAGTTAATTAAATGGACTATCTGCAAAGAAAGATACTTTGACTTCTTCCTTTCGTATTGAATCCCTGTGGTCTCCTTCAGTTATCTTATTACTCTAGCTAAAACTTCAAGTACTATATTGAATAGATATAGTATCATATCATCTGCAAATAATGATACTTTGACTTCTTCCTTTAATATTGTATCCCCTTGATCTCCTTCAGTTGTCTTATTGCTCTAGCGAAGACTTCAAGTATTAAGCTGAATATATGGAAGAGGGTGGACAGCCTTGTCTTGTTCCTGATTTTAGAGGAATTGCTTTGAGTTTCTCTCCATTTAATTTGATGTTGCTGTAGGTTTGCTGTAAGTTGCCTTTATTATGTTTAGGTATGTCCCTTGTATCTCTGATCTCTCCAAGACTTTTATTATGAAGTGTGTTGGATTTTGTCAAAGGCCTTTTCTACATCAAATTCTATGATCATGTGAGTTTTTTCTTTCAGTTTATTTATGTGGAGGATTATATTGACTGATTTTCATATATTGAGTCATCCCTGAATCTCTGAGATGAAGCCTCCTTGGTCATGATGGATGATATTTTTGATGTGTTCTTGGGTTTGGTTTGCAAGTATTTTATTGGACATTTTCCCATCTATGTTAATAAGGGAAATTGGTTTGTAATCTTCTTTCTTTGTTGATTCTTTATGTGGTTTGGGTATCAGGGTAACTGTGATCTCATAAAATGAATTTGGTAATGTTCCTTCTGTTTCTATTTTGAGGAATAATTTGAGGAGTAGTGGTATTAACTTTTTTTTAAAAGTCTGGTAGAATTCTGTGCTAAAACTGTCTGGCCCTGGGCTTTTTTTTTTTTTTTTTGGGTGGGAGACTTTTAATGACTGGTTCTATTTCACTAGGGGTTATAGATCTATTTAATTGTTTATCTGATCTTGCTTCTACTATGGTAAGTGGTACCTATAAAAAATTATCCATTTCTTTTAGATTTTCCAATTTGGTAGAGTACAGGTTTTTAAAGTATGTCCTTATGAGTCTCTGGATTTCCTTGGTGTCTGTTGTTATGTCCTGCTTTCATTTCTGATTTTGTTAATTTGGATATTCTCTCTCTGCCTTTTGGTTAGTTTGGATAAGGGTTTGTCTGTCTTACTGATTTCTGAAAGAACCAGCTCTGTTTCATTGATTGTGTGTGTTGTTCTCTTTGTTCAGCTCTCAGTTTGATTATTTCTTGCCTTTTATTCCTCTTGGTGTGCTTATTTATTTTTGTTTTAGGGCAATAGTTCTCAACTTTGGGGGTTTGAATGACTCTTTTACAGGGGTCGCCCAAGACCATTGGAAATCACAGATATTTACATTATAATTTATAACAGTAGCAAAATTACAGTTATGAAGTAGTAATGAAAACAATTTTATGCCGGGCAGTGGTGGTGGTGCACACCTTTAATTTCAACACTTGGGAGGCAGAGCCAGGCAGTTCTCTGTGAGTTCCAGGCCAGCCTGGTCTACAGAGCGAAATCCAGGACAGGCACCAAAACTACACAGAGAAACCCTGTTTCGAAAAAAAACACACAAAAAATAATTTTACTGTTGGGGGTCACCACAACATAAGGAACTGTATTAAAGGGTTGCAGAATTAGGAAGGTTGAGAACCACTTTTTTTTTTAGAGCTTTCAGGTATGCTATTATGTTGCTAGTATAAGATCTCTCAAATCTTTTTATGTAGGCACTTAGTACTATGAACTTTCCTCTTAGAACTGCTTTCATTGTGTACCACAAGTTGGGGTATGATGTGCATTCATTTTCATTGAATTCTAAGAAGTCTTTAATTTCTTTTTCTTTTTTTCCCCCCCAAGACAGGGTTTCTCTGTGCAGCTTTGGCACCTTTCCTGGAACTCACTCTGTAGCCCAGGCTGGCCTCGAACTCACAGAGATCTGCCTGCCTCTGCCTCCTGAGTGCTTGGATTAAAGGTGTGCACTACCACCACCCAGCTAATTTCTTTCCTTATTTCTGCCTTGACCCATTTTTCATTCAGAAGAAAGTTGTTCAGTTTCCTTGAGTTCTGTTGTTGAAATCCAGCTTTCATCCATGATGATCAGATAGGATACAGGGAGTTATTTCAATTTTCCTGTGTCTGTTGAGACTTGCTTTGTGTCTGAGTATTCAGTCAATTTTGGAGAAAGTTCCATGAGGTGCTGAGAAGAAGGTAGTCTTTTGTGTTTGGGTGAAATGTAATGAGAATATCTTTTTGGTCCATTTGGATTATAATGTCTGTTAGCTCCAGTGTTTCTCTGTTTACCTTTTATCTGGATGATCTGTCAGTTGGTGAGAGTGGGGTATTGAAGTCTCCCACTATCAAGTGTGTGAGGGTCAATAAGTGATTTCAGCTGTAGTAGTGTTTCTTTCACAAACTTGGGTGCCCTTGTGTTTGGGACATAGATGTTAAGAATGTTATCTTGGTGGATGTTATCTTGGTCGTCCTTCTTTTAATTAGTTTTGAGTTCAAGTCGATTTTGTTAGATATTAAAATGGCTACACCAGCTTGATTATTAGGTCCATTTCTTGGAATATCTTTTACCAACCCTTTACCTTTGAGGTAATGTTTATTTTTGGTTTTGAGGTATGTTTCTTGGATGTAGCAGAAGGATGGATGCTGTTTTCTTTCATTTTGTTAGTCTTTGTCTTTTCATTAGGGTATTAAGTCCATTGACATTGAAAAGTATCAATGACCAATGATTGTTGATTTCTATTATTTTGTTGTTGTTGTTGTTGGTGGTGCCTGTGTGTATTCGTGTGTGTTTCCCTTCTTTTGGTTTTGCTGGTATGAGATTATTTCCTGTGTTTTCATGGATATAGTTAACCACTTTGGGTTGGAATTTTCCTTCTCATGTTTTCTGTAGGGCTGGATTTGTAGATAGATATTGCTTAAATTTGACTTTATCGTAGAATATCTAATTTTCTCCATCTATGGTGGTTGAGAGTTTTGCTGGGTATACTAGTCTGGGTTGGCATCTCAGAGTTTGCAGCACATCTGTCCAGGCTCTTCTGGCTCGCAGAGTCTCCATTGAGAAGTCAGGGGTGATTCTAATAGGTCTGCCTTTATATGTTATTTGCACTTTTTCCCTTGCAGCTTTTAATATTCTTTCTTTGTTCTGTATGTTTAGAGTTTTGATTATTATGTGGCAAGTGGACTTTCTTTTCTGGTCCAATCTGTTTTTGTGTTCTGTATGCTTTTTGTACTTTTATAGGCATATCCTTCTTTAGGTTAGGAAAATTTTCTTCTATGAGTTTGTTGAGAATATTTTCTGGGCTGTTGAGTTGTGGGAAGAATCCTGTTCTTGCCATGGTCTTGTCCTCCTCCCACTGGAGGACTGACTCTGAGTGTAGCAGAGATGACTGAGTCTGTTCTCATTCATCGTCTTTGCCATTCTCGACTTCCAATCTCAAGGCCATTTGTTTACAGTGCTTATTGCTTTTTAAAGAATAGGATTTTTCTTCTAAAATATGTACTGGTTAGTGCTGGTTGGTTTTTGCCTACTTGACACAAGTTAGAGCCATCCTGGAAGAGGGAACCTCAACTGAGAAACTGTCTTCATCAGGTTGGCTTGTAGGCAAGTCTCTGGGGGCATTTTCTTGGTTAATGAATGATGTGGGAGGGCCCAGCTTACTGTGGGTGGTGCCATCCCTAGGCAGGTGGTCCTGGGTTGTATAAAGGAGCAAGCTGAATGAGCAGTGGAGGGAAAGTCAGTAAGCAGCATTCCTCCTTGGTCTCTTCTCCAGTTCCTACCTTGAGCTCCTGCTCTCGATTCCTTTGGTGATAGACCATGAAGTATAAGCTGAAATAAACCCTTCCCTTCTTAAGATGCTTTTGGTTTTTTATCACAGCAATGGGAAGCAAACTAGTGCACTTGGGCTGGAAAGATGGTTTAGTGGACCCAAGTTTGGTTTCTAGTACCCATGTTAGGGAATTCACAACCACCTACTTTTAACTCCAGTCCAGGGGATCCTCTTCCAGACTTTGCAGGAATTTTCACTCATTTCTCTCTCTCTGTCTCTGTCTCTCTCTCTCTCTGTGTCTCTGTCTCTCTCTCTCTGTCTCTGTCTGTCTGTCTGTCTGTCTGTCTGTCTGTCTCTCTCTCTCTCTCTCTCTCACACACACACACACACAGAGACAGAAAAAGACAGAGAGAGTGTTGAGGAGGCTGAGTAGTGCCGTGATCTGCCATCTGCAAGCTGGTACCCAGCACAGCTGTAATAATGCTCCAGTCCTAATCTAAAGGTCTGAGTACCAATGATGCTGATGTTGAGTGGCAGGAGAAGATGATGGCTCAGCCTTAGAGGACAGTGTGGCACATACACTGAATGATGCCCAACCAGAGTGGTGAGAACACTCTTCTTTTCTTAGTCTGTGGTTCCACTGTGAATTTCTTTCAGAAACACTCTTATAGTATATCCAGAAATAACATTTAACCAGCATTCTGGTTAATATTTGATCCATATCTTTTAATTCAAGTTGGCATATAAAACTAACCATCTCATAAGGACTATTTTCACTCTTAAATGCTTTATTCAATGAGAAGGCCAATTAGGAATGTATACGTGTGGGGTCACAGTGATACAAGATGCATTTCCCTCCAAATCCAGGGTCTCATGTAGTCTAGGCTTGTTTCTGGCTTTTTTATGTAGCCTAGGATGACCTTGAATTTAGGACCCTCCTTTCTCCACCTCCCAAGTGCTGTATTTACAGCCATGTAGCATGAATCTTAAATAGTCTTATCAATAAGAACAAACCTGGAGCCAGGTATTGGGGTGAACGCTAAAAGATTAGAGAAACAGAACAAGTCACAGCCAACCTCACCTCACCAATTCCTCAGCTGATCTTGTTTCCTCAAACTGAAAGCTTCTGAGTCCTCATCCAAATGGATCTCAGCTGAACTGCTGTTCAAAAGCTAAAAGCCTAAAAAAGTTTGAGTTCCTGGTTTTCACGCCTTATATGCCTTTCTGCTTCCTGCCATCACTTCCTGGGACTAAAGGTATATGTTACCATGCCTGGCTGTTTCCAGTGTGGCTTTGAACTTACAGAGATCCAGAATGCTAGGATTAAAGGTGTGTGTGCCATGATTTTCTGGCCTCTATGTCTATCTATTAGCTGTTCTGTTCTCTAACCCCAGATAAGTTTATTAGGGTGCACAATATTTTGGAGGATACAATATTACCACACAGACATGCACCACCCTGCCTGATATATGGGAATTGAACCCAGGGCCTCCTGTGTGCTAGGCTTCTTGTCCATGGTATTTTATTTGCTAAGATGTTTTGAAGTATAGTCATAGATATTTTAACATTAAACCTCTCTTTGTTATTTACTGAAATGTACTTTGTGTTATCATATCAAACATTTTATTTCTTAGCAACACCAGTTGAGCTTTCTTGCAAATGTTTTAAAGAAAAAAACAAGATTAAATCTTGGTGTATATACTAGAGAATCTACAATGCAAAATACCAACCATTTTAACTGTGGCCAGGAAATTTAGGTACTGTGGTGTAGTGGTTTGAACAAGATGTCCTCCATAGTCTTGGACATTTGGACTCTTGGTCCTCAGTTAGTAGTAGCACTGCTTGTGGAGGTCTATGAGGTGTGGCATTGATGGAGGAAGTGTGTCACAAGGAGTGGGCTTTGAGGTTTTAAAGGCCCCCACCATTCCCAGTTCACCCTCTCAGCTTCATGCTTGCCCTTAGCTTCTTGCTTCTCTACTCTGCCTTTGCTCTGCCATCATGGACTTGAACACTCTGCAACCGTATAAACTCCTTCTTCTATATCAGTGTTTCTTAACCTTCCTGATACTGAGACCCTTTAATACGGTTCCTCATGTTGTGCTGACCCCTAACCATAAAATTATTTGTGTTGCTACTTCATAACTGTAATTTTGCTACTGTTAGGAATCATAATGTAAATATCTGATATGCAGGATATCTGATATGTGACTCCAAAGGGGTCATGACCTACAGATTGAGAACTGCTATTCTATATGTTACCTTGGTCATAGTGTTTTATCACATCAATTGAAAAGTAACTGACACATGTGGGTAGGAGCATAAATGGGTATGACCATTTTGGAGACTATGTGGTATGTGCATACTCTTTAGTCTAACAGTTTCATTGTTAGGTAAATAACCAACTGAATGCTTAGACTAGTGGAAATTTTTAATGTTTTCCAAAAGAAGTCACCCAATGTCTCTCACGATGTTTCAGCAGGTAAAGAGTCTTGCCACCAAGCTTGGTGACCTGAGTTTGATCTCTGGGATTCATATGGTGGCAGAAGAGAACCAACTCCTGCAAGTTAGATTCTGAGCTCCACGTGTGCTCTGTGGTGCATATACCTGCCTACATACCCACACATACAGAATAAATAAATGTTTCAAATTAAAAAAATACAGTCATGAAATGGAATATCCTAAAATAATGAGGATGAACAAACTGCTGTTGCAGGCAACAATGGGACTTGATGTACCAAAACCAACATTGAGTAAAAGAAGCCAGAGGAAGGGGCGGAGGATTTGGTTCTGAGGTAGAGCATCTACCCAACATGCTCAAGTACTGGGTTCCATCACCCGATGACACAAAACAGCAATGAAGTACAAGGTGTTTTAGTTACTGTCTGGTCGCCATGGCCAACATTCCTGATGGACAAAGGAAGAAAAGGCTTCAAGGATTCAGCCCCCGTGTGCTTGGTCAGCATGCCGTGGTTGTGGGAGAGTCTATGGGGCAGAAGAGCTGTTCTGTACCTTTCTACAGGCAGGAAGCAGAGAAGGGGTCAACACTGGTATTCAGTGGGCTTTCTTTGCTATACTGTGTGAGGTCCAAGCTTGAGGTAGTACTACCTGCATTCAGAATGCGTCTTTCCCTGTGAATTAAGCCTCCCTGGAACTATCCTTATAGATACAGCCCAAGGTGTCTCACCAGTCACCTAAGTGTTCTAATCCAGCCAAATTGACTAAAGATTGATTACTTTACCAGGTAAAACCATACATTAAGCAAAATCAGCAACAGGCCAGCCAATATGGAATTTTAGGAGTCAAGAAAGTGCTTATTGGAGTCAGGGTAGGTAGGAGTGAGCGGCACCTGACTGGGAGAGTTGGGGGCTGGCACTGCTCTTTATGTGTATGGTGTTTACATGGACATGCTCACTAGTGGAAACTCATCAAATAACATCCTGACCCTTTCATTTTTTTTTTTGGTATTTTTCTTGTTTTTCCTATTTTTGTCAGTTTTCAACACATATTTCATTTGTTGACTTTTGTTTATTATAATTCAATAGATCACTTCACTTATTAAACTGAGTGACTCTTATGCTATGTCTACCCTGCTGGTGCTATTGATCACAAAATAATTGGGTAAAAAAAAGCTTACATTTCCTTGTGCTTGCATTAAATTACTTTTAATAACAGATGAAAAAATTGAAATAAATTAGAGGGTACAAGGCAAAGCAATTTGGTGAAATGACCTTTTAATTGGAGGAATTGATTAAGATTATTTCTAGATTGGAAGCAAGACATTTTCATGTTAAGATGAAAAGTAGTAATATGTACAAAAAAATCCAGTGTATTACGAACAAGTTAAAGTCACACTGTTGATGAGTTTGAGAGAGATGAATAACACCCTTTCTCAAAAGACAGAAGAACAAATAATTCCAAGCAATCTTGTTAAGACAGTAGACTTGTGCATTCTCCCAGTTTGTAATGACAATTTGATTTATATTGCATATAATACTTACCAATGAAATAAATATTTGCCATACAAAACAAAGTGCACCAAGTCAAAGCGAATGAGATATCAACTTTGTTTTAAATTAATCCTAAGAAATTTGAGGGATGGATAATTAGCAATTAGACTCAGTGATGTGGGAGAAATATGACGGAGCCCAAATAAGCAAGTGATGGAATAAATGACAGTGGAACATTTCCCTCCCCCCGAATAATAGCCTGTGTGTATTGCTTCTGCAGAGACAAAGCAAAGCAAGAGAAAGCCCCAGACACCGCCCTGTTTGTATATTCCAGTCTCGAAGCCTTAAAATCCAGGTATAAGGTCATAAACATGTATAACATGTGGTTGAAGAAATGTTCTTTAAAACCAAACAATTGATGGAAGAATTATGCAGAGATTAAAGAAGAGAGAGCCCTCGAGAATTCTCTTCAGGCCTCTCAGAAACCCACACACACAAGCTGAGCGTGTGTGAAATAAGAGAGGAGGTAATTAAAGGGTCACAATCGTGACAATGTTAAGGGCATCCTTCCTCAGACTCAAACTTCCTGGGTGTAGGACAGCGTTTGGTTCAGAATAAAATGTTCATGCTAAAACACAAAACAAAACAAAACAAAACAAAACAAAACAAAACAAAACAAAACAAAACAAAACAAAACAAAACAAAACAAAACAACCCCAAGTCCTATGTCTGGCATCATCAACATAAATAGAGTCACCAGGCTTTAAGAAATTTATTATTTTTATTTGTTTGTGAGAATGTATGCCATGTGTATGTAGGTGCTCTTGCAGGCCAGAAGAGGGCGTCTGATCCCCAGGAGCTGGCATTATAGGCAGTTGTGAGCTCATATGTGAGTGCCGGGGACCCAAATTCTGGAAGAGCAAGAGGCTGTATTAACAGTGAGTCACTTCTCCACCCTCAAGCCGTTTTTTTTTTTTTTTTTTTTTTTTTTTTTTTTTTTTTTTTTTTTGCATGTAATTCAGATAATGCCTAACGCAGAATGTAAAAATATCCAGGGCTGGTCTCGAACTCACAGAGATCCACCTGCCTCTGCCTCCCGAGTGCTGGGATTAAAGGTGTGTGCCACCACCGCCCGGCTGGGAGGAGGCCTTGAGTGCAGGCTTGCAGCACAATGGGAGAATCCCGGAGGGCAGAGGTTCACTACAGATGTTTTACAATGAAAAGATTTTTTTAAAAATTATTTATTTTCATCAGTGTTTTGCCTGAATGTATATCTTTGTGTGAGGATGTCAGACCCTGGAGTTACAGACAGTTGTGACCTGCCACATGGGTGCTGGGAATTGAATCTGGGTCCTCTGGAAGAGCAATCAGTGCTCTTAACCACTGAGCCATCTCTTCAGCCCCTGAAAAGATTTTCTTTTTCTTTTTTTTTTTTTAAGCCAAATTATAGTGCAGTAACCAGACTTCATGGGAGAATCCATGCCACCCAGCCAGACCTCCTCCAAGAATATAGAAAGCATTCAACATTGTGTAAAACCCTGTAACAATGCAGGATTTTTTTTTTGTTCTTTTTCTGTTGTAGAATATTATTTTAAGATGTGTTACTTTTGTTTATGTTGCATTTGTTTAACTCTGTGAAGCTGTGATACTGTGCCTGTCTAAAATACCTGATGGTCTAATAAAGAAATGAATGGCCAAAATAAATAAATAAATAAAAATACCCAGGTGCAGAGTGTTTCTGGCCATCACATGCAGAACCTTCACCTGTAAGATAATTAGGCAGTTGGCATTTTAACTGAACTTTATTTCTCTATTTATTCAAAGGAGAGGAAGAGGTGGAGGTAGCAGAGAGGTATGAGGAAGCGGAACAAGAGGAAGAAAGAGGTGAGAGGTACGGGAGAAGGGATGTAGGAGAGAACAGATTTGGGGTTTATTTTCCTATTCAAATTCCTACTTGAAAAAAAAAAATTGATTCCCCAGGCTCCACATCAAGCTCACAGACTCGATAGAAGCCCCATCAGGTGATTCTAAATATCAGCACTGTTAAGGGAAATGGACTAGAGATTGTCCGGAGCTAGCCTGCCCCACTCCCCGCCCCCGTTCCCGGTCCAACTGTAATGGGCTCCATCAAACCTTAGAGATAATGCTGGAGTACTATGATTGTGCTCAAGGCCTCACACCAAAGGGCTGGGAGGGAGTCTCAGGCCCTGGGGTTAGGCCACAGGGGGTGATATTTCCATACAGAGAGGGTTCCTTCGTTCCCTAAACCATAATAACTCAGTAAGGATGAGAACTATTATTATTTTTTTCCATGCTACCTCTTAGGTTTCCTACGGTGCATGTGACTCACAGGGGAGAAGGAACATACTGAATTTGTTGCATATGCCATTCTGCTGTTTCTGCTCTTTATTGTGGGTGCTGCCAAAGGCCAGATTCACAAAAAGAATTAGTGGTTATCATAGCTATTGAGAAGCTCGCAATGCAGAAATAAGCTTATAACCTTTTTATGTTTTACTTTTTTGGGATAGCGTCTCACTATGTAGATCAGGCTAGCCTCTAACTCACAGAGATCCACCTGTTCCTGACTCTGCAGTGCTGGGATTGAAGGTATAGGTCACTATATAAATTAGCTTACAAAAAGACTTATTTTTATTACTTTTTAAAAGATTAATTAAAAAAATAATGTTGATGAGTATTTTGCCTGCATGTACATGTGTGCCCTTTGTACATGTACATGCCCTTTGTGTGTGCCTGGCGTCTGTGAAGATCTGAAGAAGTCATTGGATACCCTGGAACTGGAGTTACAGGCAATTGTAAGCTACCATGTAGGTGCTGGGAATTGAACCTGGGTCCTCTGCAAGGACAGCAAGTGTTCTTAAACTCTGAGCCACTTCTCCAGCCCCTAATTGTTTATCTGTGTGTATATGTGTATATGGTTTGTCTCTTTGTGGCTATATGCATGAGAGAGCAGGTACCCTCAGAGGCCAGAAGAGGGAGAAGGATCCCTTAGAGCTGGAGTCACTCAAGGTTGTGAGATGTGTACTAGGAACCAAATTTGGGTTCTCTGGATGAGTACCAGGTGCTTTTGGCTTCTGAGACATCTTCCATCCTCAACAGAAATAAGCTTTGGGTGTGTGGGGAGAGGGCTCCATTGGTAAACTCTTTGCTTTGCAGACATGAGGAGCTGAGCTGCATCTCTAGAGTTCATATAAAACAAAAAAGTAAAAAGCTGGATGTGGTGTCATGTGCTTGCAATCCCAGGGCTAGGAGACAGAGATAGGCAGATCTCAGAGGCTAGATGTTTCCAGCCCCGCCAACTTGGCCAATTCCAGGCCAGTGAGAGAACCAGTCTCAAAAACTAAAAAAAAATAAAAATAAAAATAAAAATAGACAGTGCCTGAGGAATAACATTTGAGGTTGTCCTCTTCTCTGCATGCCAGTATGTACACACCTTGACATACAACACACACACACACACACACACACACACACACACACACACACACACACACACACAACTGGAAATAGCTTCAAGACAAATCGACTCATTGTGAGGATACTGATTGACTTTGAACTTAGGGCATGATTATTTTTGTCTTTTCACTTGAACATACAAATCCATTCCCATGTGGAGCAGGGTAATGTTGCCACAGGGAAAGATCTAGAAATGTCAGCTATAGTAAAACACACCTGCAGTCTGTGTTGTATGTCTGCTGGGGCTTAGTTTCCCATGCCCAGTGCTAAACTGCACAGTATTTATGTATAACTCACACCCCACTTCCCCCTACCCCCCCCCCCCCCCCCCGCAATTCTGTATACATTAGATCACCTCTAGACTACATGTCGCACCTGAATCAATGTCAAGGCTATGCACATGGCTGTTAAACTGTACTGTTTAGTGAATAATAGCAAGAAAAAGTCTGGGTATGCTCATTACAGATGGGATCATCATAGGCTTTTAAGGTATTTTTCCATCCATGGTTGGTTGAATCCACCATACAGGAGCTAGAGACTCAGAAAGCCAATTACACTTTATCAATTTTCCTACCATTGACCCTGGATGGGTAGCAGGTAATGGCCAATATCTCAAATTCAGGAGAAGTTCAAACACGTTTTTCAATATGACCAAATGGGAGGTTTCTCTAGGTCAGACACATGACTTTAAACAAAACCTTCTCTGCTTTTCTAACTTTAATTAAAATAGAATAAATCTGAGAGAGGGCTCTCATAAAACAATCACAAAGCAAATATCACAAGGAGAGGTGCTAAGTTTGAAATGCTTTTTGTTTGCTCAAAGAAGAATTACATTTTATAGTGTATATCTACTCGGACTTCCAAAGATTCAAGTGTTTCAATGTGCAAACGATTCTTCCTTTTTTTGAGACCAGATCTTTTAAAACAATAAAATAATAAACAAATAATCTTTATGCATATGGGTGTTTTTGCCTGCATGCATGTCTGTGCACCACCTGTGTGCCTGGTGCCCATGGAGAACAGAAGAATATGTCAGATCCTCTGAAACTGGAGTTACTGATGGTTGTGAACTGCCATGTGGGTGCTGGGAATTGAACCTGGGTCTTCTGTAAGAGCATCCAGTATTCTTAACCCCTAAGTCATCTATCTAGATCTTGATGTGTGTCCCCAGCTGGCCTTGAACTCAGGATCCTCCTGTTTCTGAGTTTTGAAATTACAGATGTGTTCTACCATACCAGGCTGTGATATGAAATAATTCTTTTTTTTCTTTTTTTTGTTTTTTTGAGACAGGGTTTCTCTGTGTTGCCCTGGCTGTCATGGAACTTGCTCTGCAGACCAGGCTGGCCTAGAATTCACAGAGATCAGCCTGCTTCTGCCTCATAAGTGCTAGGATTAAAGCCAAGTGCCACCACTGCCTGGCTATGAAAGAATTCTTTTTATTATTATTATTTTGGAAAGAATTTTTAATGTTGTGACTAGGTATTTATTTTTTGTATTTTTAATAAATACGCTATAATATAAACAGATAGTAATTTTAATTGAAAACTCTTTTAGTTTCCACATAGATTATGACAGCTAGTTTTATGCTAACTTGACACAAACTAGAATCATCTGAGAAGAGGGGGTCTCAATTGAGAAATTGCCTTTGTAAGATCAGGTTGTAGGCAGACCTGTAGGGCATTTCCTTAATTAGTGATTGATGTGTGTGTGTGTGTGTGTGTGTGTGTGTGTGTGTGTGTGTGTGTGTGTGCAATATTGGCCTGGTGGTCTTGAGTTCTATAAGAAAGCAAGCCATGGGGGGTAAGCCAGTAAGTAGCACTTGTCCATGGCCTCTGCGTCAGCTCCTGCCTCCAGATTGCTGCCCAGTTTGAGTTCCTGCCTTGGCAGAAGTTCTCCGTAGCTTTCTCAGTGGACTGTGACTGGGGATATGTAAGCCAAATAAGCCCTTTCTCTCCCACATTTCGGTATTTGGTTGTGGTGTGTAATCACAGCAGTGGTAACCCTAACTAAGACATAGATGAAGCAAAATGCATTCATATAAAAAGTTTGGATCTAACTGAAGTAATTTTAGAGCCTTATACTTATGTGCAAAACTAGATTGATAGTGCATTAGCCATGCACCTTACAGCAGATGCCAAGACATCTGATTTTCAGTTGAAGAGCATTATGTTCTAGATAAGGCAGCCAACTGTATAAACACATTGTTTTTGTAAATTTCGTATCTCCTTGTTATTTTGGTACCTGCTGTTCAAAAAAAAAAAAAAATGAGGAAGGCTGAAGGAAGTAAAAGTTAGCACCACGCTGGGCTTCATCTGAAGTGAAGTGGGAGACAGTGAGGAGGCAGAAAAAGGTATCCCCAAAGGGAACGACAAGGTGATTTAATGGTTTCTTAAGTGCAGAAGGCAGTTTATTTAAATAGAATATCTTTACATCTAATTGAGAAGAGATGAATAAGGTAAAGTGATGTCTGAGAGCAAAAAAAGGTTTTGATGGAATTTAGCTCATTGAGTGGTGTGGAGACCCACAGAGGTTTCCTAGTGAGAACTTACTCAGGGTCTGAGAATCTGAGCTTGTTTTATCCAACAGGGCTGCATGATGATTTGACCATGAGCCTGGTTACCAGGTCTTCGGAAGGGTCTACACTTGGCTGAGTGGTGTGCTTTGATCTAGCAAGGGGGAGGTCTTTTGCCCCACCCCTTGGCATTGTTATAAAAAAGCCCTTTTGAATAAACAGAAAAGGCTGTTGAGTATTGACCCTGGTCGTCCCTAAGCTATCCTATGTTTATGTCTTTTTCCTCTTCATTATCTTTCTAATATTTTCTTATCCCTCTCTCCTTCTCATAAGAACCTTTGAAAAAGTGGGAGCTGGCCTCCCACAGAGTGGGAGGAGCTGTTTAGAAGCCCAGTCTCATCACAACCTGACTAAGCAAAGCAAAGCTTGGAGAGTAATTAGCCCATGGAGGGTGCATGCCACTGGAACATGCCCACTTCACTGATCTGCTTTTGAGATTTTCATCACCAGAGTGAAAGAATTGTATTTAGATGATTTCAGAAGAGTGAAGAGTCCTGGTGCTCCTCTGAGCATCAGGGATTCTCCAATGAACTGTGAGCCTCCCAGTCTTCTTCACAGGGGAAGTAGACATCTGTGCTTGTTGATGCCTGAGAAGAGGAACTGCTTTTTGCCCAGAAATTGCAGCATCTCACTCATTGCAGAGTTCAGAGATAGTCTTGGGAACATCATTGGGTGCTGGTGATTATTCCAGTGTGGACTGGCAGTAGAACCCTTGACAAAGTGTCCCTGACAGCCAGAGGTTGTGAACTGTATGGCACACATGCCCAGAATCCTCCTGTAGAACTGTGTTGAATTCCTGATGTCTTGTGGGACGGATGCTACCCAAGTGAGACCAGGTCACATGAACAAGGAGTTGAGAGCCAGATGATTCTGGATTGGATTTTTGCCTCTGCAAAGGCCTAGTATGATCATCAGCAGATGCTGAGATTTCAGAAACTCTTTTCTGCAAGAAAAAAAAAAAAGAAGACATATGCTATTTATTACCAGCAATTGTCCCCCCAGACAAACATGGGAGCGACAGCTATAACTCTGTAAATCTGCATTTCCTTGGATTCATTGAGATATTTCTTCGACTCAGGGCAGAATCTTACAGCACTGATTATTTTCTTGGTTCTCTAATTTGAAAACTGGGACTGAAGAATATTCAAGCTGCTTCTAGATCATTCTTATAAAACCAATGATTAACAATTTCTTAGAAAACAACACTATTAGTCATTCTATACATTTTTAATTGTTGGCTTCACCAATTTCCCTATCCTTCTACGTAAATATTAGTTTGTAAGAGGCTACAGCACTTCACACTATCTAGACCATGGGTGGGGTAAGTATTGCAGCCAAGCAGATCTGTAGTACAGTTAGCTGGAAATTAAGGGCCTGTGGAGAGGAGCTTATAAGGTTTTTTGCAAGGGTTAATGAGCGTAGTGTGTGTTCATTAGGTGGGTTAGCTTGAGCACAATGTCCTAGGAGGCAAAGAACATTCAGGGTTGTAGTCTCAAATTAAATAAAAACCACAAAAAAGATTAGAGAAAAATCACAGAAAAGATTAGAGAGAGCTGTAGACAAAACAAAACAGAAAACAAACATCTCTGTTACATACATTATAAGTTGCAGCCAACAGGCAATAGCTGTATTTACGTCGCTAGTATTTGAAAGTGACTCTAGTGTTTCTTACTATTTCTACAATTCTTTACTTCCAGAGGACTAAAAAGTGAGCTCTCATCAGGTCCTTCTTAAGGTCTTCTTCACTCAGCACCTACAACGTGGCCTGATTCTGCAAGTTAAGAAATAAATCTAGAGGAGTGGTGGTGAGTGTCTGTAATCCTAGAATTTGGGAGGTGGAGGCAGGAGGGTCAGGAGTTCAAGGATTCTCTCTGTCTCTAAACCCAAACCAGAAAAGCTAGCTCTAACCTCCAAAAACACGTGTGTGTGTGTGTGTGTGTGTGTGTGTGTGTGTGTGTGTGTGTGAGAGAGAGAGAGAGAGAGAGAGAGAGAGAGAGAGAGAGAGAGAGAGAGAGAGAGAGAGAGAGAATGTGTGTGTACAATACCCAAAGAATAACATCTTTCCATGAACCATATGAAGGGAGACAGAGAGAAGGACAGAACAATATGGGTTGCTGACTGTTTGAAATATGCTGATGAGGCAAGGCTTCTTATGGTGGTATTTTATTTGTACTGAAATGTGATTTTAATTGTATGTTAATAAATAAAGTTGCCGGGGGGTCAGAGCTATTAGCAAGCCATAGGAAAGCAGGGCAGTGGTGGCATACGCTTATAATCCCAGCACTTGGTAGGCAGAGCTAGGTAAGTCTCTGTGTGTTCAGGGATATAGCCAGCATTGGAGACACATGCCTGTAAGACCCGGAGGGCTGTACTTACAGGCAGTGACGAGGCAGTCACGTGTTTGGGTTTACAACCAATGAGGAGGCAGAACAGAAAGACTATATAAAGACAAACACACAGAAAGTAGCTCTTTTTTGGAGAGGTAGGACCACCGCAGGAGGAAGGGTAAGGTTTTAGCTCTGAGCTCTGACCTCTTGGCTTTCTCTTTTACATTGGTTCTGTGTTTCTTATTTAATAAGACGGTTGGTTATATCTACAGTTTCTTTTTTTTTGTTTTTTGTTTTTTGAGACAGGGTTTCTCTGTGTAGCTTTGTGCCTGGAACTCACTCTGTAGACCAGGCTGGCCTTGAACTCACAGAGATCCGCCTGGCTCTGCCTCCTGAGTGCTGGGGTTAAAGGCGTGTGCCACCACCGCCCAGTGAGGCAAGGTTTCTTTGAGTAGGGGACATTGGAACCAAGATCTAATAAAATGACAGCCAGGAGGTCTGGGGCCTTTCAGGTAAAAGGAAAGCAAAACAAGCCTTATTTCTGGTGACCAATTGGAAGGGCTTGTCTGCAGGGTTTCCAGAGAACACAGGAGGTGAGAACAGAAGATATGAGAGGAGCCCATTGGCCACAGGCTTTGTTCTTAATGTAGTAGGAAGCCATGAGGGTTAATCATACATAGATTTGCCTAGTCTCTGGTGCGGGGTGTTAAGTCAGAGGCAGTCTTGGTACTGTGAATGAGTTTTTCAGATATGACTCACATTGAAGTCAACAGACGTGGAATAAAGCAGACTATCTTCTTTAATGGATGTGTACCTCATCCACTGTGTCAAAGGCCGTTAGAGAACAGAGTAAGGTCCCTGGAATAGGAAGCATTCAGCTTTAAGACGTAGTTCAGAAATTCTGCCTTAGTTTCCAGTCTTTGGTATCAATGCTATAGTAACAGTTGTTTTCAGTCTGTCCTACAGATTTTGATTGTGCCTGCCTCCATAATGCTATGAACCAGTTTCTTGAAGTAAACCTTTGTTTCTCTAATCTGCTGGTTCTGTTTGTCGAAGACCCTTGACTAATACCAAAGTCATTCTATTGGTTTGGTCCCAGCATGAGATGACTTGCTTTACATTTTTAAAAAGATCAGTCTGATGGGTTACAGAAAAAGAGAAAGGAGGGAGATGAGCTACAAGGATTCAGGTCCTGACATGGACCCAGTGGTCTCCTGGATAGGAATGCTACAGAAGGTGCTGGATTTGGGCAATACTGTGGAGGAGTTGCAAACAGATCAGACAAAGGATGTTGTGATGGTTATTCTCAATTGTCAGCTTGGGACGATCACTGTGAGGGATTGGCTTGATTAGGTTATTTGAGGAGAGAAGACTCCCACTGTGGGTGGAACCATTTCCTAGACATCAGATGAGGAAGTGAGTTGAGTGCTGATGTTTGCCATCCTCTTTTTCTTTTTTTTTTTAAAAATGATTTATTTTTATTTTATGTGTATTGGTGTTTTGCTGGCATGTGTGTCTGTGTGAAGGTGATGGATCCCCTGGAACTGGAATTACAGACAGTTGTGAGCTGCCATGTGGGTGCTGGGAATTGAACCCAGGTCCTCCAGAAGAACAGCCAGTGCTTTTAACCACTGAGCCTTCCATTCTCTTCTTGGCCAAGACCTTTCTCTTGCATGGTGACCAGCTGCCTTCAGCACCTGCCACTGTGACTTTCCCGACACAGTGGACTGTAACCTTGAACCACAGGTTCGAGAATAAAACCTTTCCTTGAGTTGTTACTGTCAGGATATTTTATCACAGCAACAGGAAGAGGAACTCCCACAGATGTGAAGCAGACAGATAGATCAAGGCTTCAGTTTGGGACCTGAGACGCTTTGTGAACGCTGAGCTATTTATAAAGACAGTTCTGGAAGCCTGCATGAAGTGCAGGTGTGCTAAGGTGGAAAACAAGGGGCAGGCAGGGTGCGCCGAAGGACGCTTTACAGTTAATTCTGAATGCATTAATTTCATCTGGCCCATCTGCTGTGTAAATGGAGATATTAGGTAGACTATTAAGGCGACCAGAGCTGGTGGAACTTGTTGGGAGGGGCTGTGGGTTGGTAGTTAAGAGCACAGAGTTAGGATATCTGGATTCAAATTCTAACTTCATTCTTCACAGTAGGAACTTCACCGTTTCGGTCTTCTGCGAAAAACACAGATGTTATTAAGTGTATCTCATGAGGGGCATGGGGACAGAACTAGTTAATGTACCTAAGGTGGCAGAATCACAGAAGGATGCTCTGTATGGCCTGGGAGATGCTCTATGATAGTGGTGCTTTTGGTATCGAATGAGTGACTTTATTAAGTACATACTGAGCCAGAGTAAAATGAAAAATACCAAGTGATAGAAAGATGGACAGATTGCAAAACACCATTGAATTGAGGCCTTACAAACATTCAGCAGAAACCAAGTGGGGAAGTTGAGGCAGCTGGCTGGAGTCCACAGTCGAGAGTATCCTGGGTGGAGCACAGTATCTCCTTGGGTGAAGCTTCCAAGTAAAGAACAAAGGACATCAGAATGGAAACACCAGGAAACCAGACACTCACAGCATCCAGTGGAAATCAACTGGGGAAAGGGAGGCAATCAGCTGGAGTTCACAACTGAGATGTCTCTCCATAGATGAGCTTCCCATGGCTGAACTTTGGGCTTCTTTTTCCCATTGTAGGCACTCTTCCATCATGGTATAAATAATAGCTATATAGATTGGAAATGGTTCACCTTCCAGCTGTCTCAGGGATATGTTTTTTTTCCCCCTGGGGCTTGTTTTGCTCATCTTTTTCTTCTCTTTCTTTCCATAGAATTGAGGAATAGAGGCAGCCCATCCCCAGACAAAGGCCCTTGGAGGACACTTTGAGACAAACATGCTTGGGAAATAGAGTTGGGGCAGACATGCGTTCATAACCATCTTCTCAGTGGGCCCAAATAACACAACAATTTAACAATATAATGTACACTACAAAGGGTCATCTGATGATCGGCGTTGGAGTTTAAATTTTCTGGTTCATTCTGTCAATTGTCCAATGGAAGCAGGGGTCTGGAATGCCTTTTCAAACTTGCCTACTCTGTGTGGCTTCTTTTGACTGTTACTCCAAGAGAAAGCGAACCCTTTCTGGTGCAGGAAGCCTCATGGCATACCCTTTTTCCAAATGTAACCCTAGTGCATCTGCTCTGCTTTGTCTGCTTCATGGGGTTCCTAGTCCTTCCACAAGCAGCACCAGGCACACTTACCTCTGCATTGTCTGCCCTGGGTCGGCAGCTCCAGGAAGACAGGGCATTTGGACCAGGTTGCTTTAAGGAAGACCACCTGCTTCGGTATGTACATGAGACTTGGATGACATTTCTTAGTACCTATTGTTTTTTCCCCCCTGTTTCTTTGAGTATTTTTCCATGAGCTAAGCCAAGCCAGAAAGAATCTCTGGGTCTTTCTGAAGTGTGTGATGTTGATTTTTATCGAGACAGTCCTCATCATTGAAATGAATGTTCATAGAAAACCTCTGATGGCAGCTTCAGTTCTGACTTTGGAAGTCAATTCTGGGGTTGACATATGGTCTTCTGAAAGTGATGACACCTCCACTCTGCTAGCGGCCCACACCCCTTCCCTGTGAGTCTATGGGTGGGCACTGTCCCACTCAGTTGCAGATTCTGATCACAGATTTTTTTTTTTCCCTCAGCAAAGCTTGTTGATGAGAGGCATTAAAGGCGATTCAGGGTGGAAGTTGATACATGGCCTAGTCAATCTATGACTTATGAGACCTATTGCAAGTCCAAGGCACTGTATTGATTCTGCAGAATGGACTGGAAACTGACCTTCATCTCACTGAACCCTCTCACTGGCTCCTGTTCTGTTTATCCCCAATAGAACATTTGTGCCATGCAGCTTCATTCTAAAATCATTAACTTTTATTTCCTTTTACATTCCATCATGATTCTTTACCATACGTATGGAGAGTGGACAAATTGATGTCTTTATCTAGCACAAAAGCTTTGGTCCTGTTTCCATGTCAGCTTTTCAGAGGCAGTTAATTTTTATCTCCTCTCGCTGCATGATGTTAGCACACAGGAGCAATTTCCTTGGAAATGCGGACACTGTAGCAAAATAAAGTTTGTTTGAGCTTTACGTTTCTTGTGCTATCCTTGTACAATACTTAGTGAATTTTATTGCAAATAGTACTTTAATAATGTATTCTAATTATCATGGTCAGGTTATTCTTGATCTTAAGATCACGGTCTAATTTCTCGTTGTGGTGGTACCAGCCTGCACATCATGGCTACATGGTTGGGTGTTCAGTAAATGATGGTAGAAGCAAGTTAAATATTCATTCCAGAGGCTATCTGGGAAGGAGCTCGCAGGTCTTGCTTTTATCTGTGGGCTGAGTGATAGGCTGAAATAAGACCTGCCTCATCAGCCATGCCCTTTGTTCTTGAAATGCAGGTGTGGAGTAGACTTCCAGACACCACCTGGAAAAGAAAGCAAAACAACCTGTTCTTGGATGAGGTTATGATCCACTCGCTCAGTATGCTTCCAAATTCCAAGCAGGTTTTAGATCACTGGAGGGCTGGTCATTATATTTTTTAGTTATAATTTAAAAATTTATATTCTAAATTGTAAGTGCAGTTTAAACATTTTTTACATTAAAATTCTGAAATTGTAGAACATTTTAGCTGGAAGAAAAGCTTAGCATTTCCTTCTACTAGAGAAGGCTTATTATGTGGATAGTGAGGTGGAGGGGTCTGAAAGCTTTTAGGACTCATGTAGGCCAGAGCCTCTAGTGCCTCTGGAAGGGAAGATCATGGCTCCTGGGTGCCATCACAGTTTTAGAGGTTGGTTTGGAGCTCTTTTTTAATTTTCTTCTATTTGAAGTCGAACATTGCAAATGAACTTTAATTCTTTGTCAGAGGTGATTTCATATTCCCATAGAAGCTGTTTCAGTAGGAAGATGGCTCTGTATGGTTTAGAAAAGAACACACAGATATTATTATTATTATTATTAATTGATGTATCTCTCTCTCTCTCTCTCTCTCTCTCTCTCTCTCTCTCTCTCTCTCTCTCTCTCTCTCTCTGTGTGTGTATACATGCTGGTTCTAGAACATGGTGCATAGGCCAGAGCTCAATATCACGGGTTGTTGTAGAACTCAATCCTTCAAAGCAGAAGAGCTGCCATCTTTGTCACGCTGGCTGTACCTGCATGCAAGAGTCTATCAGAATCAGGCCTCTTGACTACTGACATTTCCTCATAGGAGGGGTGTGTGTGTGTGTGTGTGTGCCAATGGATTCTCACCTGAGATCCCAGTTGTTCATTGCATCTCTTTATATGCAATTCTAATCTAATTGCATACTGTGGGGTCTTGGGAGATGCTGGTGTATTTAGGCTGGGGAAGGCTAATTGGAGAGGGGCACCGTCTACTTGGCGATGCCATCATCCATGCTAGGTGAAGGCTTTCAGGAACGACAGCGTTGGGATCACCCATGCTCCTGCAGAGAGGAGGTGAGGTAGCCCCTCACCTCTGCTCTCTGAAAGTACACCTTCACCTTATCTTTGCGGATGGAGTCTTCCCCTGAATCTGGAGCTTCCTGATGTGGCTTAGCTGGTTGCCAGCAAGCCCGGGCTCATCCTGCCTCTGCCTCCCCAGTGCTGGGATTGCAGACTTATGCCACCATGTTTGGCTTTTTGCATGGGTTCTGGGGATCCAGACTCAGGTCCTCATGCCTGTATAGCAAGCATTTTACTGACTGAACCATCTCCATGTCCCTGGATTATATATTAATAATAATACTAATACAAATTGTTATTATTATTTAGACAGTGTCTCACACTGTTACTCAGCTCTAGAACTCACAATAACCCTCCTTTCTTGACCTCCCATGTCTCAGTATTGCAGACGTGAGATGGCTTGAGTCACTTTCTTGGGCTCCTTCACTCAGAACAGTTCTGATGTTGGCTATTGTTAAGTACAGTTCACCTGAGGGGATAGAAAATTGAACCAAGCAACAGAAGAAATGTAGACAAAAAAAAAAAAATCAAATAAATATTCCACCTCCACCCCTAAAGGTAAAAGAAAGAAAATGATTAAAATAAAACCTTTAAAAAATAACGATTCCGTCAAAAATAAATGTCCTTGCTCCTAACTTGGCTGCACTGTGTCCTCATTGCTCCATTCCTGACTGCTGGACCCAGGACGCTGGTGCAGTGTCAAAGGGCAGAGGATGGGGTGGGGGTGGGCTGAGGACTCCCTTCCTTTGCCAGTACAGGCACCAAATTTAGGCACCGATGCCATGGGGATATTTTTATTCATAAACAAATAAATGACCTTAAACATAATATGCTAAAGAAAAAACACCAGGGAGGGAACAAAATCCAGAAGGGAAGGAACAGTAATCGCGGTGACAGGAGGACGCCCTCAGCCAGCCACGGGAACGTCTTATTTTAAACAGTTTCCAAGGTGGCAGGTTAAATAGCTCCATATGGAGCAGATGCGGGCAAAGACTCAAGCACCGGGAAAATGAGGTTGCAATCATGGAGATGAGGCACTTGCCCCCTTTACATGCCCTTCGCCATATGCAGATTGCGCTACAGTAAATGGTTACACGCTGGACCCATTTTCTTTAACTGACTGGCCGCGTTCATTTGCATTTGTACCTACAAAGAATTTAGACGTAAGAAAGGGTATCCATTAGCTTTCCTCCTGAATGTGGAAGTCAAAGGACGGCCTACGATTTTAATAGTAGTTCAGGTGGTAGAAGACAAATGATTAAATTGGTTAAATAATGTCTATCTAACTTTAAAGAGGGACCTTTCATTCTCCCTACTCTTTTATATTCATATATTCATTCTATTCATTAAAGTAGGTTAAAAATTTGCGTGTGTGCGCACATACATGCCACGGTGTGAGTGCAGAGGTCAGACACCTTGCAGGAGTCCACTCTCTCCTACCACATGGGTCCTGGGGACCAAACCCTGATCATCATGCTTGGCAACAAGCACCTTTACCTGCTGAGCCATCTCAACAGCCCTAGTATGTATGTATTATGCATATATTTATGCATATATGTATATATGCTTTAATCAAAGATGTTTTGAAGTACTTTTCCTAGAAGTAATCAACACCAAGAGTTATTAGTTTTTTTTTTTTTAACTTTGATTTTCTGATGACTAATGTTCCAGGAGAAGCTGAATTCTGGGATATGAAGTATGGGTGTGGAAAAGGGAGCAGAATTGATCCCTCTGGAGGATCTGCTGTGGGGATGGTGTAGTTGATCTTTGAGGAACAGAATGTCAGTTATACCACTCAAATGTCCCCTGAATCTGAGAGGCTAAACAGTCAGTGTAGGGGAAGCAACACCCTTATATATTTCATGATAATTTTCTGTGCATGCTTGTGGGAAAGAAAAGCCGAGAGCCAGAAAATGCCTAATCCATAGATGCAGAGGCCTTGTAATGGCATGATATGCACCTTACAGATCCAGGCTAGATCCCAGGGCCTGTGAGTACTTCGCCTTTCCTGTCAAAAGAAGTTTCGAAGCTTTGATTAGGGACAAGTAACTTGACCGGATCTGATCACATCTATCCTTCGAAATGAATAACCCAGTTTAGGAGATAACTCAGTTTGTAAGTGTTTCCTAGGCAAGCACATGAAGACCCAAGCTTGGTTTCTAGGATCCATCTTTAAACAGCCATGTGTGGTGGTGTGTGTTTATCATCCCAGAGCTGGGAACATGGAGACAGAAGGCCTTCTGGGGCTGCTAGTCAGCCAGACTGCTCTATTCCACAAGCCAGGCCCCAGAGGCTCTGTATCAAGTGGATGGCTCCTGGGGAATGACACCCCAGGTTGTCCTCTGTCCTCCACACACACGGGGTACATGTGCACTTGCATACACACATGCCCATGCACACATGTGTAAACACACACACACACACACACACACACACACACACACACACACACACACACACAAGAATGTGCAGTGGGAAACCATCTTGATCCTATCTTGATCACATAGATGCCAAGCAAGTAAGAAGAAGAGAGATTCAAAGCGCAAGAGAGACTTGTCATTGCAGCCTTAAAGACAGAAGAAGGAGATGACCAGCCAAGGAGTGTTGGTACCGTACAGAGCTGGAGGGCAGAGAGCTCAGTGCCTCAGTTCAAAGGAACAAAATTCCATCCATATGATCAGGGGAAAGGATTCTTCTGAACAGCTTCCGGGAAGGAGTGTAGACCTTCCCTGCCTTTACTGTAGGCTGGAGACACCTGCGTCAGACTTCTGACATATGATACTTTAGATCTCTGTATTTCCAATAATTGGTTAGAACAATGGTCTTGGAGTGAACGAGAACAAAGAAGCCACGTTTGGGCTGGGTCCGTTTCCAGTCTTGGAACATGATGGCATATGGAATAAGGTAGTGCTGTGTCTCAAAACACTCATGACTGCCAATGCAGGCAGTGGCCAGGCTCGTTTAAATCTTGATTGAAAGGGCACATTTAAAAGAGGGGTCAGAGTTGTATTTATTATCATAGAATCTAACTTCATTTTTAGACATGCTTAGGAGGTATGGGATACAGTCTTTTGCTGGGTTTTAAATATTTCTTTTCCCCAGTTTTTGTTAGTGAACTAGTCCTCTCCTTTCTGAGTAAATGTCGTATGTAAATACATCGATTGTAATCACCAGAACTTGTTGAAACAATCAATCATTTGTCTCAGAAGAGTGATGTGCCCAGCAATTAGGTCAAGTTCGTATCAGTTCGGCTGTTTCCTCCATGGCTAATTGAAGTCTCTGTGCACCTCTAAGTGCATCTGCTGATCGTTCACTAGCTCTCCTCCCTCTTCCTTTGGCTCCTGAGTGGCTCCTTGCCATTCCACCCTTGTGTTGGGTGTGTGTAGGGTCTTCCTGAGCACTCATAACCCTCAGTGCCCTCAGGACTCACCCAGAGATGCAACAGAGGAACCCAGCGGTGCTCTTCACTGGCTGCATCTGGCCACCTGGCTCCTTGCTGGGGTTTACACTGCAGTCCAGTGCCTCTCAACCTTCCTAATGCTGCAGCCCTTTCATACAGTTCCTCATGTTGTGGTGACCCCCAACCATATATTATTTTTGTTGTTACATCATAACTGTAGTTTTGCTACTGTTATGAATTGTAAGGTAAATACTTTTGGAGATGGAGGTTTGCCAAGGGGTCGCGACTCAAAGGTTGAGAACTGCTGTGTAGCACAATGTCCCTTCTTCAAAGTCAGATTTTTTTTTTGTTTTTTGGAGACAGGGTTTCTCTGTGTATCCCTGGTTGTCCTGGAACTCACTCTGTAAACCAGGCTGGCCTCAAACTCACAGAGGTTTGCCTGCTTCTACCTCCCCAATACTGGGATTAAAGGCATGTACCACCACTGCCTGGAAATTTATTTTTAAAGAACATTAATTACCCAGAGAAGTAGAGTCTGAGAGTGCCTGAAAGTTTCCTATCCACAGAGGGACCTGAAGAAGTCCATCTTAGATTGATCCATCCTCCTCCGTTGGTACCAGCTGTGTTTTGAGTTTACACCCCACCTGCCATACCCTTTCATCCTTGGCCCTTTTGTGGGTGAGATTATGTTCCTGCTAAATTCACAGGTTGAAATGCTAATCCCCCAACATGGCTATATTTGGAGACAGGGCCTTTAAAGAGGCAACTAGTATTAAACTTAGCAGAAGTCTGACCTCTTTCTCCTAAGTGTAGGCAAAAGCATCACTACAAAGTTATGCACAGCTAAATGAATTCTTTTGATTCTTGCTTTCTGAATAATGGGGCTTATCAAACTCTTCATAAAGCACTCTGGATCCTGGACCTAGCTCTAAAGAAGCCCAATAACTAAATAAAATTTAAATACCATTAGCACTTCCTGTAATTATCACAAAGAGCCAGAGACTTTTTAAATGTCAACAAATCAAGTCAGCTGTTTTGTTCTGTTTAAGATTTCAACTGAGATGTTAACAGACAGAAAACCAGTAAAAATACTCCACGAAACACAGTTTTGTTTTAATATTTTTAAATCTCATATTGCTTAGCTCAAGAGGATGTAAGTACAAGGGCATGTTAAGAGTATTTTATTAGCTTTTAGACCAAGAGTCAGTTTTGCGAATTACCTAATTATACTCAACCTCGGTTCCGTTGACATTCTGTAAAATCACTAGAGTGGTTCACACGTGGCATATGTGCAGTGGGGTTTAATCTGACATTCACTCTTTTCTAATGTCTGGGTAATTTGGAAACCACTGTAAATATAATTGGCATGGGAATGGAAGTGTAATTCTTTTCTTAAATAACAACTCTATAATATAAAGTATAAGAAGGAGCTGAGAAGAGTGTATAGGGGAATGCTCTTAAATAATAAAATGACTTCATACATTTACTGTTAACTGCCCTTTATTATCATCAGTGAGAGGGAAGAGGAGATGGTAAAGAGAAAACACGAGATGCTTAGTTAGGTCTGTTTGAACGAGACAGGAATTTGATTCATGTGAGAAAAGGGTTAATTTTTTTTTTTTTTTTGACTTGGGCTGTAAAGTGTATTGATCAACCTTCAATTCCACTAAGGGAAGGTGAATAATGGAAAATATAATATTATTTGCATGTGTATGTATATGTATGTGGTGTGTATATGAGAATGCTTGTTTGTGTGGGGTACGTAGGTGTTTGCTGGTGCATGTGTGTGCTCACGTGTGCAGTAGCTGAAGTTGACATTGGACACCTTCCTCCACCACCCTCTACTTTATTCATCAGGACAGGGTCCCTGGATGAGCCTGGAACTTGCCAATTCCTACTACTTTAGCTAGCCAGCTTGCTCAAGGGATCCCTGTTTCCTGTCCTCCCGCAGAGATACCCACCATGTCTGCCTGGCTTTTATGTGGGTTCAAGAGACCTGAACCCTAGTCCTTATACCCATGTGGGAAGTTCTTTGTTTACTAAACCAACTCACAAGCTTCAAGAAAATATAAATATTAAAAAAAAAATCAAATGTTTACTGACCACTGATATTCCAGGCAACAATGACCGTTGAATTCAACCATGGCTGTGACAGTTTCTCTGCATAATTTTAGAGACTGGACACTGCCAACATAAAAATGGAAAAGTAAAGATTTCAATAATCAAGGATAATTCGAATAAACAAAGCATCAGTATTGATTTCTAATCATAAATGATTTGCAATCAGGAATTCTGAAGAGTTGTTATATCACTTTGAAATTTGAAGATGTCCTAGGATTCTGGAATTTAGGGCAGGAGTGACTCATAGCTCATTAACAATTAAAGATTTATTAATAATTGCCAAGAAGGGATTTAAGGGTTCTCACAACACCAACAAAATGGTATATGAAGTAATACATATGCTAAATAGCTTGGCTTGGCCAGTCTACAGTCTATACACACATTTTAAAAGACTATACTATAGTAATATTCTATACTATGTAGTAGAATATTATTCTAAGGTGTGTTACTTTTGTTTATGCTGCATTTGTTTAACTCTGTGAAGCTGTGTTACTGTGCCTGTCTAAAACACCTGATGGTCTAATAAAGAACTGAACGGCCAATAGCAAGGCAGGAGAAAGGGTAGGCGGGGCTGGCAGGCAGAGAGTATAAATAGGAGAAATCTGGGAAGAGAGGATTGAACAGCTAGCAGTCAGAGAAGGAGGAGGACTTCAGGGGCCAGCCACCCAGCTACACAGCCAGCCACGGAGTAAGACTTACAGAAAGAAGTAAGAGAACGGGAAAAGCCCAGAGGCAAAAGGTAGACAGGATAATTTAAGAAAAGCTGACTAGAAACTAAGCCAACCTAAGGCCAGAGAATAAGCCTCCATGTGTGATTTATTAAGAAGCTGGGTGGTGGGCCCCCTAAAGAGTAAAAGAGCAAAAACAAACAACAACAATACTATATTATATTTTACTTGTCAATGAAAAACAACAACAACAACAACAACAACAAAAAAAAAACGCTGTATTTTAGGCTTTGCTTTGAGATGGGATCTTGTATAGCTCAGGTTGGCCTTGAACTCACTATTCAGCTGAAGATGACATTCTTTTCATATTTGGGAAAGAAGATATGCATGCCACATGACATGTATAGCCACACCCACAGGAGGGGATTCTGGAAGGAAAGTGCTGAATGCACACGTGAGTCCTTTGCAGGGTTCTCCTCCACTCAGGATTCTCATTGTGCATACAGTGGGGCCTGGAGGGTGTGTCTCTGGTGGTAAAAATTCCTCAGCTCTGAAAGAAGAGCAGGTGTGTGGGACTCAGTTGCCTAGTATGATGGCCTAGGCCTCGCTGCTGTGAGCACATCTCAGAAGAGGGCTGAAGTGTATATCTATTATTTGACCCCTCAGTGCCACAAGGGGAAGGTGTGTAAGGAGAAATATAATATATATTTGTGTGTGTGTGTGTGTGTGTGTGTGTGTGTGTGTGTGTGTGTGTGTGTGTAGGCCCGATGTTGACATTGGGTGCCTTTCCCAAATGCTTCCACTTTCTCCTTTGAGGCAGTGGTTCTGGTTCTTGGAATGGGCTTCCTTGTTTAAATCTTCCCAGAGCCAGATGGCAACTGCCTGCATCAGTCACTGCATTTCCCATTGTCTGGAGAGAGACAACCCTCCCCCACAACCCCATGGAGTCTTCCTGGTTCCCACAGCACAAGGTTGGATGTAGTTTGTCAGCTTGCTCACTGTGGATGTGATAGCAGGAGCTGCCTGGTCCATGACGGTAGCTCAGAGCTACTTACAGCCCCTGTGGGTGAGGCAGGAAAACAGAGCCACAAGCATGCAGGGGTCACTGTCATTCTTGTAAGACTTCAGACCTCAGTCATCAGATGAATATTAGAACTTCTAAAAATACCGCAGCCTGGATGCTGCACAGGCCAATTAAATCAGAATAGCTGGGGAAGTGGCGCAGGCATCAGTATATCTTAAAGTCTGCACATGCGACTCTAATGTAAGGCTGGAGTTGCAAATTACTCATTTAATATGCCCCAGACTACCCACACGAGTCACTGAAAGAGGTGATTAATTTTGAGGAAAACCAATAAAGAGATAACACAGCACTAACTCAGAACAAAACCCTCTCAGCGAAATGGAATAGCACAACAGCCAAACAATACTCTTGGAAAGAAATTTGAAGATAACTCCCTAAAGAATGCAAAAATTGAGAACCTCATTAACTTTTTTCCTTTAGAAAAAAAGATTTTACTTTTGTTTTTATTTATGTGCATGTGTGTGAGTATACACACATGTGTGCAGGTGCCCACAGAGGCCAGAGGAGGGTGCACGATTCCTTGGAACTGGAGTTACAGGAGGTTGTGAGCTGCCCAATGTGAGTCCTGGAAACTTACCTGCAGTCCTCTGTGAGAGCAACTCTTAACCACTGAGCCATCTCTCCAACCCCGATTACTGTTTGTGAGAAGGAAACAGAAAGTAGCTTAAAAACACAAACACATGAAATGGAAATCATAAACAAAGATCCTTGGTCAGGATGACTAAAGAGAAAGGAACAGAACAATAGAGGAGAGAGATAATAAGAAAATAAATCATGGTCCTTTCCTTGAGGGGAAGAGAGGCTTAAATCTAAGACTTAAAAAGGCTTCATTGGTGCCTGAACTGCACGGGAATTAAAGTGGAAGATATAAGAACAGTATATCACTGGCTATTTAAGATAAGGACAGAACTCTTAGGATCCTGCACAGAGTGAATGGACCATCATTCTCTAAGGGAAAAAAACATTACTTTGGAGAGTGCAAGTTTCAGTTGCTAAAGAGCTGGTACACCGATATGTCCTACATATCATGAAAAGGGGGCCATTTAAACGAGCAAGCATAATATGGATTGGAGAGAGTTGTGTATCTGTAGCTATTATGAGCTCTACCTAAATGACTTCTACATATTTATATCAGTGAATCTGTATCTATATTATCTGTATCGAGACAGAAGGTCCCTGACTTACAATAGCTTGATTGATGATTGTCCACCTTATAATGGTGCAAAAGTGGCAAGTGTTCAGTAGAAACTGTGCTTTAAAACTTGACATTACCCTGGCTTGTGATGCACAGGGCCATACTCTGTCTCTATGCTGGGCAGTGGCAGTGAGCTGCAGCTGGAGTCAGCCATGTGCTCGGAAAGGGGGACAAAAGAGACGCTACATCTGACTGTGTTGCTATGGGGTGATGTGCAGAAAGCAAGGTGTATTTGATGCATTTTTGACTTATAATCTTGTTTTCTTTTTTGGAGTATTGAGACATGGTCTCACTCCAAATCCCAAGCTGGCCTTCAACTTGTGATCTTCTTGCCTCTACCTTCTAGGAGCTGGGATTACAGTCTATACCACCACACCTGGCTGACTTATAACACTTCAACTTACAATAGGGTTATTGGGTCATAACACAATGACAAGTGAAGGGGCATGTAAACACATGGGCATTTGTTATATATAATAAGAATATATATTATGGCTCTAGAGGGGTGGTTCATCCAATAAGAACAATTACTACTCTTGCAGAGGGTTCAGTTTCTAGCACACACAGGACAAATTACATCTGTCTATTACACTCATTCCAGGGCATCAGACACAATTTCTGGCCTCTGCAGGCAACAGGCATGCATGCAGTGCATATATATGCATACATACACACACACACACACATATATATTATACACACATATATGCACACATCTACATATACATATAAAATAAAAAAGTATTTAAAAAGACTGTATTTATATTTCAGCCTGGGAATATGGGTACACATATGGGTACACAGGCATGAAGACTGGAATTTGGGTGTCAGCACCTATGGGAAAAGTCAGGAATGGTTGATACATACATGTAACTCCAGTGCTGTGTAGACAGGAGGGTCACTGGGGCTTGCTGGCTGCCAGTATAGCTCCAGATTCAGTGAGTGGAGAGTGATTGAGCAGGCACATGTGTATCATACACCACACAATGCATACCACCCACTACCATCATCTGAAACAAACAATCCAAAATATATCTTAAGGTTATTTGAAATAAGAAGGTACATACTTGTAGACAAAACTAAGGTTTTTAAACCATCTCAGAGAAACTCAAAAAGAAGTGAATGCGAGGCTTGAAAGAAACAGTCTATAGTTGTGTTTCTCAACCTATGGGTCATGACCCATTTCACAAGGGGTCACATACCAGATATCCTGCATATCAGATATTTACTTTACAATTCATAGCAGCAAAATTACAGTTATGAAGTAGCAACACAAATAATTTTATGGTTGGGGGTCAGCACAACATGAGGAACTGTATTAAAGGGTCTCAGTATCGGGAAGGTTAAGAAACACTGATATAGAAGAAGGAGTTTATTGGATTTACAGTTGCAGAGTGTTCAAGTCCATGATGGCAGAACAAAGGCGGAGTAGAGAAGCAAGAAGCTAAGGGCAAGCATGAAGCTGAGAGGGTGAACTGGGAATGGTGGGGGCCTTTAAAACCTCAAAGCCCACTCCTTGTGACACACTTCCTCCATCAATGCCACACCTCCTAGGCCTCCACAAGCAGTGCTACTACTAACTGAGGACCAAGAGTCCAAATGTCCAAGACTATGGAGGACATCTTGTTCAAACCACTACACCACAGTACCTAAATTTCCTGGCCACAGTTAAAATGGTTGGTATTTTGCATTGTAGATTCTCTAGTATATACACCAAGATTTAATCTTGTTTTTTTCTTTAAAACATTTGCAAGAAAGCTCAACTGGTGTTGCTAAGAAATAAAATGTTTGATATAATAACACAAAGTACATTTCAGTAAATAGCAAATAAAGAGAGGTTTAATGTTGAAATATCTATGACTATACTCCAGGACATCTTAGCAAATAAAATATCATAGACAAGAAGCCTAGCACACAGGTGGCCCTGGGTTCAATCCCCATATATCAGACAGGGTAGTGCATGCCTGTAAATCCAGCACTTGGGAGGTGGAGAAAGGAAGATCCTAAATTCAAGGTCATCCTAGGCTACTTAAAAAATTTAGAGAGCAGCATTAGGAAGGGCTGAGAACCATTGCTCTAAAGGTCTGTCCTGTTGGATATGGGGAGTTGGTCTTATATTAAGAAACAAGGGTAAATGCATCTATTTCCAACTGATTCTGGAGGACACTAGTGGACAAGCAGACATTCCTGGGTGACAGCACAGATACTTAATCTTGATTTCTACGTAGATTCTGTCATAACTATTAGGAATTGATATGCAACCAACAATAATGCTAACAGGTATGGTTACTTCTCTAAGGTAGGTAGGTGTGGTGGAGGTTGGAAAGAATATGAAAAACAATGAACTTGCTAGAAAGTGTGAAAGGTTAGAGGGCCACAACAAGCACTAATAATGAGATTAAAATACTGTATAAGAATAAAAAGTCCAAGAATGGACAGGTGGCTCAGAGATTAAGAGTACATGTTATTCTCACAGAGGACCTGAGTTTGGTTTCCAGAATCCATGTCAGATGACTCAACCAACTAACTCCAGAGGATCCAAGGCTTCTGGCTTCCCCAGGCAACTGGACTCAAGTGCACATACCCACATGTACATACATACATACAATTAAAAAATAAAATCTAGGGCTGGAGAGATGACTCAGTGGTTAAAAGCACTGGCTGTTCTTCCTGAGGTCCTGAGTTCAATTCCCAGCAACCACATGGTGGCTCACAACCTTCCTTAATGAGATCTATGACCCGCTTCTGGTTTGCAGGCATACTTGCAGACAGAACACTGTATACATAATAAATAAACATTAAAAAAACAAAATCTAAAAGAATAAAAGCCAAAAATATTAATTATCACAATATATAAACATGCCTTGGGATAGCACATACAGAAATGGGTTAATTTAAGTTATAAGAGCTAGCTAAAAAACAAGCCTAAGCTATTGGCTGAGCATTTATAATTAATATTAAGTCTCTATTTGGTTATTTGGGGAATGGATGGTGGGACAGAAAAGTCCTACATCTTTGGGTTAAGATGCAAGATGCACAAATAAGAATAATTACTAGAATATTCAAAGCAGTAGGTTTAAGTTGTGAGTGGAGGCCTATGTCAGTAATCTCAGCATGTGGGGGCTGGACTGAGGCAGAAAGATTATCATGATTTCAATTCCAGTCAGAGTTACAAGGTGAGACCTTGTCTCCAAAACAAAACAAACAAAATCAGTAGGGTTTAAATGTACTAAGCACGTGACAAAACCAAAAAATATATATAAATGATTTAGAACAAGTAAAATGACAATAATAGGTTCTTTAAAAAGGTTTTAATTAATATATATATATATATAATATATATATAATATATATGTATATAAATGTGTATATGTGTATGTTGTGAAATATTAGTTTAAGATGTGTTGCATTTGTTTATGCTGTGGAATGTTGGTTTAATAATGCAAAGATGTGTTGCATTCCTTTATGTTGCATTTGTTTAATTCTGTAAAGCTGTGTTACTTTGCCTGTCTAAAACACCTGATTGGTCTAATAAAGAGCTTAACAACCAATAGCTAGGCAGAGAGATAGGTGGGGCTCCCAGGCAGAGAGAATAAATAACAGGAGAATAAGAAAAGGGAGAGGAGTGTGGAGCAAGAAAAGGAGAAGGAGATGAGGACACCAGGGGCCAGCCACCCAGCCATCCAGCCAGCCACAGAGTAAGAAGGAAAGAGAGAGGTACATAGAATAGAGAAAGGTAAAAGCCCAGAGGCAAACTGTAGACAGGATAATTTAAGAAAAACCGGCTAGAACCAAGCCAAGCTAAGATCGGGAATTCATAAGCAAGAATCAGTCTCCGTGTATTTATTTGGGAACTGGGTGGTGGGCCCCCAAAGAGCAAAGAGCAAAAAACAACCAACTACATGTGTTTGTCTCTTTGTTTATATATATATATGTGTACAGGTGCCCTCAGAAGCCAGAAGAGGGTGTCAGATCCCCTGAGCAGTTGTGAGCTGTACAGCATGGGTGCAAGGAATCAAACTTGGGTCCTCTGGAAGAGTAGCAAGCACTCCCAAGCCCCGAGCCAGCATATACTAATGATACAAAACAGTGGGCTGCTTCTGACTCTTTCTTCATATGTACACTATATTTGGTCATAATCACCCCTACTTCCCTCTCAGTGTCCCCTTCTACTCTTGTTCATTCCTCCCACTTCCCAAATAGCTCCCCTTAGTAGAGATTTTAATGTAACTTATTAAGAAACTATTAATAATAAATTCAATAAAACCCAGGCTACTTTACATTTAAATTAGGCAACTAAAAGCTCAGAGCAATATGTACTTAAAAACATTTCAGTCTATGCACAATGAGCAAGCAATATTTTTTGCTTCACAGGCATGTGTAATTATAAAAAACTGAGTAAGATCATAATGCATTAAAGTTTAGAGACTGCAGATCACATTTCTAATTGTAGCCAATAAAAATAGAAATCAATATAATTATTGCAAAATCTTAGCTACTTGTAATTTAAAAACAACTTCAATTAAAGTAGAAATTAAAAAAAATCACAAATTATCTAGGTAGGAACATGTGAAAAGATTAGCTTATAGAAAAGCTTATGTGACATAGTTATTGTTTTATTCAGAGAAAAATTATTGCAATTAAAAGAGGCCCCCCATAAAGATAGCAGCTATTTAATTTAATGAAAAGTATGGGATCATATACTGAGAGAATGAAGGCAGTAATAGAAATAAATGAATAAAGAAATAAAAAGAATACTTTGTACACTGTGAAAAGGATAAATATACTCTCAAAATGTAGGCTCTTAGAGAAAACAAAGTATTTGGTATGTTTTTAAATGAAAGGAAAGGAGAGAGAGAGGGAGAGAAAGAAAGGGAGGAAGGGAGAGACAGAGAGTGAAAGAGACAGTGATGGAGGAGGAGAGGGAGGGAGGGAGGGGGAGAGAGAGAGAAGAGAGAGAGAGAGAGAGAGAGAGAGAGAGAGAGAGAGAGAGAGAGAGAGAGAGAGAGAGAGAGAGAGAGAGAGAGAGAGAGAGAGAGAGAGAGAGAGAGAGAGAGAGAGAGAGAGAGAGAGAGAGAGAGAGAGAGAGAGAGAGAGAGAGAGAGAGAGAAGCCCATGAGATGTGCCTCCCATGTTCAGGCAGGTCTTCCCTGCAGCTAACCTGGAAACCCTCACCCACAGCTCCCTGAGCTGTGCTTTATTAATCTCCCGGGTTCTTCTCTAATCAAGTTGCCAATCAGAATTGATCATTTTACATATGCTGAAAAAATAATTTGTAAGAGAATACTGTGTGTATTCCTTCTGAGGATCGTATTTTATTGATAGTCAGTTTCTTTCTTGTTTCATTTTTATGGGTATATTTGTTTTGCCTACATCTATTTTGCAAGAACTATTCTTCCATCACTGTTAGTACTTAAACTTATATGTGACACCTTTCTTTATAGTCCTGAGGTGTGACAATGTGTTTTTATTTTCCACCACCTTCTCTTTCTTTGAGACAGAGTCTCACTCTGCAGTCCAGGCAGGCCTGAACTCACTAGACAACCTAGAATGGTCTCAAATTGGCAGTCTCCCTGTCTCAGTCCTAGTAGTGGGATTACAGGTGTGAGTCACCACATTCACATCTACCTTAAAAAAACCAAACCAAACTAATAACAATGACAAAAACTTGTGTGTGGTGTGTGTGTGTGTGTGTGTGTGTGTGTGTGTGTGTGTGATGTGTGTGTGTGTGGTGTGTGTGTGTGTGATGTGTGTGTGTGTGGTGTGTGTGTGTGTGATGTGTGTGTGTAGTGTGTGTGGTGTGGTGTGTGTGTGTGATGTGTGTGTGTGTGTATGGTGTGTGTGTGTATGTATGTATGTGTATGTGTGTGTGTGTGTGTGTGATGTGTGTGTGTATGTGTGCATGTTCCATATCATGAGTGTGGAGGTCAGAGGAACACTTTGAGCATCTTTTCTCTTTTCACCTTTACGAGGGTCTTAGTGATTGAACTCAAGTTGTCACACGTGGCTGCAGTACCTGCTGAGCCATCTTGCCAGCTGCATTCTATTTATAGCAATGCAAGAGCATTTTTTGTGACGTGGTTCTGGAAGGCAATGTCTAGCTTGACACACCCAGGAAATGTTCACCTAACAAAGGCAATGTGTGTGTTTGTTTTTCTAGAAACAAAAATGAAAACAATCTTCTTTAAAGACAGCATCAAGGGGGGTTCAAACATTCAGAATGTTGCCATTGCCCTAAGCATCATGGGCAGCTGAAATGTTCAGACTGTTGCCATCACCCTAAGCATCACAGGCAGTTCAAACGTTCAGACTGTTGTCGTCACAGACAGTTTTGCTGACCTGGTTGAGATCCATTTCATAATGCTAGGAGAAAATTCATTTTGTAACCAGATTAGGCATGAAAATGCATTAAGAGATTCAACTTTTTCATGGAAACCTTAACAACAACTGCATATGAATGTGCTACCTCTTGACTGTGAAAGCCAGCATCTTAATGTGGAGGCTCCTGGGAAATGATGGGAGCTGATGCTCGTAGCTCCTGGTTTTGAAATGGACTTAGAAGTCTCTAGATTGAAAGTCCAGGAATTTGGGCCAAACAGCTTTCGACAGAAACAACCAGCTTTGAGTATTTTCACTTAAAAACCATTATTTTGAAATATATTTCTTGCCTACATTTTCAAATGTATGCCTGCCATCAAGGCTTCTCACACTAGAACAAGGTCCTGAGGCCGAAACATGTAAACAGCTCTTTACCCTGGACTTGAGCAGCCCCAAAGCAAGCATTAGTCAACTTTGTGGTGTAGGTAGACGTGGGAGAGACAACGTGTCTAAGGAGCATCCATGCTTTGTGGCTAAAGTGTGGTTTACTTTTATTGCTTTGTAGAACCTGAGTGATATGTCGTCACTTCTTAGGTGATGATCATAATACTATAAATCTGTTAAAAAGAATAGTGCAATCAAACTCTTTGCATCTCAAACTAGAACCCATTTTCTTTTCTTAAACAGAGGAAAAAGTTCACTTACAATTCTTAATTTTAAAATGGCAAGGCATAGGTCCAACAGATAGTAATTTGTGGTGGTTTTGGTTTTTGCTTTCTCTGAAGCAAGAGATTGAAGCAACCTAAGTCATCGCTCAGGTCTTATTTAGGCATCCTTCTGAGACCTCATGGGTGCAGCCTCGCTGACATTTCTAGGAGACACAATCTTACAGCAGACTTCCTGTTTCTCTGGCTCTTGCAACCTTTCTGCCCCTCCGTCAGCAATGATTCCTGAGCCTTCATTGTAGAAATTGTGTTGTAGATGTATCAGCTGGGCCTGATGGACATGCTAGGGGCACAGTTTGAGGGACCTCAACCCTAGACAAAGAACTACAGGCAACTGGAGAATGCTGAGAAATGGAGAAATGATCTTTCCTGGGGAAGAGCCCTCCAAATTGATTAGCCAATACAGAGTGGTCAGCACTGAGATTACATACATACAGGCAATATTATATGGACTGAGCAGATTGTATTTACATATTTAGTAATAATATATTTAACAATAATGAAAGAAAAGAGACCAGGAATTTGAGAGAGAGAGAGAGAGAGAGAGAGAGAGAGAGAGAGAGAGAACGGTGTGTGCGTGTGCGTGTGCGTGTGCGTGTGTGTGTGTGTGTGTGTGTGTGTGTGTGTATGAGAGGGATTGGATGGAGAAAAGGGAAGGGAGGAAATGATGTAACTATAACTCCAAAAAAATTCTTCTTTAAAAAAAAACCTAGCTTAGGTAAAAAGGGCAAATGGGGGCTGGGGAAATGACTCAGTTGGCAATGTGCTTGCCACATCAGTGCGAGGACCCAGGTTTGGATCCTGAGCACCCATGTGAAGAGCCAGGTGTGATGGCTCCATTCCTGTAGTTCTGACACTGGAGAGGCAGAGACAAGAGGATCCCTGGGGCCTGCTGGCCAGCCTATCCAGTGAGTCCCAGGCTTAGAGAGAAACCCTGTATCAAGAAATAAGGTAGAGAGTAATGTGAGGAAGACCTTCTAGTGTGACCTCTGGCCTCTGCACACACACAGGCAGTCAAGTGCATGCCAACCCACGTGCCCACCCATAAAAATATATGCACACACAGGATGTACAATTTTAGTTCACTTGTTATTGAAGGCTGAGTTAAATTATGTGTTTGAATTTTGTATTGTGTTTGTGATTTTTATTCTTCCATACTTACAGACAGAAAAGCTTTGTTCCATTGAACCCCTGACTGTGTAACTTAAACCTTGAATTATGACAGATAGGATTATCTGAATTGTTACACTGCTTTTTAATCACAAAGCCTCGTTTCCCTCTGCAGTAGGATGGAGGCCATTCAAAGTGTTATTTATTATTTAGGAGATGGAAGAGGCAGGAAAAGCATATAAACCAATACATATATTTTCAGGTGATTAAATGAAAAATAAATACCAAACTGAAGTGTTTGATAGTTCAAGAAGCAATTTATAATGAGGCTATGACAAGCTGTAGACATTATTCCCGCGTTACACCACTAACATCCATGTCGCTCAGCCTTAAATTCTGCGGAAGGCTTTGTAATTCTTTAAGCTGTTTTTGTCTCTCATCCCGACCCTGCCTTGGGAAAAGAAATTCGGTTGCTTAGCATCTTTGTAAAACCATCATACATTTCTCTGTTTTTCCAGCAGAGGGGTCTTAATGAGAGTTTATGGGATGCATAATCCAGAGGATTGCTTTTTGAAGTAGTGGAGATTGAACCTAGGGCTTCCTGTGTGCTGGATAAATGCTTTGCCACTGAGCCACCTTCACAGGCATCTTGAGGATCATGGTGCTGATTTAAGACCTGATTGAATAACAGCGTTGGAGGCTCCAGGGAGCTGCTCAAGAAGTTAGCATTCAAAGTGTATATAATTTCATATTCATGGATAGTAGAATCTATCTCAAGGGATTGCACACATCTGGGAATGTTCTCATTTCTATCACGACCCTACTTTTTCTTTCTTTTCTCCCACACTCAGCTCCATGGGGCTCATCTTCATTCAACCTTAGTTCTAAGCCAGCGCTGACTTCCTGATCCGATTGCCCTTCATTGTCTTTTCCAGGAAAAATTCCCATTGTTGTTCCAATCCAGTTTTCCCTCTTCTTCAAGCCCATATCTGGGTTGTCCTCATACTTCAAGAGTAATGGAGGCTGGAGAGGCGCTGCAGTTAAAGAGGGCTTCCTGCTCTTGCAAAGGACCTGGGTTCCGTTCCCAGGACTCACCCTGGGTGCCTCACAACCATCTGCAATGCCAGTTTCAGGGGGATCTGACACCTTCTTCTGGCCCTAAAGGCACCTGAATTCATATGCATATCTCCCTGACACATATACCCTTAATTTAAAAATAAATGTTGAAAGGTGACAAAAGTTAATAGATATCAGTTAATAATCTTCATTCTTATCAGAGGCAAAGAGCTGTATGTCAATGCTGTGTGTGTCTAGACTCCTCTCCTTTGCTCACTATGGCAGCTACTTAACTCCCACCTCCTCAAATACTCTACTCCACCACCATGCCATGCTCAGCAATGATCCACCTCTGATGCCAAAGGAAGAGCAGTCCATCCTGTGACCTCTGAAGCTCATAGTACTGAGAATCACATTGCTGAGCCTCTTTGGTCTCTCTTACCAAAAACTTTTATTGCTTGCTCACTACACATAAGATAATTTCTCTCAGGTTCACCACGTACCTTGATCATATTCATCCACCAACCCTCTCCTTTCTTTTCCTTCCCCTGCTTTCCACCACTTAGTACTCTTCAATCTTCCAGTTTCTCTTTCTGATCTCACACACACACACACACACACACACACACACACACTGAGACAAGGAGACAGAGAGACAGAGACAGAGAGATAGAGAAACACAGACCACAAATCTATGAAAGAAAATAAACATGGTATTTTTCTTTTTGAGTTTGGCTTAGTATGTTGATATCCAGTTGTATCTTCTCATTTTCCAGGAAATGACAAAAACCCCATTGTTTTATCTATCTATTTATCTACCCTCCCATCATCTATCTATTCATCATCCATCATCCATCTATATTACAATTTCTCTATCCATTCATCTGTTAACAGACATACAGGTTAATTCCATAGTTTAGCTGTTCACATCGTGTAGTGTTGGTCTTTCCTGCCTCAGGCGAGAGCAAAAACCAGCCCCCCACCTCTTTCTCTTTCCTCCTTCTTTCTTTCTCTCTTTCTCTTTCTCCTTCCTTCCTTCCTTCCTTCCTTCCTTCCTTCCTTCCTTCCTTCCTTCCTTCCTTCCTTCCTTCCTTCCTTCCTTATCTCTCCCTTCTTTTTCTTTCTTCCCCTCCCTCCCCTTTCCTTCTTTTCCTCCCTCTGTCCTCCCTCCCTCCTTCCCTCCCTCCCTCCCTCCCTTCTGTACTGGGGATTAAACTCAGGGCCTCATGCATGCTAGGCAAATGCTATATACCAAACTACATCCTGAGTCCTTTTGAAAAATTTATTTTGAGGCTGGGTCTTCCTAAGTTGATTGAGTTGGCCTTGAACTTCTGATGCTCATGCCTCAGCCCTCTGAGTAGCTGGGATTAGTGTTATGTGTCATCATATAAGCTATCTCTCTTTCATTTCATAGTTAAATCCTACACCCATCCTCAGAAACCATTTCTTCTAGTCCCCTCTTATGATTTGAATGTGAAACATTCCCCAGTAGACTTGATTTTTGAACACGTGGTGCCCAGCTGTACTGGAAAGTTGTGGAACCTATAGGAAGTAGAACTTTGCTGGAGGAAGTGGGATTTGAGTTTTATAGCCAAGCACTGATTGCTGCTCTTTATATTCCAACTGCAGACAACGTTTCCAGCCGTGTCATCGTCCTGCTGTCTGTCTTCCTCACCAGGATGGACTCTGTGGCTTCTTCAACTCTTCCTTCCTTCCTTCCTTCCTTCCTTCCTTCCTTCCTTCCTTCCTTCCTTCCTTCCTTCCTTCCTTCCTTCCTTCCTTCCTTCCTTCCGTTACTTCTGTCAGGTATTTTTTTTTTTTTTTTGGCACAGCAATGGGGGAATTTTTCATTAGTCTCGTGATTTCGTCATCAGTCTTCTCTCCTTTAAGGTCTCCCTCCCTCCTATCTTCTTGAACTCACCTCACATTTACTCTTCTCATTCTTCTATCTACCCCACTTTTTGTCAGAAGGCCACCGGTTCTACATCTCTATTCCATGATGTCTCCCTGACAGTCACCTACCTTCCATTCTTTCTTATCCAAAGCCATTCTTTGCTCCATCACCAGTAAATCTTTTAGTGCTGCACACTGTTGAGTGAGGCTCTCTTATCCTCTAGCTCGAGTGGCAGCACTGGTCACGGGACTGTGGGCTTCTTATTGCCATAGTTTCAGATTTCTGTTTACCGCCTAGTTTCAATTTAGGTGTTCGCTAACCGCCTCAGCCGGATCTCAAAAAATGCAACTGTCTTTGTATAGCTTTTACATGTGTTCTTTAGATTTCTGTTCTGAGTTTTTCCTCTTTGTTTCTCCTTGATGACATCTTTTTAGGCAATTTGATTATTTTCAGAGGCGTAACGAACATCTACATGTTCATGGTTCCCAAATCACTGTCTTAGCGCTGAGCCCTTGAGTTTCAGGCCAAATTTCCTTGTCATCTCAGTGTGACATTCCACAGAGAGTCTGAATAGTGTCTAAAATAGGAGCCGTGCTCTTTGCCTGCTGTGTCTTGGCTTCCTCACAAATCTTCCATCTACGTTATGCAAATATCATCCACTAAGCTTTTCAAGACAGAAAACTAGATACCACGATCTACCGGCTTTTCTTTTATACTTCAGCCCTGGAATCCAATCATATATTAACTTTGGTTTTTATTTTCTAACTCCTAAGTATCTTAAAACTGTATCCACTTCTCTCTCTTCTTTTCCCCTTTGACAATGGAAGAATGTATTTCAGCCCAGAACCCTGCCTTGACATTCGAGCCTTCTGTTTCTTGAGTCCTCATGTCAGGCGTATGCTAATCAGAGCTGCTTCTTCATTCAGCCTGTCTTTGGACTTGGCCCCCCTCAGTGCAGACTTTACGCCAAATAATCTAAAACCCAAATATAATTGTAAACTAATTTGTTATACACCATTCTCGCTGTTGCATGCAAAAGGAAGGCCACATTTTCACAATGGCTTACAGGGTGTTCAGGCATGATCTTGTATCTCTCTCTAATCTCACATTTTGTTACTATATTCTAACTATATGGGAATGCTTTTTAAATATTAAGATGATCTATGTTCCAAGTTGGAACTGTGGTTTGGATATGAGTCCCTCTCAAACCTTAAAATGTTTTTTTTATATTTATTTATTGATTGGTTGATTGTGTGTGTACACACATGTGTGCCACAGTGCACACATGGCAGTCAGAGGACAATTTGAAATTCTCCTTCCACCATGTGGGTCCAAGGGATTGACCTCAGGTCATCAGGCTTAATAATGAGGTTCTTTACCCACCAAGACATCTTCTTGGCTCCTTCTGGTGTTGGCGATTGAACCAACAACCATGTGCACAAGCTTTCTACTACTATCAAGCTACATGCCCTGATGATATGGGTTCCTCGACTCGGGTTGGTAGGTGTCTTTTGGTTCCTTGAAGGCAGCAATGAAAACCAAACACATTTTAACTTTGCACAAGATTCTCTTGTTCCTTCACATGAATAGTCAGACAGAAGAGAAACTTCCTAGTATTGTTACAATCTCGGTTAGCCTGCCAGTTTAATGACAGATTATAGGACAGGAAAAGGGGTAAGGAATAGTATCCAGCTCTTAAGAAGCAGTGCAGCCAACAGAAACAGACTCGGATGTGACCATGATATTAGAACCGTCACAAGGGGGGATTTTCAAGTGGTCAATGTTAAAGGTTGAGGAAAAAAGGATGTTTAATATATACAGTCAAGTTGGAGGTTTTGGTAGGAATAGCGATGTTGTAATGTTCAGTGGTGCAACTATTGAAAGAAAATGACCATACCAGGGCAGGGATGAAGAATTCTTTCAACAGTTTTATCAGTTGGCACAACACGGCTGAGCAAAGAATGTGAATTTGAACACAGATCAATGGAAATTTCTCATACTGAAATGCAAAGAAAGTAGAGGCTGGGAAAAAAATAACAGAATATTCAAGTGCTTTAGTATTACATGTCGAATGAACTAAAATACATGCCATTTGGGTCCAAGGGAAAAAAAACAGAACAAAAGAGGAAGAAATGCACTGAGGAAATAATGGTAGAGGATTTTCAAAAATGATTGAAAAAATGCTAAGTCACAAATATAAAAAGAAGCTCAGAAAATCCCAGACTAAATAAAAACACAAATACATGCATGCATGTGCACACGGACATACAAGCACTCTCTCTCTCTCTCTCTCTCTCTCTCTCTCTCTCTCTCTCTCTCTCTCTCTCTCTCTCTCTCTCTCTCCTTATTCTTTCCAGAATTAAGCTATTGTTAACCAACCATTAAGAGATGACTTTAAAGACAAGTGAAAGGAGAATGGTTCCACTGGTATGGGTTAGAGCTGATTTCTCATCAGAAATTACGGAGGCCAGAAAACGAGTATTTAAATACAGTTATTGTATGTATTGATGTTTGTCTCCACATTGACTTCAGGACTCAGTTCCCATCGGCTTATGTGTCTTTTGGAGATAATCCCAGTATATGTTGATAGAGTTCATGGTTCTAGTTAATGATATTCCTGGCACATTTTCTCTATTTCCTGTTTTCTTCCTGAAATTATCCATTTTTTAGTTTTTACATTGTGGAGGGGTCAAGGAGGGGGGGAGTGCATGCACCACAGGACATGTGTGGAGATCAGAGGACGACTCGCAAGAGTCAGTTCTCTCCGTCCACCATGTGGGTGCTGGAGATTGAACTCAGGTTATCAGGCTTGGGGCAGCAAACACCTTTACCCTCCAAGCCATCTCACTGGCCCCTAAAATCATTCAGTTCTCTATGAAGACCTTGTTTTTTTTGTAACATTCCACAACCTGAATCTCTTCAACTTATGATACTTAAAGCATATATACACATCCTTACTTAAATATAGATCCTCATATATATGATATATTATATTTTTAAAAGTTATAATTGTTGCTGGGCTTGGCATTGTATACAGACTTGAGTGATGCTACATTGGTGATGGTTTTTATTCAATTTTCAGTATAAGAACTAGGAAATGTATTATAAAAGACAAAATATATAGTCAAGTAGCACAGATCATTCCAATGTAAATTTAACACCACAGGGTCTCATTTAACCTTATGTATCTTATCTCTCTTTTTTTCCTGTCACAAAAAATGTGTTGCTTCTTAGTGACACCTAAATCATTTTCTTTTTGAGACCAAGTCTTACTATGTAGCTCTGGCTGGCCTAGAGCTTGCTATGTAGACCAGGTTGGCCTCTGACTCATGAGATCAACCTGCCTCTGCCTGCTAAGTGCTAGATTAAAGGCGTGTGGCACCATGCCTGCCTTCAATAATTTATTTGGCTTCATTCACAGCTCAAATAGAAACATTTCAGAATAATAATTCTCACCACCAGTGTGTCTGAAAGGAAGATGCTGTATTCCACAGAGCTAAAGCTTTAGCAGGTAGGGTCTCTGATCACCAGCATGTGACGTGTGTCCTGAGCCAGTAACACAGGCAGCACATTCTGCTAAAGAGAAAAGAATGACAGCTCAGTGATAATTGTAAAGTATGGGGAAGAGGTACAAAGTATAAATAAAATGTTACACAAGGCTCTATAATTGCTTAATATAGAACGCGTATTCTTATCTCTAAATTGTCAAATGATAAAATAGCCCCACACACTACGTCCGTGAACATCAATCACCTCCTAAGGGAATACTCTCAAGTACCAGATGTTTCACTGCTGCAGTGTATTTTTGTAAAATGGAAATTCATTGATTGCCATCAGATGGAAATCAGAAAGAAAATCAACGATTTAAAATCATCTCATCAATTTTATCTGATATTTTAAAACACACACACACATATACAAACTTGTATCCATTTAAATATAGATACATGTGCATATATGTATGATTTTGGTAAACACATTATGCAATATACACTAAAGTTATGAGCATTTCTGAGCACAGTGGCGCAGGCCTATAATGCTGACATTTGGGAGGTAGAACCAGGAGGATTAGGAGTTCAAGACTTGCCTTGACTGTATGTGAGTTCAAGGCTAGCCTTGACTATATAGTGAGTTTGAGGCTAGCCTTGACTGTATAGTGAGTTCAAGGCTAGCTTTGACTGTAGAGTGAGTTCAAGGCTAGCTTTGACTGTATATTGGGTTTGAGGCTAGCCTTGACTATATATGAGTCAAAGGCCAGTTTGGCCTATATGAGACCCTATCTCAAAATGGAAATAAAAGTTACATTTATTTCTATAGCTTGTTTTTATTTTTTTTAAAACAAACAAAAATACACCATGTGCCTATGTCCAGTGTTGTAAATGAACTTGTAAAAGAGATGAAAGAGGGTGTCCATTTGAATTTTTTTTAGAAATAACTTTGTCTCAACTGTGAGGTGTAGAAGTCTGGTGACAGATTCACAGATGGATTTAAAGCATTGCCAGTTAATGGCTTTATCAGGCTTCTTTATCTTTTCATATGGATTTACTCTACTGTCTATGACTCCCATTTCTTCCAAAAGGAGGACTCTATTGAGCATTCCATGGAGGGTGGATCTGCTAGAAAGAAGCTCACTTCCTGTTGATCAGGAAGTATCTTAAGGCTTCCACACTCAGTTGGCGTTTTGTAATGCTTGCTAGCCTGCACAGCCCATGTGTGTAGAGCCTCTGCTTTATACAGAGTTGAGGATTTAGAATATTTCTGGGTCTTTTTGGGCATGTGCAGAGGTCTCTATATATGGCCTTCTAGATGTACAGGAGTGTGCTAGACCTTTTCAATACTGTTTGGACATGGTAGACCTTAGTTGCTTTTTTAAAATTTATTTAAAGCATTTACTTCTATTATTTTTAATTTGTGTGTTCTGTGTGTGAGTATGTGCATGTAAGGGCAAGTATCCAGGGAAGGCAGAGACATCAGATCCCCTGGAGCTGGAGTTCTGGGTGGTTGTGGACCACTCAGTGTGGGAGGTGGGGATCTGCATTAGGTTGTCTGCAAGAGCAATATGTGCCCTTCCCTGCTGGGCCTGCTCTTCAGCTCCCTAGCATTTTCCTTTTAAATTTTGTGATTAAGCAGCTGCTTTTCTCAATCGTCACCCTCTACCTTGGTCATCCATGATGTCAACCCACTGCCCCCAGTTGTTCCCACACACATGTCTCTTTCTCTCCTTGAGAAAGTCTTATTAGTGGCAAACTTAAAGGCAGCTTTTTGAGCAGAATCATCCAGGGAAGCTACCAGACCTGTCAGGCAATGAGACCTCTCAAGCTGGGCTTTGATGGAGCTCTGGATTTCCCTGTGTTGGCTGCCATGCTGCTGATTTGCACTGGATGTGAGGCTGGTATCAAGACTGGCACAGGAGAGTAGGAGCAGGGCAAACCAGGCAAGCACAACAAAGTTCCAGTTTCTGCCCGAGAGAGTTACCAGATTTTCCTGAGAGTTACCACCATTCTTGAAAACACTCTTAATTTGATTAATTCCAGGCCTACAAATGTGATGATTTTGACTTTTCCTTTGTCTAGACAAAATCTTATGATGTAGTGCTAACAAGCCTAGAACTCATTATGTAGACCAGGCTGGCCTTGAATTACAGAGATCTACTGGCTTCTGCCTCCTGAGTGCTGGGATTAAATAGCAGATATGGAGCCTGAACTGGCCATCTCCTGTGACCAGATTGGTGCCTAGCCCAATTGTCATCAGAGAGGTTTCATCTAGCAACTGATGGAAACAGATGCAGACCCACAATCAAACACTAGGTGAAGTTTGGAGAATCGTACAGAAGGGGAGAAAGGACTGTATGAGCCAGAGAAGTCAAGGACACCACAAGAAAACTCACAGAATCAACTAACCTGTGCTCATAGGGGCTCACAGAGACTGAATTGACAACCAGAGAGCCTGCATGGGACTGACCTAGGCACTCTGCATGTATGTTACAGTTGTGTAGCTTGGTCTTCTTGTGGGACTTCTAACAGTGGGAACAGGGCTATCTCCGACTCTTTTACTGGTTTTTGGGACCCTATTCCTCATACTGGGTTGCCTTGCCCAGTCTTAATACAAGGGGAGGTGCTTAGTCTCACTGTAACTTGATATGCCATGTTTTATTGTTACTCATGGGAGACTGGCCCTTTCCTGGAGAAATGGAGGAGGAGTGGAATGGGGGGTGGGAACAGAGGGGAGTTAGGGGAAGAGACTGGGAGGAGAGGAGGGAGGGGAAACTGTGAGCTGCGCTGTAAAATAAATAAATAAATACATTTATTTAAAAAAATATGTATCCACCATACCTGATCCTGACAATATTTTAAAACCATTTTTTTCTCATCTTTTTTTCTTTTTTATGAAGCAGAGGATTGTGGAATTTTTATCTCATGATGGATTTATTAAAACTATGGAAAAGGTGCTGGGTAGAAGCTGATAAGAGGGGCATCACTCATCATGTTTTCCGTAGTAAGTGTCCAGGTCACACAGTTTCTGCACCAAACTGTGATGACATGACACGGTGCCATGATAGCTTTAGACCTTGCTAACGGTGGTTATAGGATCTATCCACAAAGAAGCAACAACAGCAACAGCAGCAACAACAAAGCCCACTATAAGAGTTTATTAAGAGAAGGAACAGAGGGGAGTGCTTAGGTGTGTGGAAATGGTCCTGCAAGGAGAGAGAGGGGAGGGGTCTGTGACCTGCTTTTTATGGATTCTCCTATGGGCTTAGGTAGCTACGCCATGCATGCACATAGATTACGTGATCACACTGCACGTAAATTGCGTGACCACACAGCGCACTGATTACATAGGACGTGAGGCCCCCTGGAATGACTAAGCGTCTTGCCAGCACATGCATGGTCATGGGGGCGTGGCTAGAAATCCTATCAATTCCAGCACTAGGGAGGTGGAAACAGACAGACACCTGGTGCTGCTGGCTAGCCAGGCTACCCTAATTGGTGAATTCTAGGTGAGTGAGAAACCCTGTCTCAGAAAACAAGGTGGATGACTCCAGATAAAGGCTGTTCAAGGTTGTCCACATATGTACGGGTACCCACCTGAAACCACACCCTTACACAGGGGTACCCTACACCCATCCACATGTGTACCCATGTGAATCCATACCCTCACAAAGGGGCTCCCTATACCCTTCACCAAAAGGATTATTGATTTTTAAAATGAGATTACTCATTTGATTCCACAGTGAATGAGAAACCAGAGTCAATAAATGTATCCCAGTTAGGAAATTCCATGTCTGCCAAGCAGCATGGGGGAAGTTAATTCCTTTACTTCCTCTTTCCCAATCTCAAATACAGCCGTGGACCTCCAGCATCACTCTGAGGATTAGCTGCAGCATAAACCAGGGTGTCACATGACTGAGATTTAGTTCAAGGCATCAGTCAAACACAGGAAGGATGCCAATGGGGCTCTGCTGTTATGCTGTTTGTATGCCATGCCTTAGGAGCACATTTTATAAAAGTAAGTTAAAGAACAGGAGCTGCCTGTTGTAAATTTTGTCTCTCGGTGTGTGTGTAAATTGTGTCGATTTCTGGGAACTCACATTGAGGGGGTTAGCAATTCAATGGGAAAGATCATATTTTATATGTGTTAAGTGTGTGTGTGTGGGGTGAAGAAGGTAGGTGCAGTGAATCCATCCATTTAGCATAAAGCAGATGGATGGTGGAGCTCAGGGATTTTACATGGTTAAGATAAACTGTGACGGGAAAAGCCAGATAGAGATGAGGTGAACTGAGGATAAGGCGGAGAGAGGAGTGAGAAGGGAGAGGGATGAGGCCTGATCGTATGTGGAGTGAGGAGACGTGTTAAAGAAACTAAGAAAATCTGATGAGAGCTCATTAGACTCATCCGTGGAGGAAGAAGGCTGAGCTCTGGTGGAAAGGAGATGTGGAATTGATGGTGTTCTGGCTCCTGCTTTGAATGCACTCTGATTTCTCCTCTCAGCTTAAATTGAACTTTCCCTCTTCCTTGAGATGGCAGAGTAACCATAGCAAAACGCTTGTAAACATATGGTGTGTGTTAATGTGCTCATTCTCTTCCTCATTATAGATTTAGTATGACCATTAACACCTAACTGCCTAATTTCCCAATAACCATTGAAAAATTGGAACTGCATCGTTGCCACCCCAGCACTTACATAATAATCTTGTCATTTCTAAAAGCATTTGATCTTCGCAAAATGACTCAAGTCACTTTCCTTTTGTATCATCTTGACTTTGGACTTATGCTGATAGGGTTTATTTGAGAATTACATCTCCATCTAGAATAATATGGTTAATAATCATGTGTACAATATGTAGATCATAGTCATCTTGTTTTCAGTATATTTTTCCTTTATATGGTTAGTGTTTATTTGCTTTATTTCTTGGTCCATGTCAAAGTTCTTAAGAAATTATTTTCTTCATTTATGTGGCAAGATGCCACCAAATTTTCTATATTTTGTTACTTTTTCATAAATTGCCAAGGATCAATTCTTACTTGTGTGTTCAGGTATAATTTGTGTTCATTGAGAAAAAGTCTTATGAAATTGAGGACTTTTGTGTTTCTGATTATGATCTTTGGGTGATTTTCCACATCATAAGAAAAAATACATTAGGAATTACCCTTTGCACACATGTTCACACACACATGCCTATACATATAACCACATGTAAACTATCTTTGCCTCTCTCTCTACACACACACACACACACACACACACATACACACACACACACACATTCACACCCACCTTTATACAATAATATTTGCATATTCATAGTTATGTATTTAAGCACAGTGTTCACATACTGTCACATACATAATGCAGGTAAAAACATCTACTAAAACTATTCTGTGTAATCTTTAATTTGATTTGGGATATGGACAGTGTGCTTATAGCACTGCATTTTTGTTGACATTAAGGGGTAAATTTTCTGAAATCCAGCTGCTTCTCTATTTGGATATAGATAAACTAATCTATTTATGATCTTTCTTTTGAAATGTACTAAATGCCTCTATTAGATTTCAATCTTTTAATTTTTTCATTAGGTATTTGATTATTCTTAAAAATACTTAAGGAAGTAAATATACATGTGAAGTAATGACTTTAATCCTTCTTTTAAGGATGTAGTCAATCATTAACTTTCAAAACAGGGTCTGCTCATCAGTGGCATATATCTCTCCTTTGGAGGTCAGCTAAATCCTCCTCTGGACATGGTGCCTGCTTCTTATGCCTTTCTGTCTGTCCACTGCTTCTTATGATGTCATGGGTTTTTATTTCACGGACATTCATGCCACATCTAAATATAGAACAAAGTATCCAATCCCAGCCATCCAAGGGTGGCTGGATATGGCTGTACAAGTTTTATCTAGATGGCTGAGTGGTGCCCATGTGTTTATAGCCCCTTCCTCCCTATCTTCATTTTGAGAAGACCAGTCCACGTACATGAAGGAGTGCACACAAGTATCAACTTCACTGTTTGTTAATAAAGAATGGACTACACAGGACCAGTGAACCACAAAGGGGGCAGCGTTCAGTGTGGCACCAAGCCACTGCATCTTTGGCTATGAAGAGAAATACCCCCCCCCACGAATGCATATGCATGCACATGCACACACAACCTATTATGTGCAACTGTTACCTGTGGGTTTTATGGGTTAAATTTCAAGGAACCTTAAATCTGATGTACTGATCTTCATTTTCTCCAAATAGCTCTCAGAAAGGAGATCAAGAAAGCCCAAAAGGAGGAAACAACTTGCCTAAGATTACACAAATAGTTTGTGTGCAGGCGGAGACGATGATAATAATCTCGCCCCTAATTTCAGATTAGGAATGCCTTCCTTACCCTCGGGATATTTTTGTCCACTCCTTGCCTGAGGGACACATGTGAGACTGCCTCTTTCATTCCATCTAGATTGTACATTGTGAATACTCAGACGGAATGGAACCGCCATGTGCAGCTGCAGAATCGGCTGTTTTCTCCTAAGCCCTAGTCATATGACTATTGGCCTGCATCTGATGGGGAGTGATCTGTCAGTGCTCCAGCCTTAAGGAATCCAGACTAGATTCCTAGTATTTTTAGCTATTGGTGATATACTTTCATTAGAAATAGACTTAGAAGATTGTCTGTTACCTTTATTCATTTTCCTTTTTTTGAAAATAGACCTCCCCCCCCCCACATAATATATCCTAATTATGGTTTCCCCTCCCTCTAATCCTCCAAATTCCTTACCACATCCCCTTCCACCTGGATCCACCACCTTTCTGTTTCCCATTAGAAAACAAACAGACTTCTGGGCGGTGTTGGCACATGCCTTTAATCCCAGCACTGGGAGGCAGAGGCAGGCAGATCTCTGTGAGTTTGAGGCCAGCCTGGTCTACAGAGCGTGATCCAGGAAAGGCACAAAGCTACACAGAGAAACCCTGTCTTGAACCCCCCCCCCAAAAAAAAAAAAAGATAACGCAAAGACTAACACATTGGAATAGCACAAAACAAACAAACAAACAAACAAACAAACAAACAAACAAACAAACAAACGGAACAGAGGCCAAGAGGAGGCACAAGAAACATATGTAGTTGCAGAAACCCATCAGCTTGCACACAGGAATCCCATAAAAACACCAAGCTGGAAGTCATAGCATAGGTGCAAAGACCTGTAGGGTAACAATAGAGAAAAAATGTAAAATAAAAATAAAAAATAAGAGTTTGTTTTCTGTTGGCCGTCTACTGTGGGGCATGCAGCCCACCCTCAAGAGTAGTTTGTTTCCCCGATGAGATTTCTTTGGAGAAAACTGTTTTCATTTGCAAGTGGCTACCACTTGGAGATAGCTTCTGGGCTAGGGATGGGGGCATGTGTGTACTCTCCCTTCAGCTTTAGGTCCCCATCTGGGGCAGACCTGTGCAGTCTCTGTGCATGGTGCCTCAGTCTTTGTGAGTTCCCATGTGTGTCAATCATGTTGATTTAGAGTCACTCTATTTTTTGGTGTCCTCCATCCCATCTGGCTACTATGCTCTTCTGCCTCCTCCTCTGCAGGGTTCCCTGAAGGGAGGGGTTTGATGGAGGCATCCCATTTAGGGCTGAGTATTCCAAGTCTCTCACTCTCTGCATAATGTCTGGCTGTGGGTCTCTGTATTTGTTCCCATCTGCTGCAGGAGGAAGCTTCTCTGATGATGGTGGAGCAAGGGCCTGATCTATGAGTATAGCAGAATGTTATCAGGAGTCAGGAGTCATTTATTGCTTCTATCTATCTATCTATCTATCTATCTATCTATCTATCTATCTATCTATCTATCTATCTATCTGTCTGTCTGTCTGTCTGTCTGTCTGTCTGTCTGTCTGTCTGTCTGTCTGTCTGTCTATAGAACATTAGCATTTGGTTTTCCCCTTGGTCTCTGGGCTATTTAGTCTCATGTTCTTGATCACCCAAGCAGTGACATGTATGGTTTCCATCTTGTGGAGTGGGTCTTAAGTCAACTCAGACATCGGTTGGTTACTCCTACAAGCTTTGTACTACCATTGCCCTTGCAGGCAGGACACCATTATAGATCAAAGGTTTTGTAGCTGGGTTGGTGTTGTTTACATTTCTCCCTTGGTAGCCTTCAGAGTACCTTCCTGTACCAAACATGGCATGTAGAAGTGAGGGCTCTGTGTAGGCACCAGTTTGACTTTTCCATGTTCAATGACTTGTGTATGTGTTGTCTTTAGCAATGGGACCTTGTCATCAGTTTTTGGAGAGCAACCTATAGTTTGGCAACAGCTAGGTTGTTTGGAGATTCCTATGTGACCCGTTTGGCCAACAACTCAATAAGCTATAACCCAGTCCTGGTACTGGAAGCTTCATTTCGTGGCAAGAGTTGTCCAGCTGGGGCTCTGCCCATTATCTGGCAATTTCATTTAGATCACTTTCATATATGTATATATTTTAGGAAGCTTCGGCTGTATTAGGTTTCCATACTAACTTTAAATGGCCCTTAATTTTAGCTGTCTCTCTCTGTATTACCTCCCTTGTCTCCCTCTTCTCTTCCCTTTCCAACTTGATCCTTCCATTTCAGTCCCCGCCCCATCCATCCATTACTATTTTATTTCCCTTTCCTAGAGAGATCTGTCTGTTGCCCTCCCCCATCCCTTACTCTATACCAAACCTCTGTGGTTCTATGGATTATAGCTTGTTTATCATTCATTGACTTAACATCTAGTATCCACATATAAGCAAATACATACCATATTTGTCTTCTGGGTCTGCATTACCTCACTCAGGATGATGTTTTCTAGTTCTATCCATTTATCTGTGAATTATTTTTTTAATGGCTAATATTCCATAGTGTAAATGTATACATTTTCTTTACCCATTCACCTGTTGAGGGACATCTATGTTGTTTCCAATTTCTGGCTTTTATGAATAGAGCAGCAATGAACATGGTTGAGCAAATGTCTCTGAGGTAGGATGAAGTGTCCTGACTTTAAAATGTGAGAAGGAGACATTTTGGAAAGGGCTCCTCCCACTTTGAAACCATGCGGATGATAATCCTGATCCCAAATAAATGTGAGCTACTTACTGCTGAGCACAGTATATTAACCGGAGTTATCAGAGCAGAGCGCACTCAAAATTGTTGTATGTTATGAGTCTTATAAGTAACTTTACTGGATTGTGTTGGCTTGTAGCTTTAATCCAAAGGGATAGTTGAACAGGTGATGATGTCCAAAAAAAGTTTGTGTTGTCACTTTCTTAGTTAATGGGAGTCAGTCACTTTAGTGGCAGAGTGATTCCACATGTTGGTTAATCATTCCACAAGTAGGCTTTTTGTTTGGAGGTACAAAGGATCTTGGGAGGTTTAGAAGATCATTGTGAAAGTATGTGTATAATGTGAAGCAAATAAATGAATTAGCTTTCATTTTTTAAGTGTAGGGGTTATGGCTGTTATTTAGCTGTAGCTGTTTTATACCTGTTTCATTTTTCCTTTTAGCTTTACTTAGGAGGTTGTGAGATATGGGAAGGAGGTGAAAAAATTCCCAAGATCAAACACTATTTCTAGGTAGCCACTTCCTTTCCCTCAAATCCACCCTTAATCCTCTTAGTCATAATCTCTCCAATGAATATAGAGCCCCATTCTCCTGGCCGAGAACGCTAAATATCATTCCAAAATGATTAAAACGCAGGTGATAAAATTTGCCCAATAACATTTCTCACTTTATGACCATTTCTGTGGCTGGTCTACTGAAGATGAAGAGGCGATAATGTGTGGGCTTTTGATATTAAGTATTTAGAGACTTTAATAACTTGAGATTAATATTTATAAAACATGTATGGGCAGGAGAGCTAATGCTTAATGAAAATGTCTCAAATTACATTAGTTTTATTAGATTGACCCATATACTAGCAAGATATAAATTATGCATTTTCTCATTGATCCTTGACAAGTTTTTATATGGAAATATGATTGATGGATGTTTGTAGACTTTGGAAACATTCCACAAAGCATTTAATGGAGCCTTGGGACTTATCACCAGTTGGAGGTTCAGCAGGTTAATTGTTCTCAGATAACTCTGCCTTATCAAGGACACGACAGTGCTAGTTCCTGTCTTGTCTGATTCTTTGAAATGGTAATGATATAGTGTGTAATTTTCTTAGCATAATAGTGATGATAGCAACAATAAGGTAAACATTATAAGGCATAAACAAAATATAATATGAAACAGCTAATATTGACCTTCTAAAAAATTTGGTTTCTAGCTGCAAGACATCCAAGTATTTTCTCAGTAAAGACCAAGGTGTTTAAGTGGGCGTCGGTTTATATTCTGGGAATTAAGATGGGGCTGGAGATGAAGTTGCATTCAAACAAAAGGCCTAACGAGTATTTCTCGAAACCTTTATAAAAATTGCACAGTTAATAAGGTGGCTTAATTTCATCGCTAGAGGCGTTGTTGCATATTTCATTCATTTTAAGTGTTTCCATTTTTAGAGCCAGAATGAAAATACAATAATTGCAGAGTCCACGATTAGCCAGCTGCCTAGCAATTCTGTCTTACTGAGCAGTTGAGGCTTTTTTTCCTCCCAGAAATGGATGGCAAGCAGACGATCTTGAGGATAGACAATGCATTTTTGTGTTGACATAATCACTGCCCCTTTCTGGGAGCATCAGGGCTTCTGGCAGCGTTGGCTACCTGTGTGTTTTAAAGGTCTGAAGACAACAGAACCTCCCACCCACGATACGGAGGACGATCCCCGCCCCTTTCTCTTTTGGTGGAGATATAGCCAGTTTCATTCAGTGGATTTTGCTACTGTGTCCCTCCAGCTCTAAGTCTGAAACCTTTATTGGAAGACCAAATGGATGTTTATCAAAATCTCTGTCCCTGTGCCCAGTTCCTCACCCTCACGGTGCAGATTAAAGCGATAGCAGTGATTCAGAATGGTGCCTCCCATCCCTGCCCCCCATCTTGCTGCAGCCAAGGGACTGTCAGGCAGGTAAATATTTTGAAAAGGGATATTTGACAGAATGGTCAGGCTCAGAGCTGGCAGGCCTTATGGATTCCTGTAAAGTAACACGTCTGATGCTCAGGCTGTGTAGTTGTTCCTTCTTACGGCCAGCTGGCTAGAAAATTGCCCTGGATGTCATGCCTGTGACCAAAAGCGAGACACGCTTTTCAATGAGATGATTGGAGAAGGAGATTCTGCATTTGTTCGGTCTCCAGTTTTTCAATTTCTGACAGACTGATGGATCTGAGATATTTGGAAGAATCAGCCAGCGATCCCTAACCAACACCGTCAAGAGCCCTACCAAAGAGGGGTTTATATTTGTTTCCACCCCCAGGGGACCATATAAACCAGCCTGTCACCCCAAAGTAAGCACCAAATGTTCAGTGCAGAATCATTTGGCAGCAGGTTCTAGCATTCTCCTCAAGTCTCCCCACTGCCCCTCCTCACCTCTATCTGCCTTTGTTTCTCTTTCTTGTGCACAAAGATGTACACATAGGCTCCCCTCAAAAAAAAGGAGGATTTGCCTGCAAAAAGACCATCTCTTCTTTCTGATCCCAGGGTGCATCTGCAGCCTGCAAAGAAATAGCATTTACATTTCCCAGCACTGAATCTCCAGCTCCCCAAGATCTTGAACTACATTCTGGCTAGTAATGATCAAGTTTGCCTTTGATATATCTTTGCTTTTTATTCTTAAAACAATGGACCATGTAAGCTTTCATCAGGTTCCCTACAATCAAACCATCTTCTGTGTTTATGCTTCTGGGTTGGATTTGAGTTTTTCTGTCATCCCTCCATTTAGTGGTTACCATCAGGTACTTCTTGTTTTTTCCCCAAGAATGCATTTGTCTTTTATGTTTATACAGAGGAGTTTTGTTCTATTCAAGGGAGGCTTTGAAAGTTGGCCTGAAAGGCGGAAGTGGGAAACAGCAGAACATTCCTCCTGAGTTCTCCCACCAATCACTCAGGATGCACTGTGTATGGACGAAGGTAGCCTCAACAAGACCAACAAGGGCATCATCAGCTCTCTGCTGCCCCGATGGAGGCACTGTCTACCATAGGCTCCATTTTGGATTTATAATGTGCATATTTAACCCCCAAATCATACTTAATGAGCTGAGGCATTCCCTGGATTGGCGGCAGAGAGACAGGCTGAAGAAATGGCAGGTTCTGTCGTCTGTGTCGCTTGTCTTGTGACTTGTATTCACTGAGAGGGATGGAGAGTAGATACATTTTTGCTCTTTGTCTCTTTCAAATGACTACACTTGAATTTTCATCAGTCCCATATACAAGTGACAGCATTCTATTGTTCCTTTGCCTAGTACAGGTCCTGTCCTCAGCGTTTCATGTGGCTGTCATGACATTGGGAACCAATAGCCGTGATTAACAGTGAAAACCATTTATTAAGATATTTCACTAAATGTTCAAGGCACAAAATCATGTCTTTTATGTTTTCATGCATAACAACTCTGAGTTCTGTATTATTAGTTCCATTTTCTGTGTGTGTGTATGCATATTCATGTGTGTGCAAGTATATATGTGTGTACATGTATTGGCATGTGTATGTGTATGGTACACACTCTGTATAATTTTTATTTCAATGTTTTCTTTGTTTGATATCTTATCCTATAATGTTTTTGTTTTCTTTGTCATAAAACTTTTAATATTTCAAGAATATATTTTAGTATTAACTGTTATGTTATGATCATGTACACTAAGAAGCCTATTATCTGTATATTTATTTACTGATCCTTGATTTAACTTTAAATGAAAAGAAATTATTGGCAGACATCACATGGAAATTTCTAGTTCATCAGTTTTATAGGTAAACATGCTTTGATGTGCTAGTCAATTCATTAATGGATCACCTGTACCAGCAAGATGAGGAATATCTCTCTGTCTGTCTTTGTCTCTCTCTGTCCTTGCCCCACGCCCTTACTGTGTAGCCCTGGGTAGCCTCAAACTTATGATCTTCTTGCTTCTATCCTCCAAATGCAGATATTATAGGCGCTGGCTTAGAGTCACCTGAGAAGATGGAACCTCAACTAATAAATTGTCCAAATCAGATTGGCCTGGGAGGCATTTTCTTTTTCCTTTCTTATTTTGTTTTTTTTTCCAGACAGGGTTTCTCTGTGTAGCCCTGGCTGTCCTGTCTATTTGCTTTGTACACCAGGCTGGCCTTGAACTCACAGGGATCCTCCTGCCTCTACCTCCCCTCCAGAGTGCTGGGACTAAAGGCGTGCTCCACCACTGATGTAAAAGGGCCCAGCTCACTTTGACTGGTGCAATCCCTAGGCAGGTAGGTGGGCTGTATAGGATAGATAGCAGGGCAAGCCACAGCAGCAAGCCAGTGAGCAAGTAGCAGTCTTCTGTGGTTTTTGCTTCAAGCTCCGGCTTTGAGTTCCTGTCTTGGCTTCCCTTGATAATGGTCTGTAACCTGTAAATTTAAATATCCCTTTTCTCTACCAAGTTGCTTTTGGTCATGATATTTATCATAGCAACAGAGAAGATGGGTCATCACCCCCAACTTGGAAAAACTTCCATGACCTCTTTAATACACATCCTTAAAAATTCCCAAATAAATTGATTTCTATTAGACTCAGTCTCAAAAGTAAACTATTTTCAGTTATACTGATTTTGAAATAATAAATATCTTTAAAAAGTGGTGTCTTAGTGTTTATGTTTGTACTCATAGACCCAGGTTACCTTCAACCTTGGTCTGAGGAGATTCTTTTCTAGGGTGCAGAAGCCAGTGGAGAGATGCAGAACTGGTCAGAGGGCAGAGGATGAGACTGGGTATTCCATTCTAAATGGGACATCTGTATTGATCCCACCACCAAGGCTCAGGGATCATTACAGAAGAAGGGACAGAGAGGAAGCAGGAGATGGGGCATGGGGAAGAGAGCTCTGAAATGCTGCCTTTTAGATATGACTGTGTAACTTGTACTCATAGCAGCTGTGGTTACTGTCACAAGGTTAAGCTGGCCCAAGTCCCAGGATAGATGATCTTCAGGCTCCAACCTTTATTGAGGAACTATTGGCAATGGATAGTTGATGGGAGAGTAAGAATCACCTTTCTTCTTCTTCTTCTTCTTCTTCTTCTTCTTCTTCTTCTTCTTCTTCTTCTTCTTCTTCTTCTTCTTCTTCTTCTTCTTCTTCTTCTTCTTCTCTCCTTCTCTTTCTTCTTTTCTCCTTCTCTTTCTTCTTTCTCCCTCCTCTTCCTCCTCCCCCTCTCCTCCTCCTCTTCTTTTTCTTCTTTTTTTGAGACAGGGTTTCTCTGTGTATCTCTGGCTGTCCTGGAACTTGGGAGAATCACTCTTATTTGAGGATGTGGACTTTTCCACAATTCACACCTGTGTACATGTGAGCAGCATTAACTGGACTTAGTGGGATATATGTATAAATATATATCCACATATGTATGAATATAACATGGAATTAGGGGTGTGTGGAGATTTATGGGACAACTGTGGTGTATATTATTATATTTAATTATATTAATGTATGAATTCTCAAGAGTAAAAGAAAAATTTAAAAAGCAGTGAACACCTTTTTAAATGTGGTTAGCAAACACTCTCCAGCCAACAGCAAAATTTAGTATAAAGCCATAGGCTGTTGTATACTACAGTGATTGATTTACATTCTGACTCTTAAAGTACTTAAAAATGCACGCTCCCCTTTCTTTATAGTCATCGGGGAACATTTAATGTACTGCAGCAATTGCTTACTAAATATCAGGTATGGGATGTTCCAGGAAGGCATTTTACAATAAGATAGCACCACAAGCAGCTTTGTAGGCATGAGAAATATGTTACAGTGAACTCCATGAAAATTCACACTGCTTATAGAACGGAAATTGGGGCCTGGAGAGATGGTTCAGTGGTTAGAAGTATTTACTGATCTTGTAGAGGAACCTTCAGTTCCCAGCATCTACATGGTGGCTCATGAACACTTGTAACTCCAGTTGTAGGGGATTCAGTGCCTTCTTTTGGCTTCCACATGCTCCTGCACACATGTGGTACACATAAACTCATGCAGACACACATACACACACGAATAAAAAAATATAATCGTACATTCAGGTTACACTGATAAATATGCATGAGTATATATTTATACATGTCTTTAAATAAATTTGTATGTAGAAACAGAGCATATAGATATCATCTGGTTGTATAATAATGAATAGTTGTTAAATATCTGTAAAGTTGCATAACAAATGGACAGATACTCAATAATAGGAGTCTCAACCAAGGTCAGAGGGAACATTCTGTATTTTGAAGGACAGTGTTATAATCAAATCTTGAAAGAAAGTGTCTCATCCTTTTCTAAATTATGCCAATCACTTTTTCTAAAATAGAATTGGTGAGGAATGTAATCTATGACATAGAAAATGCATGTGTGTGTGTGTGTGTGTGTGTGTATGTGTATCCTTGTATTTTAAAGTTTATTATTTATGTATGTGTGTGAGTATGAGCATGTGTGCATCCCTATATTTTAAAGGTTTATCATTTATTTATTTATTTGTGTGTATGTGTGTGGGTGCCCATGGAAGCCAGAAGAGGGCACTGTGTTATTAGATCCCCTGGAGCTGGAGTTAGAGGTAGTTGTGAGCCACACAATACAGCTGCTGGGAACCAAACTCAGGTCCTCTGGGAGAGCAGTAAGCACTCTTAACTGCCTAGCTGTCTCTCCTATATCCCTGCATTTTAATTAAGAATACCTATCTGCAAAGAGAAATTAAATAATGATCCCTTGACATAGTCTCCCACTTAACTTCTTGCCACAACACTGGTCACTACATGAGGTACGGAAGCCAGGAAGTGGCAGGAAGATGCCCACCTGCATTAGAGGGCAAGTGCAGCTCCTCCTGCATCTTTGCCTGGCTCTGCTGTGCTATGTAGACCTTCCCCTTGGTGACATCATTGTCTGTCCTCTGTACCCAGCATGTACTCTGCAAGAGACACAATGTTCTGTGGACAAAAAGTTCAGCCTTCAAGAGACTCATAGGAGAAGTTAAAAAACATACAAAAATGTCTGCAATAGAAAGCTAAGTGTAATCAAGCATAACCATATCTAGGAAGCCCAAATAAGAGATGAATTTTCTCCTGGCTCAGCCAAAGAAATCATCACGAAGTATTTATTATTCACCTCAAGGACCGAAGGAAGATTTTATGTAAAGAGATGGACAAAAGATGTGCTAAGAAATGTGAGGACCCATGGGGTAGCTACAGAGAGCCCAACTTGGATAATAGCCAAGAATATGAAGAAGTGTTCTGAGAGAATGGAGCAGGCAGCTCCATGTCACTTACCCGAGCTAGTCTTTCTCTGCTGAGCTTCCTTGAGAGAATTCACCATTACATGGAACAAGTAGGGTAATCACTTTCCTAACCCTCGAAAAGTTGGTATGTAGCTATCCTCAGTCTAGATGCACAAGAGAGGAGTGAGTTTACCTGGTGCAGGAATTGACTAGCATTGTTTCCATTCTCTTTTGAAACCCTGACTGAGAAAGGACGGGCTGTACCCAAGAAGATGAGGATGAGGAGAAAAGGTCTGAGTTGAAGCGTTGTTTCCAGAAAATAGAGATCTCTTTTTGTCTTAGTCCTGGAGGGCTCTAGTAGGCCCAAGCATGGCAAATATGGCTCTGGCAGGCCTTGCCCTTCTCTCCCATCCCCTCTTCCTTGGTAAAAATTATTAGATTATATTCCCAAAGCTAGCCACCGAGGTCTATTCTCTTATTTGGCCATTTCCTCCTCCTGAGGCTGACTACCAAGGTCCAGCTATCAAAGTATTGAAGTCCAGAAATCAAAAGCCCCCTTTTTGCTGCCCTAATTAACATGCCCAATCAAAACAAACTAACTCATCCTAACATGGGTTTTTCCCCTTTCCCTGTGTAAGCTGCCATTTTCCTATTGGCCATGTCTGTCTCCTCTCTATTCAGAGGAAGTCCTTTGTTCCAGGGCAAATATCTGTTCCTCTTTCCCTTGTTCTTTTTTTCTCCTTCATCCTTTATCTCCTGTCTTTGTCTTTTATTCTCCCCCCTCTGTCCCTCTGGGGCAAATAAATCTCCTTTGTGCTGAGAACTTGGTCTTGGGGTGTTTTGTGCCCAACCTTTTAGTCTCATTAATAAAATAATTTAAAATCAGACTCAAAAGGAATCCTGAGAACAATTCTTTTAAAGTTTGAGAAACAAACAATCAAACCAAACCAAACTACACCCCCTGGCCCACCAAAAAAAAAAAAAAAACCAAGCCAAACCAACCAACCAAACAAAACCAATAGGACAGGCAAGCCAAAAATTCCAGCAGCTGTCAGGAGGATGGAGGTGGAGAAAAAGCCATGCCTTTAAAGTCAGGCATGGAGGTCAGAGAAACAGTGAGAAAGCCAGAGTGTCAGAGAAATCGTATGAAGACTTCTGGCTAGTATCTAAAAAAGATGAAAGAGAAGGAAAAAGGAAAACATGCTTTGTGCCAGGTCATGGATTTGAGTTCAGAGGGCACTGGATTCCAGGATCTTGTGTCTTAGGTCAAAGGATTACACCAGGGACACGTGGTTAGAAATAGAGATAAAGACAGCTTGGTAAGAAAGAGAAGCATGCCCGTGAGATGGCTCAGTGGTTGTTGTCCCTGAGCCTGAGAACCTGAGTTCAGTCCCTGGGACCCAGGAAGGGGAAGGCCAGACCTGTCTAACTGCCACATTTGATTTATACCATCTAGAATCTAGATTCTAGATCCTTCTGTTCACTGTAAACAAGATTCTCCTTGGGTACACCTGTGTGAACTTTCTTCATTTGAGGAAGAAGAGTCACCACAGGGGGAATGAGCATAAATAAAATGAATGTTTCAAATGAAACATAAAGAAGCAAACAGAGGAAAGAAGCATGTTTTAAGTGTGAATGATTATTTTGAATCTGCTGTTCAAGATAGTGCCAAGGCTCTTACAGGTAGTCCTTGAATCTCCACTTGCACAAGCCATGGTACCCCATGCCCAACCATAAATACATGTACAAAGATAACAGAAAGGAAAAGCACTCCCTGAGATGGGAGGAAGCTAGTGAGCTGAGGATGAGCCCTGGAGTACGGAGCTATGAGGTGGATAACCCTTTTGTAGGGCCTTGACCTAGCCATTTATTTTCATGGCTGTGGAGTTTGGTTTCTCTGGCGCCTGTTCCGTTTCTCAGATGAAGTCCAAGCGGAAAAGGGTTTTGCCATCTGGCTTCTTCAATGTGTCAATCTTGAGTTTTCAGACTCCAGCCTCTACATTACCCTTCATACTGGGACACTGATACGTTTATATTTTAGGAAGACCTCACCAGTCACTTAAGGAATGTGAAATTAAAGTTTATTAGATGTTGTAAAAATATATAAGACAGGGAAGGAAGGAATGTGGTGACAGAAGGCGATGATGACATGCCCTTCATTCATTTGTTCTTCTGCTCATTCGTTCAGTTAAGGTAATCACTGTGTGCACTGGATACCTACTGGATGTACATTACAGTGGCTATTTTGATGAGCTATTAACTTCCTAATAAGGAACCAGACATTAAACAAATAAACACAAGTCCATGTAGATTCCCCAAACGATAAATGTTATGTAAGTTTCTCAAAGGATTCTTTTCACAAATTCTTTTCTGGCAAAGTTTTGTATACTTAGAGCAGCTGCTGATGGTTGTGTTTGTATATGGCAAGATGGGAACTTCTCTTATTATTAGTGACAGCCTAGCAGCTATTTTAAATGATGAGCTAGAACTACATTCACAATCTCCCCTTCTCCTCCATTGCCACAGGGTCTTAATCTCAGTGATGGTGGTTTCTCCTTAAAAATTCTAACCCTGCAGCCTGGGTACAGCAGTTATTAAACTAGTGCATTGTTCTTCTATTCCATTTCTTACTAAAGAATGTTTTTATAAAACTTGTAAGGAAGCCAAATGCAAACAGGATTTTCCCTCCTGTTAGGTCTGGCGTGCATAATTGCTACATTTTATGTACTCTGCCTACATCCCTTTGTTCCCTGTAGAAAGAATTCTCTTTGGGCAGGCCTGTGTGAGTTTTCTTCATTTGAAGAAGAGGGGCAGTGCAGCTGGAAGTCAAATTAAACATAAATAAGTGAACGGAAGCCAAGAGGAAAGAGACATAATTTGTTAACAAAGTTGAAATAGTTATTATGAATCTGCTATTGAAGATAATGGTGGGAACGTTATTCACCCTTTAATCTGTTTAGCTTTTATGTGGGCACTTTCACTAAAATTTTGTTAACAAGATAAAAATCTCATTAAGGAGCTTCTGTGGTTTCTCAGTTTTAAAATGGAAACTTCTATCTTGACTTCAAAGAAGTTTGGGAACAATTCTGATGATAAAGCATAATTAGTTGCATTTCTTGAATTGGAGTCCAGATTTCTTCTGTTTTATTGACCAGACTGTTCTCAGTGCTCCATTCTGTTTGCTGCTTCTCATAGAGAACACTAGGCCAGGCATGATGGTGCAAACTTGTAATCTCAGCACAAGGAGTCTGAAGCAGGAAGATGGTTGTGAGTATGAGGGTATCCTTTTCTGTATAGTGAATTTCAGACTAGTCATGGCTACATAGTAAGACCCTATAAACAAATAAACAAACAGACAAAAACAGCTAGGAGCCAAAGCAAAGCAAAAATGGAATTTCTAAGTTGATAAATCATTGAGATTAATCAAATCTCTTGTATCTTACTTAGTGTCTCATTATGTGAGTCTCCACATGATGCTAAATGATGTTATGGGGTAACCAAAGGTTATGTGCTTTTTCAGAGCAGAACTCAGTGTGAAGAGGCTTCATGAGAAAGGGGTTTCCTGAGAACCACAAGTGCCAACCATTCTTGTTGTTCAGATTTTCTATTAAAGTGTGGATATGATCTTGGGGAGAATCAAGGAAAACAATTGTAAAGGTTCTGAAAATGTGGCAGGTGACATGAAATCAAAGCTGGAAGTACGGAGGTAGATCTGGACCTGGGCGTGAAAACAAGGCTGTAGCTTTCACTCTTGCAGTTCTCAAATTGTTTACAATTATTTTTATTTGTGTGTGTGTGTGTGTGTGTGTGTGTGTGTGTATGTGTGTGTATACACTCAAGTGCAGGTGCCCACAGAGGCTAGAAGAGGGCATCAGATCCCTTGGAGCTGGAGTTAACAGATGGTTGTGAGCTGCCCTAAGTGGATGCTGGAAACTGAACTTGGGTTCTCTGGAAGTGTGCCCTTAATTGCTGAGCCATATCTCCAGCCCCACTTTTATAGTTCTGAGTGTTGTAAAATGAGTTACCCACAGGACTTAAAAAAATGGCTAAACTTCTTTTTTAATACATTTCATTGAAAAATGGCAAAATTATTTTAGAAAGTCTAAATTAAAAATCTACAAAACTATAACTCATATGGAATTATGGAATTATATTGGATTCAGACACCCAGAATCTGTACTCTCTAGTATAGTGGTCAATAACTAACTGCATTTACATGTTTAGATTCGCTGGTCTTTTCTCGTGGGCTGGAACCTTCTAAGTTGGGACAATTGTCTTATTTCTCATTTGCTCATACATTACTCTTTATTTAGCTGACCCCCTCACTAGCGGCTAGCAGAGTGTAAGGTCTAGTGCCAGTCTTGGGTGGGCAAGCCGCTCTAAAGGCCACAATAAGTAGATGGACATGTGCTGTCCATCCTTGGAAGACCTTGATGCTCAGTCACTCTGCTCTCTGCATGAACTTTGCTCCAGATGGAAGAGAGACAAACCTTATCTTTTACTCTAGGTTCCTCGGAAGGAAGCCTGCCTTAATTCTTTTTTCGAAATCCCAGCAAGACTTCAGCCTCCATGTCTCTTTAACCCTCTACCAGTAACATTCTCCCTGCGGTCCATCATCCACTCTAGACAGGATGCTGGGAATGAGAGTCATGTGGGGATATGTGGTAACTGTGCCACTATTACACAGTCCTATAGATACAATTTAAGGATTTAGATGTAGGTGTTAAGATAAAGCATTTGTGGTAGTCTTAACAAAAATTTACCTTTGAATATGCTGTAGAATCAAATGCAGTCAAATTTAAGTGTTTGCCTCTTAGAAGTGTGTATAACATAAATTAGAAAAAAAAGAAAGAATGTTCTATTGCAAGGAGGTTTAGAATTTAAAAAAATCTACCCACTTAGATTTTAAATTTCTTTTGTTTCAATTTTTTTTCTGAGACAGGGTTTCTCTGCATTTTTGTATGTGTGTTTTTCTGTGGATATATGCATATGAGTGTGGGTGACCATGGAAGTCAGCAGAGGGCACTGGATTCCCTTGGAGCTGGAGTTATAGGTGATTGTGAGTCACTTGATGTGGATGCTGGGAATTGCACTCAGGTCCTCTGCAAGAGCAGCAAGTATTTCTAACTATGGGGTCATTTCTCTAGCCTGATTTTAATTTTTTTTTTTTTTTTGAGACAGCATTTCTCTGTATAGCACTGGCTATCCTGGAACTCACTTTGTAGACCAGGCTGGCCTTGAATTCACAGAGGTCTGCTTGCCTCTATCTTCCAAGTGCTGGGCTTAAAGGCATGCACCATCACACATGGCTGATCTTAACTCTTCCCCCTGGCCCCCCAACAGGGTTTCTCTGTGTAGTTTTGGTGCCTGTCCTGGATCTCACTCTGTAGCCCAGGCTGGCCTTGAACTCACAGAGATCTGCCTGACTCTCCCTTCCGAGTGCTGGGATTAAAGGTGTGTGCCACCGCCGCCCGGCTGATCTTAATTTCTTAATGATCTTAAGTATGTGTGGCTCTCCTGCTGTGTCTCTGATAAGAATCATAGGAGTACTTTTTTGCTGTCCTAGGTGCCAGTTGTCCCGTGTCTGGCTTCACTCTATCTGAGGTAATGGCTGGAGCTCTGGGCTCCCCATGCTTCCTATCACCCTCTTGCATCTCCTAAGCATCGCTGCTGTGGTCGCTGCCGGCACTTCCCTGGCACCATCTGTAGACTGATATTTTGTGGAGGGATTTGTATGGATTCCAAGTAAGAATTCAGCTTATTTAGTTAAGAGAAAAGAAAGAAATTGATCAATTCCTATTCTAGTCCACTCCCCCAGCCCCCAGTTTCCTCCCACTCACCCTCATGTGGAGATAGTCCTACAGCTTTGAAATAGAATCAGGCTTCCAGGCTTCACAATTAAGTTTCAGCCAAAAATTGCACTTACCAGAATGCTCACAATACTAATAGTTGTGAGAAATAAGACACTTGATTAAAAGGCGGCACACTTGTCTATATCTTTAATGTGCATTCCTAATGAGTCTTAGCAGGAGGCTGATTCACATGAAAACGCACAATTAGCCCATCCAAGTTTAACACACTATTATCTACACCCAGGCCCTCTCTTCATTACCATCTGAATGCACTGTTTTCTTTGGAGTTGTGTGCAGGAAACAAATCCCCATATATGGCACAGCAGTTCCAAATTCTTATTTCTCTGCACTTGCCCTTTAGACAAAAGGCCCAAACAACGTGCTCTTTGATGCATTAATTTTCAATCTCTGGCTATTTTTGAAATTGTAATGTAGCAGGTTTCCCTTTTCCAAGAGACTCAAATCAACATCCAGTGTGGAAGTGGGTATAGCCAAGGGGTTTGTTTGTTATACCGAGTGGAGGCACACCATTCTTTCCAGTGTACTCCAGCTCGAACCTGCTTGAAAGAGCTGCCGAAATTCAGTACAACATTGCTTGGATTTAATGTCGCTACCACACACAGCTCCTTACTGTTTAGAGTGTTGAACTGGTGGACTAGTTAAATTTCTGAATGAAACCCAAGAGAATGAAAGTTTCATACCACACACATTCATTTAATTCTCATCCTGGCCCTCTTTGACCTTGTGTCGATTGTTAACATTTCTGTTATGCCATGCCCCACAGTTCTATCAACTGCCCTAATATCCAAAATTCCATTTAATATGAAGCAAGTTAAAACAAAGGGGTGGAGAGATGTGGAGTGTGCTTCAGGGTACACACTGTATAGACAGCTCTTAACTGCCTCGAACTCCAGCTTCAGGGGATCTGACTCCCTCTTCCGGCCTCTGAGGGCACCTACACACATGAGCACACACCCATGCAAGACTCATAATTAAAAAAAAATTAAAAGTAGATTAGAACTATGTAAATGTTTAATAATTCATTCCCTTTTCACCTCACTTCAGACACCACTTAAGTTGATCTTTCAAAGAGACTTAAAAAAAAATCCCTGTTTTCTTCTTATGATAAGGAGCTGTTTTTACTTTTGTGTGTACACATAGGTATATACACATCCATGCACATGGTGTGGAGGCCAGAGGGTTATGTCCAATGTCTTCTTCTATTGCTCTTTACCTTATTTTTGGAAACAAAATCAATTACTGAATCCATACATCGCTGACTGGCGAGGCTGGCTTGCCGGAGAGAGAGCCTTGTCACCTGGGGATTCTAGGCGCACAGGCATGAGCTATCAAGCCTGATTTTTGCCCGTTTGTTTTTTTTGTACTGGGATCTGAATTCAGGGCTTCATGTTTGTGTAGCAAGCCCTTTACCCACAGAACCATATTCCTAACCCTGTAGTTTTTGCTTTTGGAAAGTGAATTGCATAGGGCATGATGAAGCATTAAGTGATTTTAGGACTATTTGAATGATAGGGATTTTGCAGATTGATACAGTAAAACAGACAGATGTGACATGTAATGTACAAATAGGTAAAACTGTTACTTGCTGATTGGTAATGCTAGAAATAATTTGTTAAGCATAAGAAGAAAAAGGTTAGAATCCGAGTTATCTATTTCTACTCTACAACTTGTCTGCTTATGATTTTTTTTTTCTCAATTTCTGCACATGTCAGAATTCCTCTTTCCTATTATTGGCATCATCTGTAAGAATACTGTAGTAATGTTGCCTGTGCCCCAGTCTTGGGAAGACTAGCAATAGAATTACAAAGCATGTAGCAGTATGTACAAGATCATCGAGGTTGCAGAATGTAAGATCAACTAGAAAGGCACATATTTATACATTTGAGCAAGAGGAATATTGTGAGCTAGATATTAAAATATAGCATAATGAAAATAATGTCAAAAGAATAAATACTTCAGGATAAATTAAAAAACAAAGTGTAAAATATTTATGCTGTGAACTATAGGGCTGGGGATATAGCTCAGTGCTAGAGTGCTTGGCTAGCATGTGTAAGGGTCTGAATACTAGTGTTTGGAGTACATAACACACACACACACACACACACACACACACACACACACACACACACACACCATCCCCTAGAAGAACAACTCCTTCCCAAGCCCCAAACCAATAAAAAATCAAATAAAATGTATAAGACATTTCTAAAAGAAATTAAAGAGGATCCAAATAAATAAAAAGTTTATCCATGTTTATTGCTTAGAAGATTTACTATTATTAAGATGATGATCCAGTCCTATCCGATGTACATATCTAGAAGAATGGCCACAAAATACTAGCTGATTTCTTTCAAGCAATCCTAAAATTCATATGGAAATGTAGTGGAGCCCAGAGAACCAAAATATCTTAAAAAAAAAAAAGCAAAGGTGGAAGAATCACATATGATGTACTTGAAAGCTTACAAGCTTACCAGAGAGCAAACAGGGATCCTAGCAACATGACACCATGATACCACGTGTGGGCTTAGTCAGAAGGCTAAGAAGGGACAGTTTTTTTTTTTTTTTTTTTTTTTTTTTTGATATATATTTTTTATTTTACAATACCATTCAGTTCTACATATCAGCCATGGGTTCCCCTATTCTCCCCCCTCCCACGCCCTCCCCTTACCCCCAGCCCACCCTCCATTCCCACCTCCTCCAGGACAAGTCCTCCCCTGAGGACTGTGATCGACTTGGTAGACTCAGTCCAGGGAGGAAGGGACAGTTTTGACACAGAAATACAGAACAATGAGGAAAAGGAAGAGACCTGAAATAAGCCTCTATGTCTACATTCTATTGATTTAAATCTAAAAAGTTTTTATCTGTGACTTTATTTTTTGCATATGTATGTGTGCATGCATGTGTATGTATTCCCATGAGTGTGGATGCATGTGTGTATGTATATGTATGAACACACACATGTGAATGGAGGCCCAAGGTTGAGTCTTTCGTCCTTATCAATTGCTTTCCACTTTATAGTTTGAGGCAGAGTCTCTTGCTGAACCCAGTCTGAGCCATTTCAGCTAATCTGCATAGCCAGTGTGCTCTGGGGGGTCTCTGTCTCGTGCTTCCTTGTGTGGGGATTACAGGCAGGTAGCCACACCCCTCCAGATTTTTATGTGTGCTCTGAGGGTCTCAATCCAGTACTCATGCTTGTACAGTAAGCACTTTACCCACAGAGACATCTTCCTAGCCCTTCAAAAAAATTTTTTTGATGAAATCAAGATGGAGAAAGGATAATATATCCACTATATGGTTAGACAACTGGATATTCATATGCAAAAAATGTAACTTGAATCCTTGCCTCATACCATACCCATAACATAAAATGGGTCCTAGACCTAGCTGAAATGATAACATACTTAGAGAAAAGCAATAAGAAGTCTTTGTGACTTTGGGTTAAGCAATAATCTTAATAATAATTCCTTTTTTTTTTTTGGTTTTTCGAGATAGGATTTCTCTGTGTAGCTTTGCACCTTTCCTAGAGAACTCACTCTGTAGCCCAGGTGGGCCTCAAACTCAGAGATCCACCTGGCTCTGCCTCCCGAGTGCTGGGATTAAAGGCGTGTGCTACCACCGCCTGGCTAATAATAATTCTGAAAATACAAACAGAGAAGAGAAATTGAGCCTCTTAAAAATTATATACTTCTGTGTTTCAAGGGAACAATTATGAAAGATGAGCTAAATAATGTAGAAAACATTTGAGAACCATAACCTAATAAGCAATTATTCTGAATACATAAATACCTTTAAATTGAAATGTAAAATTCCAATTGTGAAATTCACTACAGAGGTAAGGAAGCATTTCTGTAAAGAAAGTACAAGGGAGCCAAATGAATGGAAACACATGAACTATGACCCAAAGGCCGAGGGGCCCCCAACTGGATCAGGCCCTCTGAATTGGTGAGACAGTTGATTGGCTTGATCTGTTTGGGAGGCATCTTGGCAGTGGTACCAGGTCCTGGGCTCATTGCATGAGTTAGCTGTTTGAAACCTGGGACTTATGCAGGGACGCTTGGCTCAATCTGGGAGGAGGGGACTAGACCTGCCTGGACTGAGTCTATCAGGTCGATATCAGTCCTCAGGGAAGGCCTTGCTCTGGAGGAGGTGGGAAATGGGGGTGAGCTGGGGGGAAGGGGAGGGGGGCAGGAAGGGGGAGAACAAGGGAATCTGTGGCTGTTATGTAGAACTGAAATAGTATTGTAAAATAAAAAAAAAGAATTAAAAAAAGAATAAAACTTTACAAAAAAAAAATAAAGTACAAGGGGCTGAAGATCCCAGGAAAAGATGCTCCATGTCATTGATGGAGAAATGTGGAGAAAGTCAATGACATCACACTTCACAGCATCAACCCGAAGGGTTACACCTCAGGCACAATAAGAGGTGTTGGCAAGAATATGGACCATCACACACTGCTGGTGGGATTATAGACTGATGCACCTGGTTAAGAAAAAAGCTTAGCGATTCTTTAAAGCTGCCATGTGACCCAGTATTTTAACTCCCATGTATCTGGTGTTCAAGAGAAATGAAGATACCTGTCCACACACAACCTGTCATCAAGTTCCCTCCTAAAATGGAAATAACCTGTTCACTGAAGCCTATATGAGCAAAACTGGGCATATCCAGGGAATGAAAATTTTCAGCATTAAAATAAATGAAGTACAGATATACATCACGTCTCGACAAACCTAAAAAGCATTATAATAAGTTAAAGGAGCCTGTGAAAAAGATCACACACTATACAATCTCACATACAAAACGTATACAAAAGACAAAATCTGTGGAGATAAAAAAAATATAGCAGTGGTTGCCTAGAGCTGGAGAAAGTAGAGTGGATAGGAGATGGATGCTAATGGACACAAAAGCTCATTTTAGAAAGGATAAAAATATTCTCAAGTGGGCCTGGAGAGATGGCTCAGTTGTTAAGAATACTTGCTGCTCTTGCAGAGGTTTGGAGCTTGGTTCCCAGCACTCATGTTAGGTGGCTCACTAACACCTGCAACTTCTACTTCAGGAGATCTGATACCCTTTCCTTGTATCTGTGGGTATTTTTGCACACACGTGTGCACGTGCGTGCACGCCCCCCCCAAACACACACACATAAAAATAAAATAAACTGTGTCCATAATAGTGAGTAGTGAGGTCAGTTAATAATCATAAAATCAGTGATTGATTCCACTTATATGTGAAATTTCCCCAACAACATGTGATAGACCTTTATCACCCTTCTCTCCTCTGTGGCTGGTGTATCTGGTAGGGTGTAAGTAGTGCCTTTCTGCGACTCCTCCAAAGAGCTAGGGAGTACACACACACACACACACACACACACACACATACACACACACACACACACACACACACACACACACACACACACACACACCAAACATCCAAAAATAGAAATAAAAGAAAATCTTTGGAAGAATTCTCAACTTACGTTACAGTCACTGTTATATAATACTAAATATATTAGAAAAATGGTATCATATGTTTTAAAAGGGTGAGCTTTATGGTATATAAACTGTACTTCAATTAAGCTCTTAAAAAGACCACAAACATTCACCAAAGTCTTTGGCACACAATATTTGTTCAATAGCTATACAACTGATGCTTCATTTTGTTGTTCTATGTCATTGATTCTCAACCTTCCTAGTGCCGTGACTCTTGAATACAGTTCCTCATGTTGTGATGACCCCCAACCATAAAATTACTTTCATTGCTACTTTATAACTAATTTTGCTACTGTTATGAATTGTAATGCAAATGTTTATGTTTTCCTATGCTCTTAGGTGGTTGACCCCAAAGGGGTCGTGACCCACAGGTTGAGAACTGCTGTTCTACCTGAACTAACAATATCTATTGGGTGAAGAGTGTGCATCAGTTTTCTGAACCATGAACACACAGAAGAGCCTGGGACTGGAGAAGTGTCTGTTCCCTTGCTATACTCATGGAGGAGGAGATGAAAAGCCAATAAAAACACCCGGAAACTTGAGATCTGGTTCTGTGATGGACAGTTCCTGGAGGAGGAGGCCCAGTTTAGGAAGGGCAGCCAGAGAAGTCTCGTTGAAGAAATGGCTGATACTTTTAAAAAGACTTTCTCACTACAATTTGGATGAGTTTTTTTTTCCAATTTTTTACCAACACAGAAGTCTTCACACGTTCAATGTAAGAATGAAAATGAGGCTGTGTAGGGTGCAAACCATAAGTCCTATAATGGGTAGTCTTAGAGCCATGGGATATCACTGAAAAGGCAGACATCAGACAAGAGAAGGTTATGCAAGGTATTAAGGAATCTGGGGCTGGGGAGACAGCTCAGGAGGTAACTGATCATGAAGACTTGAGCACCCACATAAAGCCTGGGCATGGCGGTGCAATACTGGGTGGGAGGTGCAGAGAGAAATGGATCACTGGAGTTCATTGGTCAGCCAATCTTGCTTAGTTGGTGAGTTTCAGGTCCAGTGAGAGACACTGTCTCAAAAACAAGGTGGGGGAGCTAATGAGGAACACATCTGATGTTGACTTCTGCCCTCTACAAACTAGAAATAACTACTACATTACACATGGGCATACATATAAATGTGTAACACACACACACACACACACACACACACACACACACACACACGAGAGAGAGAGAGAGAGAGAGAGAGAGAGAGAGAGAGAGAGAGAGAGAGAGAAACAGAGGGACATGAGAAACACAGAGACACACAGAGAGAAAGATCTTAAGGGATATTAAATAGGAACTACATTTCCTACTCAAATTCTGAACAGATTCAAAAGTAAGTAAAAAAAAATGATTCTAAGTGGAGGCTACGATTCTGTTTTTCTTTTTGACAAATTGATATTGCTATTGAAACTTGCATTGATGAGCATGTGTTCCTTAATACTGAATTCTCCAATTATATTTGGTAGTATACTCAACTGCAAACATTCTAAACCACCCAAGGACTCTGCACAGGCCAGATCATCTGTGGGGTAGGAGGAAAATCTAATAAAGGGTCTAGCAGAAGATGTGGGTGGGATACAGGTGTGAGATTAGAAGAGTTCCTAAGAGGGGTGAATGACCACTGAGAATGCTACTGTGAGAAGCCATGTGGTTCTTCAGTCCTTAAGGGTTCTGACAGGGGTCTCATGCCACAGAATTTTTTGATTATTTTGTGATTAACAAGGCCAACTGTTATACAATTCAAAAAGGAGAGTTAAGACATTGAAAATGTCTTAGAATTTATGAACACCAAAGATTATAGATCTTGGTCAAGGATTTAAAAGTAACTTTTAGAATCAGCTGCAACTTACTGCTCTGGATGAATATAATTTTGGTGCTGTGAAAGCTTAGTTAGTTCATCGGCCATGTAGCTTGGTTGTCCATGGGTTCAAGTAAAAAAACTGTAGAGTGAGACTCTAGGGCAGTGGTGCTCAACTTGTGAGTTACAACCCCTTTGGGGGAACCACATATCAGATATCCTGCATATCAGATATTTACATTATAATTCATAATAGTAGCAAAACTACAGTGATGTAGTAGTGATGAAATAATTTTATGGTTGGGATGATCACCACAATATGAGGAACTGTATTAAAGAGTCCCAGAATTAGGAAAGTTGAGAACCACTGCTCTGGAGGATAAATGTGGGGGACAGGAAGATTGAGAGCAGGTCTCTACTGATAAAAGGAACTTTGAAACAGTTCACACATATGTTCATAGTATAGATTTCCACCTAGTGCACAGGAAAATTCTGAGTTTAGAAAGGGCAAGAAAAAAAAAACATAGTTGAAATTCAAGAATTGGGAATGTCTAGTAAAGAGTTTTTGTTTATATTTCTTAAAATTTTCATAAACATATGTTGTGTGACACTATTCTCAGGGAGATGGGAACAAATGTCTAGTCTCTCCAGATAGAGAACTGATAACAGGTCAAAGTAAGGACACCACCAAAGTCCAACTTGGTGAACCAATGACGATTATTGTGGTTGCTTACATTAATATGGGTGAGGGGTTACCTACAGAAGCAAAAATGACTTGAAGACAGCTACATCATTAAACCCACCCCAGCATGGGTGACACCCCATAAAAGCTGGAAACCTGGAACACACTGCACAGCTGCAGGCACCTCAACAGGTTGGAGAGAGTCTCTTTCAGGCAGCTTGGGGTCTGAGCTTCTCGCAGGCAGCTCATCTTGTCTCGGTCTCTTCCTGGCAGCTGGGCTTGTCTAAGAGTGCCTTTCAGCAGTCTTTACTGCTTATATATGCTTCAGGAAGGAGTGTCTTAAGGAATCCATTCAGTTTCAGGGACTTCCTGAAGCCTTTGAGTTGTTCTCTTCCTAAGCTTAAGGAGCCTCCCTGCAGGGTGGATGTTTCACCTGCCCTTAGAACACCCTGTTGTCTTACCTCCCTTCTAACATCCTGCATCTTGCTGAGCTTCACTCCAAGGTGGAAGGTTTTACCTCTGAGGACACTGTTACACAGCAGCAGGAGACTTCCTAATATGTTATTACAAGATGGAGATTACTATGTGATAAGGAGCTAGAAGTCAATGGATTAAGTGTGATGACAGATATTTTAGTAGATTATTCTTGATTATAGCATGCACTACTACTTAGTTAAGAAAGATTTGTTCATTTGTTTTTATTTTAATGTGTCCAAGTGTTTTGCTTGTGAGTATGTAAACGCACTGTATATGTGCTTGGTGCCTGAGGAGGCCAGAAGAGGGGACTGGATCCCCTGAAACTGGAGTTATGGAGAGTTCTAATCTTCCATATGAGTTTGTGAGACAAACCCAGGTCCTCTGCAACAGTAGCAAGTCCCCTTAATCACTGAGCCAACTTGCCAGCCCCAGCATGTAGTCCTACTTTGAATGGATATAGTTCAAGCCAGGAGGGGAGTGGATTAATATATGTGACATAGAGACAGAAGGGGACCGTGTTGGCCAGGAAAGAGGAGAAAGAGATGGGTGTTAAAGGGACAAGTAAGAAAAATACAATGATACCTGTATGAGAATATCACCATGAAATCCATTTATATATCTATATCTATATCTATATCTATATCTATATCTATATCTATATCTATATCTATATCTATATCTATCTATCTATCTATCTATCTATCTATCTATATCTTTGTATGCTAAGTTAAAATTAATTAAAATAGATTTTAACAGAAATGTATGTAGATAGACTATAGTTCCTAAACAGGAGGTATGATTAATTTGTTTATATCCTCTGGAGTATATGTTAAGATAGGCAACTGCATTTGTTCAAATAAAATATGGACTTATAAGTGGAAATTATATTATAAAATATGAAACAAGAGATTAAAAATATAATTGAAGGTTGTATTTGTGGCTCAGTGGTAGAGTTACTATCTGGCATGCATAAGGCCCTATGTTCAGTCCTCAGAACTGTCAGGAAAAAATATAATTAAGAAAACCTTATTACCAAATTTAAAATTTCTTAGGGACAATGGAAAAGTTCTAACCCAAGAGACACAGGAAGAAAAACAATAGCTTTTTGGACATCATGGAAGGTAGATGTCTGACAGGATGAACTCTCAAAGATATCAGGGCCCAGTGATTTTATGAAGCGTGGCCAGATAAGAACAGGGATTCTTTGTCAAGGCTACATAGCAGAACCAGTTGGAATTGACTGCGTGCATAGCAGAGTGTCATATATTGCAAAAATATTATCAATCACTCGAGGTAATTATTCACTTTTGTGTATTACTTGACAGTTGTACAGTGTCCCAAGACATATTTATCTTCAGTGAATCATAGAGAATGATACTAATTATCCTCACTTATCATCTCACTTTCCTGAATAGATAAAGGACAGAACTGTAAACATCAAAATGACGTAAGCAAACTTGCACTTTCAGCGAAAAGTGGAAAGCCAATTTTACATTAAATGTTACTGTGGGGGCTGGAGAGACAGTTCAACTGTGAAAACGTCTATTGCCCTTGCAGAGGACCAGCGTTCGGTTCCCATCACTCTCCTTAGGTGGCTTACCACTGTTTGTAGCTCCAGCTCCAAGGGATCTGATGTCCCCTTCTGGCTTCTTAGAGCTCTGCACTCATGTGCACATAACCCATTCTCTTTCTCTGTCTCTCTCTGCCTCTCTCTGTCTCTGTCTCTGTCTCTGTCTCTCTGTCTCTGTCTCTGTCTCTCTCTCTCTCTCTCTCTCTCTCTCTCTGTGTGTGTGTGTGTGTGTGTGTGTGTGTGAGAGAGAGAGAGAGAGAGAGAGAGAGAGAGAGAGAGAGAGAGAGAGAGAGAGAGAGAGAGAGAGAGTCTATTATCAAGAAAACAACCAGGTAAGTTGACAACCAATCCCATTTCCACACCCCTTTAAAAATCCTTTGCTGAATAGTAGGTTAAAGGTATAAGCATATATTAAATTCTAAAGAAAGGTAAGGGCTTCAGAGTAGAGTGGTGATGAGAAGGTGGCCGTGTATCTTCGGGTGATCAGTCAGTCTGGGGTGGAGAGCTGGGAGGAATGTCTGCCACAGGATTGCCCTCCACTGGGTGAGACTGTTATACACCACACGAAGTTCAATATAAAACAGTAAATTAATTCTCCAAAGAAGAAATAAGGGAGAAAGCTAAATTAAGACTTAAGACCCAAATTAAGACTTCTTTCCCAACAGCCATTCAAGCAAGATATGGAGAGAATAAATAACAGCAATAGCTGACATGACAGTAATAATATCAAACCAGTCACAGTGATGTATGCCTACGATCTGAGCAGGTGAGAGGCAGGGACAAGAGGATTGCTACAAATTTGAGGCCAGCTTGGGCTACAAGCAAGGCCCTGTCTCAAAATGACACAGAAAAATAACAAAATAAAACTGATAAATCCTTGACAGTACAGTATGAGAAAAAGGAAATAAAACGACTAAATATTAGGAAGCCAATAAAGGTTATAAAAATAAATTCTCTCATTAGGAATGTAATGAATGTTTAGACATTATAAACAATTCTCAACACAGTTCACCAGAAGCAGGAACAAAAATGATATATAGATTATTAGAATTTTAAAGCTTACTTGGTAATGTTCCTGAGTAAATGTCAATTAAAATACATTTACATTTAGCAGTAGTATTAAATTAATAAATAGAAAATCAAACTTATCATTGACACCTAAAATATTTTAAATGTTCCTGAAAGCAAATGCAGAAAGTCCAAATTAGTCGTGAGATACATCACACCAAGAGATTGGAAGATTCAATGGTATAAAGGGGTTTGAAAAAAATGATATACATCTGGGCAGTGGTGGCACACACCTTTAAACCCTGCACTTGGGAGGCAGAGACAGGCAGATGTCTGTGAGTTCGAAGCCAACCTAGTCTACAGAGCTAGTTCCAGGACAGTTAGAACTGTTACACAGAGAAACCGTCTTGAAAAACAACAACAACAATTATATACAGATTTAACCAACTCATTCTTAAAGTTAGCACTAGGGCTTGACAGGTCAAATTTAAAATATAGCCAGAACCACAAACTATAGTAAATAGTCAAGAGAATTTGAAGAAGGAAAAAGTGGAAGGAATCGCTCTCATAAAACGGCTATAGTATTGGCCAAACTCTAACTACAGCAGCGTGGCATTAATGTTAACACAGACCACTAAATTACCAGCATAGAGAGTGCAAATGAACCTACACATAACAGATTAATGATCAAGTTCATACTTGACATTGGTGAAGGGAAATCTCCTCAGAGATAATGCTGGGTCAATTGTATGCCCAAGTGGAAAAGAAAATGATACCTCTTCTACATCACAGTCTAAATTTACCTTTGGATGGATCTCAGATCTTAATATGAAGACACAAACAGATAGATTACATGACAATGTCCCTGTGAATGTCTATAGGAAACATTTTCTTCATGATAATACAAAAGCGCCAACCACCAAGGACCCAAGTGAGATTTTGCTGACCACTGAATTAAAGAATGACGTTTAGACAATGTGATGGTTGATCTTCACTGTCAACTTAAAGGGAGTCAGAGTCACTCAGGAAACACACATCTGGGTATGTGTCTGGCAGTGTGCCCAGAGAGGTTTAAATGAGGAGGGAAGACTCTCTCAGGATAGAGGTGGTACCATTCTGTGGGCTGGGGATGCTGGACTGGCTACAAAGGGGAACCCAGCTGAACACCACTGTTCATCTTTCTCGGCTTCCTGACTGCAGATGAAGTTTGACTCCTGCCTCATGCTCCTCACACAATGACTTTATTGCCATGATGGGCTGTAACCCTTCTTAAGTCAACCATTGAACCAAAATAAACTCCCTTTTTGGGCATGGGTTGGGCAGGGGGACTGGGAAGAGGGGAGGGGGAGGGAGCTTTGGTTAGGATGTAAACACAAGAAAAGAAACTCTGTTCTCCTGCAGTTGTTTTTGTCAAGCACTTGCACAGAAATGAAGGGAACACAGCCAATGATACCATAAAATAATGGACGTCAAGTCACAGAGTGTAAGGGGCACATCTGTTACATATACACTCTTGGTGAGTTTTACACTTAGAATATATGAAGGTCTATGAATCAATATAAAGACAGATGTCACAATAAAAATGCAGATAAGAGTGTGGAACAAGCATCTCAGTGACTATGAACATAAAAGTTTCAGTTTCATTAGTGACCAGGGAAGTGCAAATGGAACTGACTGGGATGATACGAGACATTTAAGATGAAGTGTGTAAACTTGGCTTCTGATGGAGGTGCAAATGGGCGTTATGACTTTGAAGAAGCATTTGGAGTTGGGGAGATGGTTTGGTGGGGGAAATGCTTAACGTGCAAATATGAGGATCAAAGTTTGGATTTCTAACTCATGTCAAAAGAAGGAGAAGGAAGAGGAGAAGGAGAAGGAGATGAAGAAAAAGAAGAAGAGGAGAAGAGGAAGAAGAAGAAGAAGGAGGAGGAGGAGGAGGAGGAGGAGGAGGAGGAGGAGGAGGAGGAGGAGGAGGAGGAGGAGGAGAAGAACTGGGTATGGTGGTGTGTCTCTGTAAGTCCCCAAGCTAGGGTGGCAGAGACAGGCAGATCTTAGAGGCTTGCTGGCCTGCCAGTGTAGCCAAAACAGGAACTCCAGGTTCAATGAGAGACTCTTTCTCAAAAACTGTGGTGGAAAGGGAATAGGAAGATACTCAAGTCAGTATCTGGCTTCAACATACACATGCAAGAGTGCTTGCACACAGACACAGACACACAGACACAGACACAGACACACAGACACACACACACACACATACACACAAGCAGAGATAGAGACATACACACAGACATAAAAAGCATTTAGTCTTTTCTGTTAAATTCGACCACACCCAGCTACCTAAACATTTCATTGTAGTTAGAAATTCAGCCAAAATATTTCTATACGTGTCAAACATAGATACCCCTACACTGGAACATTCTACCCAAATAGCTTAAAGTAGATACACCCCACATGTTCATCAACTGTGAAACAGACAGAAAAATGCATTGTGGTATTTTCACCCTTTGCAATATTCTACATAAATGAAAAAAGGGAGATCTATGTAACGGGTATGTAAATGCCCCCCTATGAGTAGTAGGTTATTGCCTATTTCTTTATATGTTTTCCTTGCAATAATTCTTGTTTGTGTATTAGAGTGTATTTATTCTAAATACCACCAGTGCTGTCTCCCCAGCGGGGGCCACACACTTTTTGCTGTCTTTTTCACCACACTCTAGGAGATTTCTAGTTTGCTTTGGAGGCTTAACAGCTAATGTGAAGAGAATTATTTCTGTATTTCCTAGTTATTATGCAAATACTTGTGGAAGTGACATCAAAATAATTTTTTTGGTAGGGGGAGAGGCATTGATAGGCTGGAGGCAAACATTTACTTTATAACTAAGCATTTATGTTTCTTTTCTTAGCTGTGCTGTTGTAGGATAAAAGAGGAGGAGATGGCCTGAGATTCAAGATGTGTCATAGAATAACCGTTTCCTTAGGTTATCAGATCACCTTTGATGTTGGAACCAAGAGCATGAACCAAAACAGATGGCTTAGGAATGGGCCTTAGAAGATGACTGAGAAACCACATGATTTTACTACTGCCTGCTTATTAATATTTCCTTATCTGTAACCTGAGCGGGTGATAAACTCCTCTATTTATTTTAAGAGGGAAGGCTTCTCCTGTGCAAGTGTTACTGCATCACTGGGAAAAAGAGGTCCTGATTTTAGCTTGAGGATAGGTGACCTCAAGGAGGGGCATTATCTTTTCCATGAACTTTGAAAAAATTGTTCAGTTAAACAAAAGAAAAAGAAAAAGCTAAGAGGGCCCTGAAACCACGTTCTCCATGCCTACAGAGGAGGAAGCTATGTTTTGATGTGTGAACAAGGAGCTTGGTAGATGTGGGTTTTGAGCAGCAAAGAATATGATTTATGGATAATGCTTAGATGAAACAATACATGACATGCGTCACCTGACCTCACCTTGTCACCTGCACATCACACTGTGCCTGGGCTCAAGATCTTATGATACATGATAACACAGTATAGAATTTCATGGTTCCACAAAGCCCTCATGTTTTCTCAGATAAGGGCATCGTCTCAGACAGTAGATGGTGAGCAAATACATTGTTTAGCCAGTAGATATATCCCCTAAGGAAGGTAGATATACTCCCTCAGGAAGAACAACTGTTGCCATTTCAGCTTTCTGCGACATCACACTAGTGTGTATAAACTCTTTGACCTTAGAGCTGATACAAATTAAAGAAAAAAAATGAATATCGATATAGTCAAGATCATGGAAGAATATTTTTTCCTTTAGTTTTTTAAATTGATGGATAAAATGTGTAGCATTAGTTGTGCATATCACGCTGGTCCGAGGCACATGCACCTTGTAGAAAGACTAAATCTAGTTAATAAATTATCCACTCACATAGTTATTGTTTAAAAATTCAGGTATTTGTCTCTCTGTCTCTTTCTGCCTCTCTGTCTCTCTCTGTGTGTGTTCATACCATGGCGTGCAAGTGGAGGTCAATTCTCCTTCCATCATGTGGGTCCCGGGGATGGAACTCATTGATGCTGCGATAACTTTTGATAAGCTTATTCCCTCTTGTCTTACAGAACTATAAAAAGATGATCCTGGCTGGGAACTCTTACTTAAAGGATGAACCACGGTTGTTTATCTCACACCATGATAAGCACCAGCGGCTATCTCAGGCTGCCCTTTATCTGGGCTTGCCTACAATATGTTTTAGAGGTGGGATGTAATGAATAGAGCTGATTGCTGTATAGGAGGCATTCAAAAGAGTAGAGAAGTAACAGACCAGGGAGGCAGACATGTGCTATTGGGAAATTGAATAATAAAAATAGTCATTGGAATAATTGAAACAGATGGGCTTGACGTGGAACAGAATGGTGCCAATGTAGAGAAGGCTGCATTTTTTAAAAGCAGTATATAGAACTGTATTTATTTACCTAAAACATCCCATTTGTATGTAGATACACACAGGTGCAGCCAAGTTCATTTTTCAGCTGTACTTACAACAGCCTGATTTGTGTGCACATTTGAAAAACAAACATTACTGTAAAAGTAGCATATGATATGTATACTTGTCAAGCACTCATTACAAAAGTATTGAGAAATTAAAAGATTTTATCTTGTCAAAAGGTCAAAAATGTATGTGTGTATATACACATGAATACAGGAACATGTCGTCAAGGGCAGATGACCTTCAGTGCCTGTGTCTAATTACGTCCCTGGATTCTGAAGAATGAGTCCATGGACTGAGTTTCTTTTTTAAAGACTCTGTTTATGTTTTTGGTGTGCCTGTGTGTTGGGGTGGGTGTGTGCAGCCACCGTAGACGTGTGGAGGTCAAAGGACAGCACGAAGGAGTCAGTTCTTGCCCTCTACCATGTGTGTCCCAGGGGTCAGACTCAGGTCATCAGGCTGGGGCAGCAGACACCCTTACCTGCTGAGCCATCTTGCCATCCCTGGACTCAATTTTCTTATTGAAAAACCTACTTGTCTCTGACTCACTCTGTCCCTCCTTCATCATATATTTCTACCTTTGCCTCAGGCCTTGTATTGGCAATCACATTGGACTTCCACATTCCTGCCTCCTTGTCTGGGTCAGAGCCCCTTCTGTCTCCCCTCTGCTGTGGGTTAACTACTAATCTGCTCCCTTGGATTGTTCCTCTTGGGAGGATTGCTATGGGTGGTTCACGTGGCAGCTAAGGCACGAGAAGCTTCCCAGTAACGCACTTGTTGCTTGTTGGGTTGGATCTGAAACTTGACTCCTTTGGGATATTAGTTGTCATTTACTCTTCAAGTCTAATTGGTTATGTGAGTAACACGAATATTTGAGGAGAGCCTGGTGGTCAGACACCTCCTCCACATCCTGTATTTATAGCTGGGGTGGTTAACTGGATGTACTAACTGACTGGGCTAAGCAGTGCTCAGATGGCTGGTACAATGACCTACTTTCTGGGCATGTTCTCTGGGTTTACTTGATGAGGATTATCAGGGGGTTGGCAAGGAAGAGAGATGGGCATTGATATTATGGGGATAGATGGGTATTTAGCTTGAAAGAGTGAGTCCCGGGGCTCGGAACAAAGGGGAGTGTGGAGTTTTTAAGGCTTAGACAGCCGTGAGGATGCCTGAATCCCCTGGACAGGTGTGCTGAGTGTGGTAACAGCTGTCAATAGGGAATGTTGCAAAGAAGCCCCAGGAGGGAATGGGTTTCAGGAAAGGAAAAGAGGCAAGGAAAACATTTCAGGAATCACAGTGCGGGGAGGGGAGGGGAGAGGAGGACAAAAGGGAGGAGGAGGGTAGAACATGTGGGCAGTTTGGCAAGGAAAGCTTAACTAGGCATCAGACTGGGGCAAGGTCAATATGTGATGTTCTCTACACAGTCCTTGCCTATTTAGCTGCAGGCCAAGCACCCAGTCCAGCTAGATGCTCGGCAAGCAAACGAAAGGGCTGTTTTCCAAACCCGACTCTGGATCCTTTGTAGAAAGTTGGGGGGTTCAGTAATAATCTGTGCTTGATAATTCTGTTAGAAAATCCATTTCCCCACGTGCCTGGAAAACATACTTAGAACTGCCATCGCATACTGAGACCAACAACTTCTGTAAAGAATGAACATCCACTGAGAGGCTCTAAATACTCTCTTGCACAAGCTATCTCCAACTTGCACATCGCTTCAGTTTCCATAATTGGAAAGGAATTCCAGTCTGGAGCACTTTTTTATCAGCACTGGGGCAGATGGCATCATAAGGATTCACGGGCAACATGCAGGATCAATACTGCAGAGAATAACAGGACTGGCAGAGCCACTGCAGAGACTGAATGTCTGCATCTCTATCAAGTTCATGTATTGAAATCCTTGACCTCCAGTATAGTGGTGTTAGGAGATGGGCTGTTCAGAGACAATCAGGTATGAGAATTAGATAAAATTTGTAGAAGGTCATAGATTTAGACTGCACGCCTGCCCTGACCCCAACAGACCAAAACGATGTAGAATTTAAATAGTAGATGAACTTTGACTGTTTACCACAGAGCTTCTAACCAATTAACTAGTTAAGCTCTAACCAACTGGCTGGTTGACTACAGGTGTAGCTGCTTAGCTTATTTTCAAGTGTCTGAAAACACGGCTCATGTTGGCTGGGGCTCTCAGACCCTGCTGTGGTTCTGGAAGCTACTTGATGTGTGAATTGCATTTGGTTTGATTTTGCTTTGGCTGTGTAAACACTATTAAGTTTGATTGATGTAAGAAAATTTCCCTTAGCTATGAGGTCAGAGCCCTCGTGGATGAATTAGTGCTCTTCTAAAAGGAAGCCAGATAGCTGGCTAGTTGTCTCTCTACCACGTGAGTACTTATCAGGGAGGCAACAGGGACAAGGTCCTCATGAGAAACAACTGAGATGTTGTGAGGAATGATTCCTGGTGATTATGGCAACACTCATCTACGCTGCTTGCTGTAGAACTCAAACTAAGATAGTACCTAAAGATGGTCTCTGTATCTAAATGTGCCATAAAAATGCGTTTTTTGAAATGAACAAAGTAGTAAAGGATAAGCTTTAAATTTCTAAAAGTAAAAGAGCTTTCCTTTTCCTCTTTCTTTTCTTCTTCTTCTTCTTCTTCTTCTTCTTCTTCTTCTTCTTCTTCTTCTCCTCCTCCTCCTCCTCCTCCTCCTCCTCCTCCTCCTCCTCCTCCTCCTCCTCCTTCTCCTCCTCCTCCTTCTTCTCCTCCTCCTTCTTTTAGCATTTTATTTAGTCAGTAGCTATGGTCATATGCCACTTTGTGTTTGTACTGTGTGTCTTAAACACTGAGTAAGGGTAGTAAGTTAAAGCTGAAATTAAGTATATTTATTAAAATTTAATTTTCACTCTTTACCACTCCTGTAACTTTCTAATGTAACCCGAGAAAGGAAATTAGTACTGACACTGTGTCAAGCAAGGGAAAAAATAATCAGATCTATGTATAAAGTAGAGAGAGACATTTAAAGGAGCTGATGTCAATAACAATTTTAAATTAAATTAATTATTATTATCATTGTGTATGCATGGTGTGTGTGAGTGAATGTTCCCATTGGAGGCTAGAGAACAACTTCAGGATCTGGTTGCCTCCTATAACTGTGGGTTCTGGGATGGAACTCAGGCTGGACAGATTTACCCACTGTGGTGGCTGATTACACTCCATAGAAAAAAGAACCTCCACTGAAGAACTGTCTTTATTATATTGGCCTGTGGGAATGTCTGTAGGCATTTTTTCTTGATTACTAGTTGACATAGGAGGGCTCATGCCACTGTGGGTGGCACCATTCCCTAGGTAGAAAGTCTTATGCTGTATAAGACAAGTAGCCTGGGAACAAGCCAGTAAGCAACACGTCTACATGGTTTCTTCTTTAAGCTTCTGTCTTCAGTTCCTGCCTTGGTGTTCCTTGATGATGGCCTATAACCTATAAGCTGAAATAGACCCTTTCCTCCCCAAGTCACTTTTGGTCATAGTGTTTATCATGGCAACTTAAAACAAAATTAGGTTATCCACTGAACCATCTTACTGAATCTGATGTCTTTGTACAACTTTAAATTATGTTTCATTAGAAAAAGTGTCTTGTACCATAGATCTAAAGGAGAAAGTTCACATTTATTCAGGTTAAATGAATAGATATTTTGTAAAAAGGTACAGAAAGTTTAAAATATTTTTTTCCAAAATATTCTTCTTCTATATTATATACAATGGAATACATTATATTAAAAAAGTAAGTACTTGTTATTTGAATGATAGGCATAGAGGCTCATACCTGCAATTCAAACATTTGTGAGGCAGAGGCAGAGGGTCATGTATTTAGCTTTAGTTATATGGTGAGTTCAAATCTAGCTTGGATTAAACATAAGATTTTTGTCTGGAAAATGGTTGCTTGATTTTCTTATAGTTACAATCCAGAAATTAGCCACAATGTAGAAACCAGACAGGGTCTTTTGCCTCAGTTTGTATGTCTTACAGTAGCTTACACAATTTTACCTATACCTTGATGATATAAATTCTGCCTAAAAAATGTTTCTGTCTCTGGAGACAGGTTCCAAGCATGCCTGGAAGAGAGTCTTTCCCATAGCCACGTCTTCTTTCTTCTTGCCTGACCTTGGCAGCAACTCATTAACTCTCGTGAACTGCCTGTGCCCAGTCCCGGCTGTCCTGCTCCTGTGAATGGTGCCCAGGGTACCTGCACACCCACACAGACATAGTGGCACTGTGTGTCAACCTGCTTGCATTAAAATGGAAATTATAAAATGGAAAAACTTAGTGTTTAACATGGGAATAGTCATTAAAAAAAAGAATCTGGGCCAGAGGAGATGGCTGAACATTTAAGATCCCTGGCTGCTCTTCCAGAAGACCTGGGTTTGATTCCGGAACCCACATGGCCACTCGCGGTCATCTTTAATTCCACTTCCAGGGGATCTGACTTCCTCTTCTGTCCTTCATAGGCAACAGGCGTGCAAGTGGTGCACAGACACACATGCAGGCAAACACTCATGCATAAAACAAAGGGAAAAAACAAAGAACCTGCATCAGGTTTAATTTTTGTGATTTAAGTAAAACCATAATTTAATAATTTGAGTCTATCAACAATACAAGATTAAGAAGGCCTTTCTGAGGGGGAGAAAAATATTTGAGGGAAGTCACTACAATTTCATATCTGTATAGAAGCATAAATGCTTTTGAAATTAAAATTCATATTAGAGAGAATACAGTGTGAGATATGAAGATGATTTTTTTCACATACTTGGTTCTAGCCTGAGACATATGTATGAGATATTTGAATTTCCTCAACACATTCTAAATACATAGCTGCTTCAAAATATTTGTTTCATTTATCTCTTATTAACGACCATCTTCCAAATAAATCAATGACTTTAAAAATACTTTTATTAATTTTCTTCTTTGACAATTTCATACCCATGTCCATCCCTGTCCCCTTTACCAGTCCCTTCTCACATTCATGGCTTTGATTTTTGTTTTGGGACTCACTGAATTTAACCAGGGCTGCCTGTGTGCCCATGGGCTCTGAACTACCCACTGAATCCTGTTGGCTCACTTGTAGGTACAGGAGTGAAGACATTGATCACTTCTCCAGACTCCATCAGTAGGTCAGTAGCACGTGTGGGGATGTGGTGTGGTGAGTCTCTCTCTCTTGACTGGTGACAGGTGTAGTTTTGTGCAGGCTCCATACAGGCAGTAGTAAATGAGTGAGACCACAATGGCAATGTCTGTGTCATACCCTGAAGGACATTTCATAGTCCTTCTCCTTATTTTCTGGCTAGTACATTCTTTCAGCCTCCTTTTCCATAACTGAAGGAAGGATTCCTCCTCCTCCTCTTCCTCCTCCTCTTCCTACTCTTCCTCCTCCTCTTCTTCTTCTTTGTTTGGTGAACCAATGAGCTTTATTGGGGTTACTTGCAGAACTATGGGTGAGGGGTTACTTACAGGAGCAGAAATGACTCAAAGACAGCTGTATCACCAAGGTCCACCCTAGCATGGATGACAGCTCACAAAGCTGGGAACCAGAAGCACATTGCTCCCTGAAGGCATCTCTACAGGTTAGAGAATGTTCTTTCTAGGTGCTTCAATTGGTCTAAATGTCTTCCAAAAAGCTCAACTGATTTCAAAGCAAGTTTTCTTAATCATTTCAAATGTTATGCTAGGAGTCCAGTGGTAGATAGAGGACACCCTATTCCCTTGTGCTCAAAGCATGCCATTCAGCACAATTTTGGGATTCACCATGGTCTTGTGACTTCTCTGGAAGTACTGATCAGCATGATTTAAGCTTAAAATTGTATTCTTGTGGGCATGTGTGCATGTGTACATGTGTGCGCATGTGCACCTATGTATGAAGATGAGGCCCCTCCTCATTTGAGACAGTCTTTCACTGGCTGGGAGCTGCCAACCAAGCTAGGAATGCTGGCTAGGGAACCCCAAGAATCTCCCTGTCCCTCACTCTCTAGTGTTGAGATTACAAGTGCGTATCTCCAGGTGTAGCTTTGACATGGGCACTGGGGACTGAACTCGGTCCTCATGTTTTCAGAGCAAGCACTTTGCCAGCCTAGCCTCACCTAAATCTCCAGGGAATGAGCAGAGAAACTGTATGATTATGTCTCTATATAGCTACGAATCCAGGAAAAGCTGTTGGAGCCTGGGGGGAGAGCTCCTGTAGGAGAGAGAACTGAGCGCACACACAGCACATTCTACCTCAGAGTTAAACTGGAGCTTTCTAATGAAAACAATTTAGAGTTTAAACACCATCCTAATGTGGCAGAGTTAACTCTGCAATGAGGGCGGGGAGACAGAGGGCTATTGCTGCCTAGAGCTTTGGAAGTAAATTTAGGGGGGGTCTCTGAGGAGATCCTTCCATGAATGACCTGTTCTCATCTGTGCTCTTCCCTGTTGTTATTTCGAGACCCTGTTTTGTTGCTGCTAACAGCCAGCGCAAAGCTGATCAACAGACGTTCCTCAGGAGGATGCGGCTGTGCACTTTATCTTTGGAACTCTTCTGTTCATCTTGAACTTTAAACTGTCTCTGAGTAATTAACTTGATTTGATGTTTTACCAGAAGGTAATCCTCAGAACTCTTAATAGGGCAGAAACTGATAACAAAGAGAAGGAAAGATAATGAACAATGGCTGTTAATTTTCTCATATTTTACAGAGTACAAAATGATAAGATTGACCTACTCCTACAGTTGTTATCTGTCGATACGATACATATAGGAATGTGAAAATAAGCAAAAGAGAAAAATAACAATAAGATTCAAACATATTAGAATTTTATGTGGTCTGAAAAGGTTAATCTTTTGGCTTATGGTTATTATTATTATAATTTTGAGACAATCTTATTTATCCCACACTGACCTTGAACTCCCTATGTAACTGAGGATGACCTTGACTACTCCTGGCTCCACCTCCCCAGTGTTTGGATTAGACATGTGTGCCATCCCACCTGGGTAAGGCTCAGGGCTTTGAAAATCAATTTAAACAATTTCATTTTTGCTTATTCTTCCTATGTCAATGATTGTGCAAACTATACCTTGGGAATATGTCTGATAAGAGACAGAAATATTAATTTATAGATGACTATAATGAAATTGCTGGTATTTCCTAATGTGAAATAGAAAAACTCAAGTCACATCAAACATTTTTTATTGCAGTTCTAAATAATTTGTTATTCAGATAAGGGTTCATGGTGTCAATTTCTAAGAAGCCAGGTGTGTACAGGAGCAGATCTCCACCCTTGCTCCCACCTTTCTTGGTTTGGTCAAGTTCACATCTGGCCACTGATCATTTAAAGACAGGAGTCATCTCATTCCATGCTGCTTCCCATTCTTAGGTGGGAATTCGAGGGCACACCCAGCTCTTGGGGGTCACTCTGAGGGTAGCAGGAATATGGGCAGGTTTTCCTCATATCTCATCAACTATGGCACATAAAAGTAATCTATTTGCTCATTGCAGTCTGAGTAAGATATTAGTCAGATAAAGTTTCCAAAGGAAAGTGAATTTAGAAAATGTTGATCTAGAAGAAAACATTCAATGTGGTTAACATGTCCCTGGTTGTAATGTAGTCCATGGTGGAATCAAGAGTGGATATTCAGCTGTGTGCTCATTTCCTTCATTTCTCTGTTTTTCCTTTCTGGCCCTTGTTCCTTCCCACTCTCTTCCTTTCCCTCTTTCTCTTTTTCTATTCCGTCACCAAATAAAAGATAAACACACTCCCATTTGGTGTTCCCTGCCGCAGGAAGCACAAAGATCTGGTGGGAAAAGACATGCATTAAACAAATGAATCATAAACCAGTAAGATGAGCACTGAAACAAAGTCTAAAAGGATGTTCTCAGCACACAGATGAATAGATTATTGTCAGACAAGCGATGTCCTTTCCCTGCTCACAGCACAGTGGTTATGCTTCTGAACTCTGCAATCAGACTTGCTTTTCAATCTCTTCATCACTGATTAGCTGTGTGACCCATGAGTAGCTCCTTAGTATCATTTGATTTAGACTTCTTAAAGAAGGGAGACTTACAAATTCATGAGATGTCTGGCGACTTGTGTCTCCTTTTCCAGAGCTTGGGCTGCATCTCCTGCGACGTGTCCAAGATCGCCTTCCTTTGCTTATCTCTTTACTTTTCTGCCTCATCTGTTTCTTTTTTTCCTTCCATCCCCTTTATTCTTGTTGGAAAAAGTGTCTTAACATCATCTACCTCAAACTCCCTCAGAATCATCTCTCTTTTCAGCTCCTGAGCGTTTCATAGCTCATTCTCTCTCTGGCACTATTCCTGAAAATATGCTTAAGATGTAGAGTCAGAGACCATGCTTTTTCATCTCACATGTTTTTAAAAACTTAGGTGGGGATGATGGCTAAAGTGCTCACTGCACAAGCCCAAGGGAACAGAATTTGAGTCCCTAGAACTCATGTAAATGCCAGGTGGGCTTGTCATTCCAGCCTTGGAAGGTTGAAACCGGAGAACTCTAGAGTAAGCTGGCTAGTGAGACTAGGCGTGCTGGTGAGCTCTCGGAGAGAGACCTGGCTCAATGCATAATGTATGAGAGAGTGATAGAATCTGACTCCTAACATCAACCTCAAGCCTCCACAGGCATGCACATAAACATGAAATTGTGCTTGAATTTGTACCCGCATACACAGACACATATGTACCACACACACATACAAATGCAAAAAAGACAATAAAAATCTTAGTATGCCAGGGAAAACAGTCATGTTTATCATTGTGATCCCATGAACTATCATTATTGACTTAAAATAAGTTAGTTTTTGCAGTAATTCAAAGTTAAGAGAATAGAACGATAACTTCATCTAAATTGTCATAGCATTAGGCAAAGTGGGTTTCCCTTTACCAATGGTGTCCTGTTTTCTTTCAGCAGAAAGGTCTCCTTTATTTGGAGGATGAATTGTGACCTCTCATTTTCTCAGAAGAGTGACAACTCCACATTTAGGTCTACAGCCAAGCTTGAACCCAACAAGCCTATAGCATCATTCTTCAGAGAAGTGAGACTTGGAGGGGCGTGGCCAGTGTGAGCTACGTCGGCTCTGATTTAAAGTGCCTGTCCTGCATGGTTCATGTAGAGTGAGAACCGTGTAGAAGGCAGATATCACTTACCATTGGCTATGAGAAACAAAGCCCTGCTTCCCCAGTGAAGCCTTAAAGGGGGTGGGGGAAGATCATTGTATATATACCAGTGGTTAAAAGTTTGGTTTGACTATACCATAAGAAACATGTTTTATAGTCTCCCCCATCCCCAGAGACACACTGTGTATGCAATTTCAACAAAACTTCACAAACTATAACTTTACGTGTGATGTTCTCTGACATTTTCTGTGCTGTTCTCTTTATTTCCATTATAGATGTAATTCTGGTTCTAATGCTCTGGGTTGATATCATGTCACAATCTGCAATTGAAAAAACCATGCAGTGTCATTCATCTGTGAGCTACAGAGAATAGTGCAAAACAAGGATACGGATCAGCTTGGGGATGGGGCAGTGGGACAAAAGGAGCTTCTCAGAGGACTTCAGATCCCCTTGGAAACAGAGGGTGTCCACAATATTGAAAGCGAAATTTGGTGTAATATTTGTGGTATATTGAAACACATATTCAGCAGGAGAAGTTGGTCTTGGTTGCTTTTCTCATTGCTGAACCCAAACACCTGACAGGAAGCAACCCAAGAGAGGGAGAGTTTGTTTGGACTTGTGTTTTGAAGGCACAACCCGTCATGGTGGGAAGAAAGGGCAGTGGGCTCTGTGTTAGTGGGACCATGTGACATCTGCTTGCTTCCATCTTAGCTGCAAGCAGAGAGGGGACAGGAAATAGCGTTAGGTTATTACATATCAAGGCCCACCCCCAGTGACTCACTTCCTCCAGGGAAGCTCTGCTTCCCCAGACAGCACCAGCTGGGCTGGGGAAGGAGTCAGAGGTAGGAGCCTATGGAGGACATTTCACATCCCAACCATAGTGAAGTTGAAATGGACCATAGAGAAAACAGGAGATTGAATGAACAAAAGAAGAGTTCAGGATGTAGCTGAAAAGAATACAAGCCATACACATTTTCTACTAACTTAAATTAGGTCATATTTCTGGACAAATTTTATTTTTTTTGTCTATAGAAAGTATGTATCTAGTGTGTAAACATTTATCTTGTGTTTATGGAGTGACTTAAAATCCTGGAAATACTTTGTACTTGAAAGATCCTTTATTTAGTACTTACACATTATTATTTCATAATCTCACGTGTCCAACACTACGGGAGCACTAAATCTGAGCAGTGAAAGTCAAGAACAATCACAGGAGTGTGTTTTCTGCCCTCCATCTCTGTTTTGGAAAAGTCTTTATTGAGTGTGGGGTGCTGCTCACTGTGGAACTGCATATGCCTGTGATGAGATGGTCCACTCACATGCTGGGGCGTCTTTGCATTTAATAAGTTCCCCATAAATGATGCTTGAAATAATCTAGTGGGAAAAAAGCTGAAACACTGAGATGCTTAGATAGTAAAGCTTGTCCTAGGCAAAATAATGAGCCAGTTTTAACAGCCCCTTTGTGGTGGGTTTAACTTTTCCTTCTCCATACAGGGTCTGAGATGTTCAGTTTTATTTTATGTCTTTATTAAGGTCTAGGAGAGTGGATTGGTTTTCAGCAATTGCTGTATACTTTTTCCCATTCAAATTTTTTTAAGGTCGCTTTTTTTTTGGGTACAATTCTCTTTAGAGAACACAGAATTAGAACAACATGATGGAGACAGCTTTATGTCCTTGCCAATTAGAGTAAGTGCTCATTATAGAAGGGGTGCTCCCTTGTGCAGCATGACTTCAAGCAGGCTCCTTAGGGCAGAGGCTGAGCCTCTAGGGCTGAGGGCCACCTGTGTCCAGCGCGTCCAGCTGCAGAATTGTTTTATTCCGTTTTCAATTGAATGATGCTGAAGAAATGTGGTTTTTCAGAGAGGAAGCCAGTAAAGCCAGGGACAGATCGGAAAACAAAAAGGAGAGAGAGAGGCACAAATGGGAGGAAGCAGACTGTGACTGTCTTGAGGATGCCTATGGATAGTTCAACATCCCTTTCTCTCTTCAGGCCTACAGATGGGAGAGGATCATTCTTTTCATCCCGTCAATCATCCATTTACTTTTGCAGTAAACATCTGTTGAGTGCTTCCTGCAACTGAAGCCCTGGGCATCGAGTTTGGACCTCTCTCATCTTAACCTAGGAAAAGCCCATCAGCCAATTCTCCCTCCAATTTGTACCCTCCCCTCCCCAATGCCCCCCCCCTCCGCCACAGTGGCTCAGTATCAATGGGGGAAAACTGAGATGTGGCTATATAGATTTTGGGAGCAAAATGAGATAATAAATGAGGCTTGCATAGTGAGTGGCCTTCCCGGTTCCGGCTCATGTGCTAGCTCAGCCAGTTCATCAGATCATCTTCTAGTCTTCCAGTATAGAGAGTGACACGTGGGCTGCAGGACGATGTTAGGAATAAGAGGTGAAGAGGAAGAAAGAGCTACAGATGACAGCGTCCGTGAAGGCTTGGTCTAATCCTCAGTATCCATGGAGAAGTAGTTTCAGGTCAGGACAGACCTCCCCCAACTGCAGGTTTCAGAACAATCTAAGAATACCTCTCGGTTATGTACAATTCACAGTATTATGTAGTTGCTAGGTTGGTATTGGATGTTTTCCTCAACGCTCTCTGTTTCTTGAGACAGGGTCTCTCCTTCAGTCTGGAGCTCACCAATTGTACAAGACTAGCTGGTCAGAGAGCCCCAGGCATTCTGTTGTCTCTAACTCACCACTGCAAGACTACAGGCTTGGGCCACCATGTCTGATGTTTTTGTGTCTTCTGGGGATCTGAATTCCAGTCTTCCTGCTTGCGCACCAAACACCTTACTCACCAAGCCTTTTCCTCAGCACAAGAAAAATATTGTACATATGTAGCACAGATTCTGTTTTTGAAAAGCAGTCAAGACCCATTAGATTATGTTTATCTTTTAATTCAGTACCCTCTAGGTACCAAACGGCCTACGTTTAAATCTTAGTTTTGCCCTCAACAAATCATGTGACCTTAGGCTAGTGCTCAAAAATTAGCTACTCAATACAGTAATAATTTGAATGGAGTTTAAAACCACATAGAGCTTTAGAAATATTTAGTTAAAAAAATGTACGTCAAGTCTCCAGACATGAAGGAATTGCTTAATACAGGTAGATGTCCTTCCCTCTCTTCCATCGTTCTGCACACAGCTCCTGGAGCTCCCGCATTAACTCTCCAGTGAGAAGATCTTCAGGCCTCAGATCCAGGGTAAGCAGCAGCTGTACCTCCGCTCTGATTGCTTCTTCAAGAGCCTTTGGGTGTGACGCATGTATTTCTATACGGACACCCTCCTCTTCTACAAGAATTTAGGCCTTCTCTAGATCCTACCTCTATTACAACAGTTTATTCATTATATCGTTATTATTAATGTGTGTGCATGGTGTGTGTGTGTGTGTGTGTGTGTGTGTGTGTGTGTGTGTGTGTGTGAAGGTACACATGTACCATGGCACTGGTGTGAAGGTCAGAGGACAACAGTGTGCGGTCAGTTCTCTTCTTCCACCTTTACCTGAATCACCTTTACCAGGGATCAGTCTCAGGTTTTCGGGCTTGTGTGGCAAGCGCCTTCACTTGCTGAGCCATGGCTCTGATGTGCTCTGTCTCTTTCATGTCATTTAATACTCTTTCTCCCCTCTGTTATCTCATTGTTAGGTCTCAAATGCCGAATCCCCCCAAATGGCAGTGGCAGTGACATTGTCCAGAATGTCAGTCTAGGCTCAGCTCAGGCTGGATGATAGAAGAATTGTTGGTGGATAGATAAAAGCTTACACTCAACATTCCTCAGTAAGGTTTCTGTCTGCCAGAAAGAGCCACTTGCCTTATCTCTTCCTGTCTCTGGGAATTGGAGCATCTGGTTCTCTACCGATGCACCCATGATCACATATCAAAGCCCACAATAACTTCCAGGTCCCGGCCATCCCTGTTAACATACACCTGTTACACAAACCAAAGTCCTCCATGCTAGCCTCCTGCCTCTTCTCACCCTCCTCCTGCTCCTTCCCCATTATGCCCAGGTTGTTCCAGCTTACTCTTTCTTCCCCACATACTGAATCTACCTGGCTCTACCCACCCCCAGCTCCTGCCCCGACCCATGACGCTATTCTTTCTGCTCACCAGCCATCACTAGTCTGCTCCTCTCTCTGTCTCCAAGAGGTAGCCATGGCAGCTACCTCAGGTGCCTCTGTGCTATGGAATATCCTACTGTATGCTGTGCATGTGTGTTGCTCTCATTGTTAATAATAAAACTGATTGGCTGGTAGCCAGGCAGAAAGTATGGGCAGGACAACCAAACTAAGGAAGGGAAGAGAGAGTGGCAGAGTCAGGCAGGAGTCACCAGCCAGATGCAGAGGAAGCAAGATGAGAATGCCATACTGAGAAAAGGTACCAAGCCATGTGACTAAACATAGATAAGAATTATGGGTTAGTTTAAGTGTAAAAGCTAGTTAGTAATAAGCCTGAGCTACTGACCTATCATTTATAATTAATATTAAGCCTCTGAGTGGTTATTCAGAAACTGGCAGGCAGGTGAGAACCATCCACCTACAGCTCTGGCTATCCTCTTTTTTGTTGTAAATGCAAGCCTTTCTTCTCTTCACCCATGAAGTCGTCCAATTTGGTGGTTTCACTGTGCCTTTCCTTATACTCATAATGTCTGTATCCCTGAGAACTGGTTCAAGGACACCTCCCCCGCCCCAAGGATATCAAATGTCTCTTTTTATTTTTTTGGGGGGGTGGGAGTGAAGCTTAACTCACTATCTGTTTTATCCTTTGGAGAGAGAGCTTGATAAAGAAATAAAAATATACCCCAAGGCAGTCTAATCCCAGTGACTCTCAGAATTCATTTTGAGCTTCTTGTCCAGAGGCATTTTTCTAAATGTCTGGGTATACAGGTTGCAAAGGATACCATGAGGAAAACCAGTGTTGGAAAGGAGCCAACACATGGAGAAGTCAGCCAAGAGAACTCTGGAGAAATAGAACCCCAGCCCTGTTCTCTACCCTTCCCACCAAGCTCTGGTAACATAAATCTGTAAATTCTCTTCCTGGAGCAAAATCATCCTGAATGTCTTAGTTACTATGAATTGGGGGAAAGAACCTGTTGTCAGAAAAAATGACTTATTTTTTAAAATGTGATTTTGAAAAACAAAACATTTCTAATGGCAATGACTTAAATGTGTGTAAAACTGACACAAGGCAACCTGTATTATAAAAATTACTCTGCATTTATTAACATGATTGGATTTAGCAAGCATTAGGAAGACATGCTGGTGAGTACTCTTTTTTTCATCATGATAAGAAGGCTCATATAAGACAGAGATCCTTGCTGGTTAAGAATAGAAAGACATGTTTTCAGGATACTAGAGAGATGGCTCAGTGGTTAAGAGCATTGGATATTCTTCCAGAGGACATGATTTTGATTCCCAGAACCCCCAGGACAGCTCACGACTGTCTGAAACTTCAGTTGCAGGAAATCTGTTGCCCTTTTCTGTCTTCATGGGCACACACACAAGTAGTGCACAAACACACATGCAGACAGATACATACACATAAAGAAATAAAAAAAAGAAAAGAAAAGCCTGTTTTCCTTCTCTTGTAGTATGCCAGGCATTCATGGTAGATGCTTGATGGCTCTGGAAGTCTCACAGTGTACAGTCTTAGCACCTTCTCTGTTTCTTCAAAGTAATATTCAGGGTTAAAACCTACAGATTATTGGAAGATCACATGCTGTGATAAAGCTCACTCCTTTACCTTTTCTGTTTTCAGTACTATTTCACAGAGTCCTAAAAAACAGATTCTAAATTAAATTAAATATGGTGAGGTTTAAACTTGAGTCTTTGGCATTAGTTGGAACCATAGTCCAGGCCACTGTGCACCATAAAGGTGGTTCACCATAAAGGTGGTTCTGACTGGCCTATTTCTGCTTGGTAGTAGCAGCCAGCTGGGTGTGGTACTGAGTGGAAGAAAGGACATGGGTTGCTATTCATGGCTGAATTCCTGGCACTTTTGTCCTAGCCTAACTACAAGTGCTTTTCTTGTTTTACTTGTTAAAAGAAAAAAATTAATATTTAATGATTAAATTTATAATAATGGACTTATATAATTAAAACAGCAAATACAGCTTTTAAATATTTATTTTATTTTTAATTATGTGACTATGTGTGTCTGTGCACCAGTTTGAGCCCATGCAAAGTACAGGAGCTCTTGAATATGGGAAGAGGGCATCTTCTTCTGGAGATGGAGTTACAGGTGGTTATGAGCCTTTTGACATGGGTCCTGGTAACTGAACTTAGGTGTACCGCATGAGTAGTGTGTGCTCTTAACCACTGAGCCATCTCTCCAGCCCCCACATAAGGCTTTTATAATATCAGTAATTAATGATAAGATACTGAATTTCCATAGTCTAGAGCACCATGCTCTAGAATATATTTGAGGGACTCATGTATTCATTCATAAATTGTTGCAAAATATTACTTTAACTATGTAAAGATGTGTTACATTTGTTTATGCTGCATTTGCTTAATGATGTAAAGATGTGTTGCTTTGCCTGCCTAAGGCACCTGACTGGGCTAACAAAAGACTGAATGGCCAATAGCTAGGCAGTAGAGGGATAAGTGGGATTGGCAGGAAGAGAGAATAAGTAGGAGGAGGAATCTAGGCTCAGAGAGAATGAGAGAATGAGGAAAAAAGAGAGGAAGATGCCTGGGGCCAGCCAGGCAGCCACTAGCCAGCCAGATGTGGAAGAAGCAGAAAAAGTAGGACAAACATGATGAAAGAAAGGTAAAAAGCTCTGTAGCAAACGTAGATGAAGAGAAAATTGTTTAAGTCAAATTATAAGAGCTAGTGGGACAAGCATAAGATAAGGCCAAGCATTCATAATTGATAATAAGTCTCCATATCAATGATTTGGGAGCTGGTTGGTGGCCCAAAAGAAATCCTGCTAAAAAGTTGCTAATTTATATGAATATTGCTGTTAATTACATACATGGTACTTTGCATCAGGTCTCTAGAACTTTCATCCCCCAAAACTATACATCGGTTTAGCAACTTCTAGTAGTAGTATTCCAGGCATCTCTTTCATTACTCACTTCTCCCCGAGCCCTGTGTGTTTGTGCATGTGTAGAGTATATATGTATATGTGCATACTTGCATGCAGACACATGTGGAACACCGAGGTAATGTTGAGTGCCTTTTTCTTTCTTTTTTTTTTTTGAGTTTTAAAAGTTGAAAATAGATTTTTTCCTCACATGTATATCCTGATTACAGTTGCCCCTCCCTCTACTCCTCCCAGTTCATCTCTACCTCCCCTCCCATCTGGATCCACTCTCCACCCCTTTCTGTATTTCATTAGATAACCAACAATTTCTAAGGGACAATAGCAAGATAAAACACTAAAATAAAATAAGATAAACAAAAAACTAACACATTGGAATTGGACAAAACAAATGGAAGGAAAAGAACCCAAGAGAAGACACAAGAAACAGAGATCCAGGGATCTCCTCATTTGCACACCCAGGAATCCCATCAAAATATTAAACTGGAAGCCATCATATATATGTAAAGGACCTATATGGTAAAAAGAGAGAAAAATATAGATAAAACAAGAGTGCCTTTCTCAGTCACTCTACATCCTGTCTTTTGAGACATGGTTTCTCACTGAACTCTCAGTCACAGATTGGCTAGACTGACCAGGAAGCTCTAAAGATCTGTCTGTTTCTGTTTTCCTTGTGTTGGGTTACAGACACACGGACAAGGACAGAGCTTCTGTGTGTGTGCTGGGATCCTAATGTAAGCCCCCAATTTGCTCGGGAAACACTTCATTGACTGGGCCGTCTTCCAAGCACTTCTTGTCTTTTGTTTGGTTGATCTTTCCATTATTGGAAGTGGAATTTGAATCCTGCTGTTACTATCTCTTTCCTCAGTTCCATCAATGTGTGCTTCACATATTTGGGTCTTCTGACATCAGGCACACATATACTATTTATATCTTCCTGGTAAACTTACCCTTTTATTGTCCTATAGTGGTAGTTTTGACTTGAAGTCTATTACTCTCATATAAATGTTACTTTTCTTCTTAGTTTATCTTTTGCATGTAACATCTTTTTTCATGATTTTATTTTCAGATATATTATCTTTATACTTAAATAAAATTTTCTTAAAAATCTATTTTTTAAAAAATTATTTCTTTAATTTTATGTGCATTGGTGTTTTGCCTGTATTTACATCTGTGTAAGGGTGTTGGATTCCCCTGGAAGTAGAGTTACAGACAATTGTGAACTGCCATGTGGGTGCTAGGAATTGAGCCCTGGTCTTCTGAAAGAGCAGCTAGTGCTCTTAACTACTGAGCTATATCTCCAGCCTGATTTTTCTATTTTTTAAAAAAAATATTTATTTATTTTATTCTATGTATTTGAGTGTTTTGTCCAAGTGTATGTATGTGTACCACTTGTGTGCCTGGTATCAGCAGAGGCCAGAGAAAGTATCAGGTCCCTTGGAACTGGAGTTATAAATAACATAGACATTGAAAGCATCCATGTGGAGGCTGAGAACTGAACCTGGGTCCCCTACCCCTTCTCAATTTCGTATCCTCCTTTATTTTAATACCTCACAAAGTTCAGTTTGTGCTGCTCATGTACTCATGGGTGTGGGGCCATCCACCAGAGCACAGTTGATCTACCAGGGCCTATACCCTTAAAGAAAACTGACTCTCCCTCCCTGCAGATGCCATAAACTGTCAATAACCCTGCAGCTGGGAGTGGGGTGGGGAGCATGTTGACTTAGCCATGATTTCTAAGCTCTTCGCTTTCTCTTCACTCTCTTCTTCTTACGTCATATTTTGTTTTACCTGATGCTTTCCCATAAGTACTTTAACCTATCTTCACTTTTTTCATTATTGTTTTCTTTTCATTAGTCTCGCTCTATGAATTTGGAGAGCTGTCTTCAACTTTGCTGGTTCTTTCTTCTGCGTGGGCAGGTCTGCTGTTGGACTCTAATGAATTTTGCAATCCAGTAACTACATTCTTCACCCCCAGAACTTCTGCTTGCTTGCAGAAGCAGTGTCTATCTCTTTGTTGATGTTCTCATTTTGTTCACACAGATTTCCATACTGTATCTTTGTTCTCTTGAAGCTCACAGAGACTCTTCATGATGATTATTTCAAATTATTTGTCAGGCAATTCATCTTTATTTTTATCTTATTGGTTTCTAGAGACTTAGTTTGTTGAAGCAACCAGCTTCATTAAGGTCCCAACTGCCACCAATACGGCCAGCTATGGCTTATGGATGCCACACAAATCTCTTCTCAGTATGTATCTTTTCTGGTAGTATGTGTATGGTTTTGGATATGTAGTTCCCCATTTAGAAAGGTTTCCATGTTCCCTGGTATCACAATAGGCACCCAACTCCTTTTCATTCTCAGTGCCCTTCAGACACCCAGAGCAGTTCTGTCAGGGTTTGAAGTCATGTGAGTCAGAACCAGTTTCTTCTATAACTCTCTGAGAAGATGTAATGTTGAATGAACACTCCACACCTCTCTTTATCTTCTCAAGGCCAAGCTGTAAGTTAGCTGTTTGCTTTTGATTATGCTGAGGTAGGGTAGAATGCAGCAAGGACACTTGCGTGTGAAATGAAACTGTTCTTATGATCTGTTCCAGGGCAGCTCTTCTTGGCTTTGAGGTTGCCTGGGTCAACGTGCTGCCTTGGTTGGTGTCTGAAGTCTTACTCAAGGCTTTTTGTATTCATGCTGTTGTTGAGTCATTGCTTCTGTGACAGACATGGTCCGGGGGCTTCCTCTATGAGAACTTCTTGCTGTCACTCTCCTCACATATCTAGTGTTTTATAATGTCTTTGTAAATGTTTCCATTGTGTACTTGAAAGATTATTTAAAAAAATGGCAAAATCTTGTTAGGACTAGAGCTCGCCTCCTGAGTGCTGGAAGCCCCCAAAAGAAAAGACTACTGAGAAGAGCAGAGGAGCTTTGCAGGGGTCTTCCATACGATTGGCAGTTGTGTTCTCCTCATCTCATAGTTTTAAAGACGTGTTCCTCCGGATATAGTGAATTTAACTACTGTCATAGAATGACTGCGTTCTCAAAGTATCACTGGGGTAGAAAATCACAGTGTGATTTCATAATTGTCATGTCTGCTGATGAGCACACACGAGTAGGACTTGAAAGGTGTTATTAGTAGAGAGTACTACCAAGAGAGCTGACACCTGCGAAATAAAATGGAAATGAGATAAAAACACACAAGGGATTGCTCAAATCTCTGTCAGAGGAGAGCAGAAAGAAGGAAGCAAGGGGAAGAGGGGTGGTGAGCATGGAAATGGAGTCAGTATGTGAGAAGAGACAATAAATTCAGGACTCTGAAGCCGAGCTCCAGCAGTACTCATGAGTGGAGGAGAGTGTGGATGTTTATCATAGACAAAGGGAGGAAACCTCATCAGTTTGAGGATGATAAAGTGACCTGGAGGAGAGAAGGAAAAGGAGAGAAAGTTTAGCATCATGTATGTAGCAACAGAAATATTCAACACCCAAGAAAATAGCGAACTGGTGGGCTAGAGATCTTGAAAGGCAATTATCAAACATCATTGTTATCTATTAAATGCCATCATATCATCCTGGGCATCAGGGTCAGCTTTCTCAATTTGCAGCAATTGTATCCATGATGATGGATGTAATTACAGGACCAGAAGAATAATTACTACTTTTCTTATTGTTATTACAGGGATTAAGGCACTGTTAATTTTGTAATTGTTATGAAGTGGTGAAGAAGAATTCTTTGCATCTTTCCTATTTTTGCTTTCTTTTTGTTTTTTAATTAAGCAAACACCTTAAATTTAATGCCAATGCATATTTTCCAGTACAACTTTGCTTGTTCATAATTATATTTTATTTTCATTCATATTTATGTTTTGGTGTTTGACTATTTATATACTTTTTCCAAAACAGAATCTGTTGGAGATTTTCATTGAAAGTACATTTTTTTTTCACTTTTATGTAGTCTGGTGTTCTACAGGATAATTGGCATTCAAATATTCCACTTACAGTAGCACATACAGAAACATTATTTAGTCCAAAGCCACTGGCTCTATTTTCGAGACCTTGATTGACTAAAACAATTCCTTTACTAAAAGAAAAATTCATATGCATAAAATTCACCCAGAAATTTTCTATAGCAATATTTTTTTTATCACTTTGAATTTCTAAAGACATATAATCTACATGTAGTAACCCTGCAAGCAAGCAGAAGGTTCTCCCTGCTGCCTTGTATTTGAAGTGATGTTTGTCCCAGGTATCTCTCTCCCCATGTATTGGCCTTACATGACAGGAACAGGAGGGTGGGGCTTTGCTTTAGTTGCCTTGCGGACTTTGTGAAAGAGTAAAGAAGAGTGCAGCTACAGGTCATGTGGGGCAATGTGAATCTGGTGAGTAACTTGTTTTTCTGTATGCGAAGATCTTGTCTATTTCTAATGCAAATGAGAATCATAGCCTCCTCAAGAAAACAAATGTATTCAACCCACACTTGGCTATATTGATATAATGCATTTCTTTTTTGTACATTTCACAAAGTCACATAAATATTTTTGTGATTAAAATTTTTTGAGGCATAATAAATAAAATATATGCCATTTGCCTGCATGGAAAGCTCACTATTTTAAATATATATCCCATCTCTGAGTTCATGTATAAATTTGGTGTGGTTCCAATAGAGAATCTAATGGATTTCAAACAGCACCTGACACGCTGTTTCTTCGGGAGAAGAGCCAATGGTAAATTTGATTCCATTAAGATAAACAATATGTGGAAAGCAGTCCAGCAGAGTTAAGTATAAGTGACAACACAGGAAAAATATTTCTTCCTGTGTGTTCCAGGCAAAGGAGCAATGCCTAGGATTTTCAGAGAGAAACATTTGAGATATTTAAGAATATTAATAACCCAATAAAAATGGAGAAAGGAACAGAAAAGACAATTCACACAGAAGTGAAACATTGAAGTTCAATAAACATATATTCTAACATCAATTGTATATTATATTAGCTAGGGTTCTCCAGAGAAACAGAACCAATTGAACACACACACACACACACACACACACACACACATATACATAGTGATAAAATGTGTATATACATATGATTTCTTATAAGGAATCAGTTTACGTGTTTTGAGTCTGAGGATCAATAGTCTGCTGTATGCAAACTGGACACTCAGGAAAGCTGGTGGTGCCAATTTGAGTTGAAGGCCTGAACCAGGAGCACAAACAATCTAAGCACTGGTGTTTGCCCAAGAGAAGATAAGATTGTACAGTTCAGAGGGAGGGATAGGACAATCTGCTTTACTCCAGGGGTCTCTGAAGGAACAGAATAGATAACACAGACACACACAGACACACAGACACAGACACACACACACACAGACACACACAATTTTTTTTAAAAGGAGCTTTATTACAGTGGCTTGCAGGCTGTGGTTTGGCTCATCCAACAATGGCTGTCTCCCCATGTAAACGCCAAGAATCTGGTAGTTGTTCAACTCCCAAACCTACATGGTTCAGCAGTCCTAAGCTGGTGTTGGAGTCCCAGGGGATTCCTAGAGAGCTGCTGTCTTCAGTCTATGCCGGAATGTTGAAGAAGTAGGTTTCAATATCAGTGAAGGAATGACTCGGCAGCAGGATACATGAACTTGCTAATGAGAGTGAGGGCAAGCAGGCAAAAAGCAAAAGCCTCCCTTCTCCATATCCTTTTATGTGGGCAGTCACCAGAAGCCATGGTCCAGATTTAGGGTGGGTCTTCCCAGCTGGAATGATCCAGTCAAGACTATCCCTCACAGGTGTGCACAGCTGCTTGGGTTTCAGTTGATTCCAGATGTAGCTACACTGACACCCAAGATTAACCACCACACCATCTAACAATTCATATCCTAATCTCTTTTAGAAACACACGGGGCTCTCTGTGACCCCACTAGACTGATGAATAAGATCAACCTTCACATGTATTTTCATCCTAGAAACTCATTGCAATGTTTTTCATTAAGTGCTTTTTAATAAACAGAATGATTATTTACAGAAACTGCTGTTAGTAGGTGTGGGTAAAAGCCATTTACTTGGATTTCCGGTGGATATTAAGTCATTGGTTCTCTGGAGGGGAAATTGGTAGCATGTGGTAAGTCTTAGTTATGTGTGCTTTATCATCCTGCTACCCTTCTTTGAGGTCTCACTCTGTGATCAGTGGTGGAGAATGAGAAAATAAGGGAAAATTTTATGTCATTTTTGGAAGAATTACAGATATGATGCCCTGTCACAGGGTAATTTGCAAGACATAGTATGATGTGCCAAGAGCAAGCTGAAATATAGAGTATTACATTGAAATAAAAAAAATGTATTAGTGTAGAGTGCCGTGTGCATTTATAGATGCCGCAGGGTGTCTAGGAAGGACATCACGGACAGCAGTGGGTCCCTAGGCAGGGGTCTGAGAGTGAGGGATGATGGGAAAAAACCTCACTGATTCATTTTCTTTTAAAAAATTGTTCTTTCACAATTACATATACACTCACTCATACATAAAGTACTTTGACCATTTCATACCCCACCAAACTCTCTGACCATTCTCCTTCCTCACTGAATGCCACCTTCTTCTCCTCAATAAATCCCCTTCATTTCATGTATTTTTAAAACTTGAGTTTTCTTGATTGACAGATAGTATTTGCAAGGCAAAATGTGAAGCTTTGGCTTATGTATAGGAGTGTAATAACTAATGGGATAACTGACATTTCTATCACCTCAAACTCATATTTATTTACTATAAAGATATTCAAGACCCTCCCATATATCATTGTTTAACTTAAATATTGTGCAATTTATTTAAAAATCAACCGTTTAATTAAGCATTTATCCTTCAAGTAAATGTCCCTGGAGTGTCTAGTCAGGACCTGGGGAGATGAGGTAGGATAACCAAAGGCTCTCAGGGATGCAGAAACTGTTCACAAGGTGGCTTGCTGAAGTACAATGCCACTTGATGTTTAAAAGACCAGATGGTTGATTTCTAGATAAATTTTCTAATTGCAGATCTGACAGGCCTTAGGATAATTCTCAGCTCTCTGTCCAATCAATAAGGAAACACCCTCCTTTGTGGGGCTCACACTGAAGATTGATTTGCCCAACCCTCTCCTACTCTTATCTAGTCCTATTGTTAGAGTCATGATCCAAATACTGGGCATTAGACAGAACCTGTTATTATGGGATCGTCTATGAAAGGGCTTATCTATGGAAAGAAGTATGTATGTAAACGCAACAATCATGCACTCAAGAAGAAATCGTTTCTCTGCACAAGGTTTAGGAGTTTCATGATGCCCCAAGGAGAAAGAGGAGGAAGCAGGGGAGGAGGGCAGGAGGAGTGTGCAAACTCGCATTTTTATTTTGTGGAAATTAATATGTGGTCACTGATTCCTGCAGATAGGAACTGAATGTTAATTTGAACACAGACTTTTACATACATGCAAAGAGTTTACATACTGGGGAAAAGAATAAGGCATCCCTTAAAAAGGTCTCCCTAGGTTCACCACTCATGCAATTGTTAATCCAGCATATTTTAGGAACAGGCATTGTCCCGAGTGATACTGAGATGAGGGGGTACATGTTGAATGCCTCTGTTGGTCACAGACTGACATAGGAAGTGAATGTAACATACAATAAGTGTGAAGTTTAAAAGCTATGAATAAATTCTTCAAGGCTTTGGATAGAGAACTTGGATAAAGAAAAATGGCAATCTCAGTGAAGAGTGGGCAGAGCAGCATTCCAGACAAAGGCAGTAGCATGGTCAGATGCCCCAAGAAGGTGGGTGGGGAACTTGATGTGGCTCCATGTCATTCACAGAGGAAAAGAACAGTTTGAATGTAGATTTTTCCTTCTTATTTATGTGTGTCTGTGTGTATAGTACCTGGGTGCAGGTGCTCATGGAGGCCAGAAGAGGGTGTTGGGTCTCCTGGAGCTGGAGTTACAGGCAGCTGGGAGCTTCCCAGTGTGGGAGCTGGGAATAGAACTTGTGTTGGAACACAGTCCAGGGGTGGAGTTGTGTGAGGAGAATTCTGAGTGCTTGTGAGAACACTCCAAGAAAACAAGACAAAAGTCTTGTGACCTCAGTTTCTTCAAACTCGGAATTGTTCTTGAGATGCGGTTTTGTGCTCTTCCCAGGTCTAACAGATAGGAGTGAGTTTACTTCAGATTACTCATTATTGCCTGGGGTTGGTTTTTCTATTAAATGTTTAAACTATCTTTTATATTTCTCTAAGGAAACACATGTTTTTGCCACGTGTGGCTTGCCCTTGTGATTGTATACAGCTTGAACTCATGAGAACTTTACTCACGTGACCTCTTTTAACTCTCAGAGTATAAGTTGTCTGAGCTCTGAATAAAGTTGGCTATTGCAGGAGGTTTTAGTCCGCCTCACTTTTCTGCTGCATTCTCCCAGGTCCCACCGCCTCTAGACCAGTGACAAACTTAAGAGACAAGTGCTGTTGATCTCTGAGCCATGAATTTTGTTCTAAATGCAGTAGTAACGACTGAAGAGTTTGGACCCATGATCTAATTGGGATCACATTTTTGATTACTGCCCATGAAAATACAGAAAGAAAAAAAAAAGACACCTTAATTATATGTATTGGTAAAATTATCTTCCATAAGGGAGGCAGTGGGAGGAAGTGAAAGAAAGGTTAGTGGGGGTTAAATATGATCAAAGTCCTTTTCTTTCTTTTTGAGATAGGCTTATTATGTGTAGTGGATGTCCTGGAACTTAGTATATAAACCAGAATGGCCTTGAACTCATGGTGGTTATGCCTCTGACTACAGGGTACTGGGATTAAAGATGTGTGCCACCACATTTGGCTTCAAAGTACATTTTATGCATGTTTGGGACTCTTATAAAGAAACCTATTATCTTATATAATTATTACATGCTAATAAAAACCAAGCCATGATGTAGTGTTAACTGAAGAAATTGGCTGCTAGCTAGATAAACACCAGTGAGAAATGGACAGTTCTCATCTGTTTGGATTTTGGAATGGTTAGTCTAAGACGGTAATCATTAAGAAAAACATAGACAAATAAAACATATTTTATGAATTTTGTGCAGCTAAACCATGAGGACAGAGATAAAAAAAAAATCTTCCAGTAACTTTCTTCTTTTGTCTCTATCAGACTGTTAAGATTAAAATTCCTTCAACCTGGAACATGTGTCCTTAACTCGATTATCAAATGAGTTTTCCCTTCGGTATTAATTTCCACAGTGCTGATTTCAATATTCAGGAAATGCAGGAGCCTTCTTTAGAGAAAACAATTGTATTCTCTGTTGACGGATAAACAGTTTAGCATAAGATCGCTTGATAGCGCCTGTCCTAAGTTATTTGGTCTCCCAAGGCAGGAGTATCCTTTAGAGCCAGGCATTTCTCCCTGCCATTGTAATGACACCGTAAAACAGTTCTTTTTATACTTTCCAATAAAACAGTGTGACACCTTAAATCTGAGTTGCTTTATTTTTTAAAGGGGGAAGAATGCACGATTCCTCCCCATTCGCCTCCCTCCAGCAAGGCAATCATCGGCTGCAAAGAAGGAGGCTCAGGGGAGACAGCCTTCCTCTATAAATATATTCAAGGTAACCGTATAGAGAGAGGGGATTGTTCACAGTCAGAGAAGATAGGAAGACAAGGTGACAATAACCTAGAATTATTCAGATACAATTTAGGTTCTCAGTGGGAAAAGGATACATTCACTGTAAACACCCACTCTGTTGGGACCCAGGGAGGGTTGGGGAGCTTCAGAGCATAGGAAATTCAGGGTTGGATATGGCTAGTGTAATGAGGGTCCTTGTTTTGAAGCTGGAATCAGGTCCTGTTGTTCAAGGAGGATGTCTATCAGGGGAACTGGGCTTTAGAATGTTATATCCAGCACAGTCTCTGAAATTACAACATCCCATTTCTCATTAAAATTTCTGGAGAAGCTAGAGAAATGGCTTAGCAGTTAAGGACACTGGCTGCTCTTCCATGGGACCCAGGTTCAATTCCAGCTACCCACATGGCAGCTCACAAGCATCTGCAACTCCAGGGACAGGGGATCCAACACCTTCTTCTCTCCTACTCTGGTGCTGCACGCATGCGATTCTTAGACATATATGCAGGCAGATACACATATGCATGGAATAAGAATAAATACATCTTAAAAAAATCCTTTCAGAGAGTAGGAAATTCCTTTATTTCCAGCAAACCCCTCCTTCCTTAATGTAAAGAATAACCAAATAAATGCAAACCCAGCAACTCGCACACAGGATGGTCTCTGCACGAGACATTCCCTGTACTTGTTCTGGGATGGTGATAATGAGGATTTTAATGACCAACAGTGTCGCACGGTGTCAGCTCCCTTGTATCTTCCAAGTCATAGTAGCCAAAGTCCAGCCACCAGAAGGACTGAGGCCCAGGCACTATTTGAAGGCACTGGCTTTCCAGAGAGGAATGACTCTAACATGTGCTTCCATCTTCTGGAGCTTAGGCTACGATTTTGGATAGATGGTGATTCTGAGCTTTATGGTGATTGTATCCTGAAGCTAGATTTGCTCAAGCCCATAATGGAAGCCAGACTGCTGTTACTAGAGATAATCTTTGGGCAAATGTTGTTTTCTTCTAATTCATATTTGAGCTGGAACTCCCAGGATTTTTGACTAGTGGTGACATTTTTCAAATATTGGTTTAATATCTAACTTTACTTCACTGTTGGCAGTTGCTCAGTATCTGTACAGGGCTTGAGCTCACTCTCTATAACTCGGATTTGCATAATGCAAACTGAAGATGGACTTCTGACTGCATACTGATGTGGAAACACTTTAACTTCCGCGGTTCCTGAAACGTGAGTTTGTTGGATGCGCGAGGACCCATGCTGTCTGTCTGTCTGTCTGCCTGTCTGCCTGAGGGTACCACCTATGGAATTTCTAGTGAATAGGCTATGGAACATTCTTCCTCTCTCAAGGTAGGAACTTTGGCACATGGTAGTTTCTTAGTAGTAGATACAGCTTATTGCTATTTAGGTTTTACAGTTAAATTTTATTTCCTTTGACTCAACTGTCAAAAACCTTTAAGTCATGTGGAAAAAGAAAAGCTCTCTTAAGCAGAAGAATTAACAATAGGAAAAATAAATAAGGCAATACAAGGAAAGTGTGGTTTCTGATTTGGTACTAAAAATCTTGTGATGGAAAGAATTCTATTTTACTTCTAAAGCCCCAAACCAATTTAAATCTTAGAAGGACATAGAGGCAGCCAACTAGTCAGTTGGCCTGCAAATTGGTACAAGCAACTGTCCTTTTATTTATTCATCCTCAAGGATTTTTTTCTCCTTTGCCCACATGCAGGACCAGACACACGTCCACTAGTGTACTAGTGTTTGTGTTCTTATTCCCGTGACCAAATATATGACCAGAAGCAGGTTAAGGGCGAAAGCCTTTACTTTGATTCGTGGTGTTAGGGAAGACAGCCCACCATGGCAGGGAAGAAACGGCAGCAGGAGTGTCGAGTGTCTGCTTACGTTGGAAACCGAGAGTGGACAGGGTAGGGGATGGGCTATCAAACTTGCAAGCACACCCCTAGTGATCCACTTCCCCCACCTCCTAAAGCTTGCACAACCTTCCCAAACAGCAGCACCAGCCATCGACAAACCAAGTGTTCAACTATGTGAGCCTCTGAGTGACTTTTCACTTGGAGAGCACTCCAGCCATGATGCTCAGAAACAGGAGAGGATCGCTATAGTCCGCGTCAGAAGGGCCTGCAGCAGCACCTCGCGCGGCCCCACGGCTTTCTTTCTCCTGAGGATATTATCTACCTCAGACTATTTTGGAGTGGGAAAGGAAGCACTGGCTCACCCTGCGGGGGGGAGGGGGAAAATATCTTAGGGTGCAGTTCCTCTTAGGAATAGATTTCAAACAACATCTCTTCCCTACCTGGAACCTCCCTCTTCATAACCACCCAGGGCTCGGCAAAATCAATTGCATCTCTTCCCATGATGCTTTGCCTAGCGTCTCCCGCGTTCCCATTCTGCTCTCACCACTTCTTCGTGCCTTTGATTTAGAAGTCGTTAATTTTTTAAAAAAATTGATGATTTGTTTCTCTTGTATCTCTGATTCTTTGTTTTGCTAGGTCCATCCCTCAAGCCCCTGGCTCACACTCTGATTTTTACCTTTCTTTGTTTCCTCTCTTTTCCTTTTCTCTCTGCCATTTCAAAGCAGAATCCCAATTATTCTTTTGAGAAGCCGGGTTAACAAATGAAAGAAGAGAGGCAAACCTGCCTTTTGAGGCGGGATGACGTTAAAAGAATTCTGTGAATTTGGAAGGTATGCTTTTCAGAAAGAGGGACGATGTCTAGAGACACATTTGGAAGAAATATCACGAATCTGCCACAGGTAAGGATTCATGGGAGCTAATGGCATGCTTTGCTCCAGTAAATGGCTTTTACTTACTCCCATACCTTCAGATCTTTGCTGCTATCATTGTTCAAATATATGCATTTCTTTTCTCTGAAAGTCTCATCTATTTTAAACAGTTATTTTGCTAGAATATACACTACCTTTCTCCATGTCTCAAGTTTGATGGCATGAACTAGGTTTCTATACTGCCTCCCAAATGCGCCCCTCCCCATCCCCAGTTCCAGTTGTCTCTCCCTGCGCTCTGTCTCTACACCTCCCAACCTGATCCTGTCCTCTCCCATCCCCGGTCCACCCACAGAATGGATTCTATTTTCCCTTCCCGGGGAGATCCATGCTTCCTCCTCATAGCCTTCCTCTTTACCTAACCTCTCTGGCTCTCACAGTTACAGCTTGATGATCAGCTACTTCACAGCTAATATCCACTTATAAGTGAGCACATACCATATTTGTTTCTCTGGGTCTGGGTTACCTCACTCAGGTTGATTTTTTTTCTAGTTCCACCCATTGGCCTACAAATTTCATGATGTCATTGTTTTTTAACAGCTGAGTAATACTCCATTGTGTAAATGTACCACATCTTCTTTATCCATGCTTCAGTTGTTGAGGGATGTCTAGGTTGTTTCCTGGTTCTGGCTATTATGAATAAAGCTACAATGAACATAGTTGAGTAACTATCCTTGTGGTAGGATGGGACATCCTTTGGGTGTATACCCAAGAATGGTATAGCTAGGTCTTGAGGTAAATCAATTCCCAATTTTCCGAGAAACTGCCATATTGATTTCTATGGTGGTTGTACAAGTTTGTACTCCCATCAGCAATGGAGGAGTGTTCCTCTGTTCCACATCTGTGCCAGCATGAGCTGTCACTTGTGTTTTTGATCTTAGCTATTCTGACAGGTATAAGATGGAATCCCAGAATTGTTTTGATTTGCGTTTCCCTGATGGCTAAAGATGTTGAACATTTCTTTAAGTGTTTCTCAGCCATTTGAATTTCCTCTATTGAGAATTCTGTTTACATCTGTATCTCATTTTTAATTGGATTATTTTGGATTATTTGTTTTTTTTAATATCTAGTTCCTTGAGTTCTTTTTGTATTTTGGATATTAGACCTCTATTGGAGGTGGAGTTGGTAAAAATCTTTCCCAATTTTGTAGGTCATCTCTTTGTCTGATTGACTGTGTCCTTTGCCTTAGAGAAGCTTTTTTGTTTTGTGAGGTCTCATTTATTTATTGTCAATCTTAGTGCCCACACTGTTGGTGTTCAGGAAGTTGTCTCCTGTGCCAATATGTTCAAGGATATTCCCCACTTTCTTTTCTATCAGGTTCAGTGTGTCTGGTTTTATGTTGAGGTCTTTGACCCATTTGGACTTGAGTTTTGTGCAGAGTGATAAATATGGATCTATTTTCATTCTTCCACATTGTGACATCGTTTGACCAGCACCATTTGTTCAACATGCTGTCTTTTTTGATAGAATGCACATTTTCAAGGGCAGCCACAAGAATCAAAAGGAGCTTCTGAGTTGTTTCTCGTTGTCTTCATGATACTGACTAGTCATTCTGTCCACTGACAACAAGCTTTGGCCCTATGAGCAAGGTCTTGCCATGTAACCTCAAGAGTCCCTGTTTGAACCTCAGAACTTATGTAGCTCTTGCTTGTAATCCCAGCAGTAAGGAGGTGGAAACTGTCAGCTGAGTCAGTGAACCCAGGCCAGTGAGAGACCCTGTCTCAAAAGACAAGATGGATAGCTCCTGAGGAACTTCAACTTCTGGCTTCCACATCTATGTGCATGCATGTGTTCACACACCTGCAGGCACCCCCAAAAGACAAACTCTGTCTTCTCTCTCTCTCTCTCTCTCTCTCTCTCTCTCTCTCTCTCTCTCTCTCTCTCTCTCTCTCTCTCACACACACACACACCCACCCACCCAATCAAATTTAATGAAATTTTAGAATACATAGTTTTCACGGTGATTCTTGTCGAACTTCTTATTTCTGAGTTAACTTGTAACTAGAAGTGATGCGTTTTCTCTGCTGTCACCCAAAGTTCTCTCAGCTCACAAACTGCTCCCTGGGGATAAGCAACTCAGATGGGAACATAGGATAACTGTAACTGAATGGGACCCCAATGGCTTATAAAAGTTAATGTGTCTAAGGCAATTAATGAAGCTTCTACAACAAGGGATGTAAGTCAGAGGGTAATTTATGCATTGGGACACTCAGGCTCATTATGAGCATTATTTAACATTCCCCAGGTACTCACCTAGTACATGGATATACACGTAAACACAGACATGAGTATATCTTAGACTCCTGTAGGTAAGAATATATCTCTCATTAGAAGACTCAAAAAGATCTAAATGTGGAACATAATAACTAGTTGGAAGAACTGGAAAGGGAAGTCCTCCATGAGGATCAGTGATTAAGTATGTAGTATAAGAAGACAGAATTCTAAAACGCATTGGCAACTCCAAGTGAAATAATGGTTCTAGGTAACAGTCACCACTGAATCCTCAAACAGGGGAAACAGTGATCAGCAATTTTACAGTGAGAAGCAGGGTAACATCACATGAACCTGCCAGAGCCTCGACATCACTAAATATGAGGCGGTCTAATGCTGGCTCTGGATGATGTCTAGTATTGGGAGTGCAGAAGACTGTATAGAAGAACTATATAAGATGTTTGAGCCTGGCCGACCAGAGGGTTCTGACTGTGAGACCCTGATGACCTGAGTTCAATTCCTGGAACTCATGAAAAGATGAAAGGAGAAACTAACTCCACAAAGCTGCCCTTCGGCCGCCATATGTGCACCACGGCACATGCATGTTCCACACATACATCATACACACATATGCATGCATACACTAATTAGAAAATTTAAAACAAATTAAGACTTATTTATGTAAAGTCCCCAAAAAACCTGTCAGTTTATAGGCTATGAAGGGGATAAAGGAAAATTAACATATACCTATAGGAGTAATTAATCAAATGCAGAATGTGAAGAACTTATTTGTACATATTAATAGAGTAAATAAATTAGGGATGACTGTCACAAAAATAAATGAGACTTACTGCATTACATGTGCTTTGGGGGATCTTGATTCAAATAAATGCATATAAAATATTTTCATACACACTTTTATATACATATTGAGAAATTATTGACTTTGAAGGAATGTGGTTATTTAACACAGTCTTCTCAGAGGACACACAGATAATCAAGTATTCATAGTTGAGATACCATTCTGTGTTGTATTTGCTCTAGAACATGCTGACTAAAAGACACAGGTCAATACAATACTGGACAATGGCCATCTGTGAGTGTAGGATTGATTAGTGTGTGCTCTGGCTATGTTTGAAATCTGCATAATTGGGAGGACTATTAATGTGTCCTGGGAGGAACAAACAGATGGTGAAAGAGTTACATCTTCTGAGGACTCAAGACCTAGTGCATCATCAGATCAAATCTGAGTGCTGTTTTGAGCTGATATTAGCATTGTAGGTATTCTTCAAAGACAGCACAAAAAATGTCTAGACTTTAAAAATGCTTAAAGAAATTATCATCCATTTACAAATAAGTTGTGAGCCTCTTTATGGAAAAAATAAGAACTGCTGTGTGTGTGTGTGTGTGTGTGTGTGTGTGTGTGTGTGTGTGTGACATGGGTGCTCCTGTATGCCTGTGCATGTGTTCAGAAGTCAGAGTAGAGCATCAGAGGTCCTGATCTATCTTTTTCTACTTTATTCCCTTGAGATAAGGTCTCTCCCTGAACCTGGAGCTAAGGAGATGTTCAACAAGTCCAGTGATCCTCTGTTTCTGCTCCTTACAGTACTGGGGTTACAGAGGTGTGTGTGTGTGTGTGTGTGTGTGTGTGTGTGTGTGTGTGTGTGTCTGTGTCTGTGTCTAGATTTTTACTAGATTTCAGAGGGATCTGAACTCAGTTCCTTTTGGTGATATTTTGTGTATGCTCTAACAAATAAAGCTTGCCTAAAGGTCAAAGGGCAAAGCCAGCCACTTGTTAGCCACAGAGGCCAGGCAGTGGTGGCACACACCTTTAATCCCAGCACTTGGGATCTCATGCCTTTGTTCCCAGTACTAGGGAGGCACACATGCCTTTAATCCCAGCACTAGGGAGGCTGAGACAGGAAGTAATATGACTGGGCAGAGAAAAGGGATATAAGGCAGGAGGAGACAGGAACTCAGTGCTCTTTTAGGCTGAGGGTTTGGTAGAGGCAAGAACTAGTGGCTGGTTCTCTAATCTTTCAACATTTACACAGATATCTGGCTCTGGGTTTTTATTAAGACCAATTACAATTTGTGCTACTGTTCCTGATTCTTGTTGAACTGAGTCACATTTCTAGATCCTGGAACAAAACCCCCAAACTTCTCTACACAAATAAGTTATTTAAACTTCTTCATCCAATAAGTTGTCATGGTGATTAAGATGATTAAGTTGTACCTATTTATTTTAAAAACATTTTTTCTAATACCTAACTTGAATATTGAATATACAGATGCATGATTCTCAATAATAGTACTGGAGTTTATGTCAAGGGATCACATGAAGTGCATTTTAAATAATCATGTGAGAGGTAATTGGACTTGGTCAAATGTCTGGAAAGACATTTCAATGAATTTGGGGAAACTGAGGCAATTGATAATATTTAAGCATCTGTAAAACCTAGACTATGTTGAGTAGCAAGGCAACTTGAATATAATAATGTTGTTTTGCAAGTGCGAGAGGAGCCACATTAAACAGGAACATTTTAGTCACACAGGCCTACCTCACAGGCTCCTCTCAGACCATCCAGTGCACACAGCTTCCTGGCTTTCTTCTTCACTCACCCTGGTTGCCTTATTCTCTGAGGCTCAAGGAATGTGAATGTGGGACAAGTGGGGCAGTTGTGTTTAACCTGCTGAGACCCAACTATAAAGTTGGCACTATTTCATTCTGATGTCTCATCTTATTCCCATTTGCATTTTTAAGTTATATTTTATTTTGGCCAGAACATCGAACTAGAGATCTGCCCTGTGTGTGTGTTATCCTGTGGAGACCAGAGGTCAACCTCCAATGTTGTTCCTCAGGTTTGTTTTATACTGAGAGTCTTTCACTGGGACCTGTGACTCCATGATTGGATTAGGCTGACTGGCCAACCAGCCCAGGAAAATACCTGTCTCTGCCTCCTCAGTGCTGGAGCTAAAGTGTGCCCCAAGGTGCCCAGCTTTTTAATGGGTCTTGAGGATCAAACTCTGTGGGTTTGGTGTCCTGGGTTTTGGCACCAAAAAATGTAGATAAATTGGTTGCAAAACATGAGTTTTGCAGCTCTGTGGGTTTGGTCCCAGGTTTCGGCACCAAAAAATGTAGGTAAATTGGTTGCAACAACTCTGGGGAAAGGTGTCCTGACTACCTGGGGAGTCAGGCAACACCTTGAGCTGCTTAGGGCAGCTCTGATGGCTGGAACTGCAAGGAGACAGTTCAGCCCTGGAGGGTGAGGTATCCCTGACACCTTGAGCTGCTCAGAACAACAGTTCTGCCCTGAAGGTGTCCTGGACACCTGGAGCTATTTAGCACAGCTCTGACAGCTGGAACTGCAAAGAAGCAGCCCAAACCCTGGAAGGGAAAATTTTCTGACTTCAGGAGAGTCAGGCCTGGAACTACTTCAACGGGGAAGGGTATCCTGACTCTTCTGGAAAGTCAAGGTATACCTGGTGTGATGGGGGATGGTCTCTCCGCAGGATATAGCAATCCTGCTCATCTGGAGAGCCTCAACAGCTGAGCCTTGCTTAGCCCCCACTTAAGTGGGCTTCCTAGCAGATCTCTGCTTCTCTGGCCTGAGATGTTGCTTCTTTTGTTTCATTTTGCTAAAGGGGAAACCCCTGCAGAAATGTAGCAATCTCCTCTGGCTCCAGAGAAAAGTGTTACTTACTAGCTCTCTCTCCTCTCTCTCCTCTCTCTCCTCCCTCTCCTCCCTCTCCCCCTCCCCTTCCTCCTCCTCCTCTCTCCCTCTCCCCCCTCTCCCTCCCTCTCTCCCCCTTTCCCTCTCCCCCCTCTCTTGTTCTATCCACAGAGGGATGTCTCAGCAAAGATCTTTTGTTCAGCTCCTCCTTGCTCTGCTGTTTCAGCTCTCCCTTGTTTTGTCCACTGGGGGACGTCTCAGCAAGGATCTTCTCTACCCCAGTAAATGAAGATCTTCACACCCAAAATTCTTGTGAGAAAGAGATTTATTTGGGAAAGAGGAGTCCAGGAGAGTAGCTTCCTCTACTAGGGTGGAGAGAACAGTTTTTTTTTTTTTTTTTTTCTAACTGAATAGGCAGGGTGGTTTACACATGAAGTCTTGGGGGTGGAATCAACCCCAGGCCCAGGGTTCTACTATCCTGCTCTGTGATTGGTTGGTCTCACAAGTCAGTTGGCCAGGGGCAGAGATGGTTCTGATCTGACTGAGCCAAACTGTGTATCTTTCTGCTCTAATCTGAGAGATCTTTCCCTAGTTCTGTGCTTCAGTGTCAGGGTGGGTTTCTTTAGCCAGCCCCTTTTCCCTACAATAGGTATGGGGTTATATAGCAAATCTCTAGACCTCATTTGGTTTGCCTTAATTTGATTATTACTGAAACACTCTAGAGATCTGAAAGCCATCTTGTTGATGTTTCCCAATGACTCCTGATCTGGTCTGGTACATTTTCTTGCATAGCCCAGTCCTATTGGATGTATCCCAGGAGGGACCTGTTTCTTTCTGTTCTGCTGCACAGAATGCCAACCTAACTCGAGATACCGTGCCTTATGTCCCTCTTGATTTTCTTTCCCACTTATTGTTGACCTTAATAAGATTTTTGTTTGCGTCCATTCCCTGTTGGTAGTTTGACATACTAAACATCAGGGAAAAAAGGAGAAGACAACTATTAGCATCTTGTGGATACCCTTGGTTTCCTTGTTTGGGTGGTTTCAATTGCAATGTTTTCCTGCTTTAATGAGACCCAGTATTCATGGGAATAGGGACTAGTATAAAAAGCAATGATGCGAGCAGCTCTGAAAGGCCGAATGCTACAATAAAATTCACCTTCTGGGACTCTCTCAGAACTCTGAAGGAGGACTGTGGACCACTATTGTATTTAAGCATGGCAGATCCCGCAGCAGCCATGAAGGAAAATGTGGATTTCTGGATACTGGATCAGTACAACAAACATTTTACAGAAAATATTCAATTAAGTGTTTGCAAGCTTTCCATGTGGAAAATTATCACTTGCATTAAACTGACTCAGTGTTTCAGAGTGGGGAAAAATAATCACTCAGATGCCGTAAATGGGTTGACCCGCAGGTGGGTCTATTCATCCATTTAATGTGGTGTTTTGCAGTGTGGTCTTGGGAAGCAAAAAAGGTCACCTGGGAAATTGTTAGGAAGGCAAATTTGGAGTTCCACTCTAGACCCCAGACACAAACATTTAAAGGTGGGTCTCAACCTGTGTTTCCACAAGTCTACTAGGAATATTAATCAATGCATAACTTTTAAGAACAACTAGATAGTTTTTCAAAGATTGATTTTGAAATTTCTAATGTGATTTCTTTGAGATAGGATAAAGGTTCACTTTTCTTAATAAAGTCATTTGAATCAGATAAATTGTCTTTCACTGCCCAAGATTTTTAATGAAAGCTCAAAGGTTTCATAATAACTTGATAATTCTGCTTATTGATCATAATTAAGACAATGCACATTTATTATAACCATTATTCTTATTATTCATGTTCAGCACTGTAAATGGTCTGATGTGTAACTTTTATGCCTGCATATTTCTAAGGACAGCAAGAAAGGTATTAATCTGTCCTTTTTGTTACTGTGATGAAATACCTATGGTTGGATATTTATAAAGAAAAGGTTATTCAATTTCAAACTTAATGAAAATGACAAGACTCCACATCGAAGAAGCTCAGAGAACTACACTGCACCACAAATAATAAAATTCCTCAAAATCAAGATTAGGAGAATATTTTAAAGGTTCATTTTAGAATGTTAAGTATGTGTGCACATGTATGTGTTTGTGTCTGTGTGAACGTATGCTATGTATATATGTGCCTTTGAATACCAGAAGAGGGTGTTGAATCCTATGGAGTTAGAGTTATAGGTAGTTGTGAGTCACACAGTGTGGACCCTGGGAACCTAACTTGGGTCCTGGGGAAAACCAGCAAGTGTCTTAACTACTGAGCCACCTCTTCAGTCCTAGGAAGATATTTTAGCATTAGTCTAAATAAATAAATACAAAGGAACAAAGATAAATGTATTTTATTTGATTTTTAAAATGTGTATGGGTGTTTAACCTTCATATGTGTCTGTACCACATGTGTGCAGTGCCTGCCAAAGCCAGAAGGGTCAGGTTCTCTAGAACTGGAGTTACTGATGGTTGTGAGCTGCCACATGGGTGCTGGGAATTGAAATTGGGTTCTCTGCAAGAACAGCCAATGCTCTTCACTGCAGAGACATATCTCCAGCCCCAACAAAGATAATAAAACAATAGATTCTTATCAGAAATGATGCAAAAGAGAGAGAAGTCCCACCTTTATAGTTTTGAAAGAAAAATGGCAATCTGTCAACAAACAATTCTAGGTCCAGTGAAAATGTGTTTCAGAAATGAATTAACAGAAATATTTTCAGACATATGAAAATCAAAAGAATTTAGCACTGGGTGATGATGTTTTATCAACTACAAAACTGTTAATAAATAAAAAGGATAAATAAAAAAGATAAAAACAAGCAGGCTCAAATCATTAATATGCACAGGAAAAGATATTTGATATAACCTAAGGAATGAAAATTGAATCATGATGAGATTTAGTTTTAAAAATACTTATAATATTCACATTATTTTTTGAGATGTTTTCATTAGCTTGACCTTGAATTCATGATTCTCCTGTCTCAATCTCTCTATCTTGCTCTAAAAAATTCTTATAATTTTAAAGGCTAGCCTTGTATTGCTTCTTTGTGGTAAAAATATTCTGAATCCTTTTTTCCAGAATTTGGAACATAATAGTAGATAATCCCCATTGCAGTCATGGTCAACAGGACTAAAAAAAAAGCCTAAATTCCACAATTCAAGATCGTGGTTAACCCAATTTAGACCTTGATATGATATATTCATGTATTGAAGAACCACAAAATTTATACCCCACTAATATACAGTTCTTATGCTATCAATTAAATAAATTAAATTTTAATTAGTAAATAAGAGGCCATAGGTTTCAAGTATTGACAGATAATAAAAAAATGAAATTTTCATATTGCTTGTTGCTGTGTAAAAAGATTTAATCACTTTGAAAAACTGGTTAATATTATCTATTAAGAAAAGCATGCACTCACTGTAGACCAGTATTTCCATTTCTGGATATTCACTCAATGGAAATAAATTTCTTTCTTTTTTTAACATTTATTTTTGTGCATGTGGACTATGCACAACATAGTGTGTGTGTGTGTGTGTGTGTGTGTGTGTGTGTGTGTGTGTGTATGTGTTAAGGGAAATGTACAAAATTATTCACGGGCACTTGATGATAGATCCAAACTAGTAACTCAAATGCCATGGCTGTCTCTTCTCCATTTTCCTCCTCTAGATGGTTGCTGAAATTTCCAGATCGCTTGCCCTGTTGTTGTTTTTCTTAAGCTTTGGTAAAATTGTTCTTAAACTTCCTTGGGAGTCCATTCTTAAATTCTTTTATGAATGAGACTAAGAACTCTGGGATCCAAATTTCCCTGGTGGACTGGTTCGTTTTTGTCAACTTGACATAACTTAGAATCACCTGGGAAGAGGTAACCTCTATTGCAGAATTGTCTCTATGAGATTAGCCTGTGTCTGTGTCTGTGAAAGGCTATTTTGATTGATGCCTGATGTGGGAGGAGCTATCCCACTGTGGGTGGGACCATCTCTGGGCAGATAGGCTTGGGTTGTATAAGAAAGCCTGTAAGTGTGAGCTGGAGAGGGAGCCAGTGAGCAGTGTTCTATGATTCCTGCTTCAGTTCCTGCTTGAGTTTCTGCCCTGACTTCCCTCAATGATGGCCTGTCAGCTGGAAGTAGAAGCTGAAATAAACTCTTTCCTAAGTCACAGGAAAGCAAGCTAGAAAACCAGGTAGCATATGACATCCCAGATGGGGCTTCCCCCCAATTTCCACCAACACTCACTTCCACCATCAGTATGTTTTGAAGCTTCTTCTTCTTGGATGAGAATCATGACATGAAGTTATGCCATGCTTTTGGTGTGATTCTGAAAATCTCGAGTGGTGAGGTATGAGTGGGATGGCAAATACCTGGCAAAGAAGAGTTGTCATAGGAGAGGAAAACTAAGTCTGAAAGCGGCATGCCCGGGTTTTCCTTCAGGGCGAAGCAAAGACTGACTCAACGGGAAAAGTAATACCTGGCCTCCATCCTTAACCCTGCACAGTCACCGATTATGTAAGAGCTCTGCTTGTCATCTCTGCCAATAGTAGGTGCTTTGGGCTTAAGAAGTCCTTAGTCGTCTTACAGTTTCTTCCAGCTTTCCTTCCCTTTAGCCCCCTCCATTGTTAGTAGTGATGATTTCCCTCATTTCTTTACATCATTTGCCCCCCCCCCACTTGGTTCTTGTGTATTTTTATCGATATTCCTATTTGGAAAGATACTCAAATTTCCAGAAAGAATACAGAGCTGAGGACACCTTGATCTCAGCCCAGTCAGGGAGAGCATCTTGGCCTGAATTTTGAAGACACTTAATTCCAGTGCAATAATATTGGGAGGCAGGACCCTTGAGGAGGTTAACATTGTTGTAAGAGAATTTGATGGGAGGAGTTTGGTTTCCCCTTACCTTTCTTCCCTTCTGCCCTGTGACTCAATGTGCATTCTTTTGGAAGGATACAGGTTCAACCGGCTCTGCTTGTACCACGATTTTAAAACTCCTCTGCTTTCAGAACTATGGGAAAACACATTTTTGTTTCTTACTGGTTACCCCACTCAGGCATTCTATTATGGCAGCAGAAAACAGACCAGACCAAGTTGTTTTCCAACTTTGAACCTCTAGAGCTGAAGACAATAAATTTGTGTTGTTTTATGCTAAGTGTGGTGATTGGTTCTAGTAGCAAAACTAATGCATTCTTAAAAGGATAGAAACGTTAATAATGATGAATCTAGCAAAGGATTAAAAATTGCTTAATAACATTATTATTCAGAATACTTTCTAGCAAGTTTAAATAACTTGGTGAAACAGATGTGGTTTTGAGAAAGAGGATAACTGAAGAGTGAATTCTGTGTTCTTCAAGGTCCTTGCTTTTTCATTATGTCTGGGACAGTCAGCTCAAGATCCAGACTTGTGGAACAGAGTTTACTTTTTGGGCTCGAAGTGGGGCCATTTCTATGTTGCTGACATAATGTGGTCAGAACCATTTTATCTCATTAAGGCAAGTGTTAAGAATACGAGAGTTCTAGGAAGGAGCTGATGTTCAATTACCCTCCAGAAGTGAGCTTTATGAAGAGAGAGGGCATCGCAGCTGGGAGAGCTGTGATCTGGCCTTGCTGCAAGAGCCTTACAAAGGGTGCACTCTACCCTATCAGAGATAACAGGATAGAGCCTTAAAGGGAAGGAGAGGCTCCCTTTTAAGTCCTCCAGAGGAATTTGTTAAGTAGGAAAGTTTGAAGTAAAAGCGAGGATCTTACTGGACAGGTTGGCAGGGGAAAGGCCAGAGGGCAGTTTTTAGTGAAATCCCCTGAGCAAACAAAACATTTGACTTTTATATCCTTTCTGGGGGTGTCTGGGAGTTCCACATCATGTGATTTAGTCTGTGATAGCCCAGGTGACAAGGAGCACAGAGGAGTCAGGTATTAGATGAGGCCATAAATTAGGGTATGCAAAGGCATAGAACCACTCAGTTTTTTTTTTTTTTTTTTTTTGGTTTTTTCGAGACAGGGTTTCTCTGCGTAGCTTTGCGCCTTTCCTGGAACTCACTTGGTAGCCCAGGCTGGCCTCGAACTCGCAGAGATCCGCCTGCCTCTGCCTCCCTAGTGCTGGGATTAAAGGCGTGCGCCACCACCGCCCGGCTGAACCACTCAGTTTTTAACTCTGTCCCAGAGAGAGTGAGCTGCAGAGGAGTGTGGCCCTATCTCCCAGGCTATGGCATCTGATCTGGACTGTTAGAGTGACCGGCATCTTAAAGGGCCAGCCCCATGATCTAACAGTAAGGACATCTCACTAACAGCATGCCACCACAGTTTAAAAATGTTTATTATTGTAAGTAAAAGGTGGAAAGCAAACATTGGATCAGTTTAGGTGTTTGTGGTTTTAATTCATTTTGTTGATTTTAATTTATTTTCCTATTTCATGAAAATACTTTTAAGGAAAAAAGTTTAAAAGCAAAATGGAAGAATACAATGACAGCATTTGTACTCAGTAACAGATATGAATCACCAAGAGGATGAGGCTGTGCTAATCTATGGGTGTAATGATTAGTCATTTGGAGTTGGTTTAATGCTACCTAGTGATAGTAGTAGATTTTCTCCTACCCCCTATGTTCTGTCTACCACAGGTTCAAGTCCCAATAATGGTGCCAGTAATGGGTTTCAACTTACAGAATCCAGTGAGAAAGTGGTTAATTCCTTCCGTGACATTCATGCCACTATGTCAGTGGACATGTCTTACCAGATAAGTCATTATTATTAAAAACGTAGTGCCAGGAACCGGAGTGTAGCCAGCAACTTCATTATTTTCTTCTTGCATTGCATAAGACTGCTCAAGCTTATTTGGTCCAACAGAAGTTCAGTTGTTGCTGAAATTGTTTGCCAGGCTGACAGAAAAAATTTTCAAGACATTATTTGGGATAATAAAGAGTTTGAATGAAAGGAAACTATGCAATCGAATCTTTCTCTTTGAGGTCTATTGTAGTCACTTTTGAAGCCCTCACCTAAACTTCAGCGTCTTGTATTGGATGCACTTGAAGAGAAAATGTTTCATTTTTGTGAAGAGCTGTTGGACACAAGGAAACTTCACCTTCAGTAAGATTAGTCGCGAACACAAGAACAATCAAAGCATTGTTTCTTCAAAATTGCTAGCACACACTTCAGAGTCCCTCCTTGTAGAATACGCTTTAATTTATGTCCCATCATTGCTTGTCAGAGCCTTTGTGTCCACCTCTCTTTTGTCTCCCAATGACAGGCAGATTTGGCACTACATAGCAGTTCAGAGAGGTAGCCTGCGCTGTCATTGTTTTGCAAGTTTTTATTTTTTAAAGACTGAGGAAGAAAGAGTTAGTAAAAGATGTCAGATCAACATTTAACTGGTTCTTTTTTTTGCCCCACACTTATATGCAGGGACTGTTTTCTCTACCTGGTGGTGTCAGTGCTTTGTGTGAGGAAATTTTCTTTGAAGACTGAAGAGATTCACTGATGAAGTCCAATACTTTTTTTTTTGTGGGGGGAGAGGGGGAGATAATTTGGAAGTTGGCTGTGGGTGAAAATGTGTATAGAAAAAGATTTCCTGGTTTTCTAAATTTCATAAAGTCTTTTCCCTACACTTGTCAATTTCATTCAGCTGTATTAAAAATATTAATGTTTCCTTATTTGTGATTCTTCTCAGAAGGAAGCCCCATGGACATCCCAATAAAAACAGAAAACAGGGCACATTTACTATTGACACTTCACAAGACTTCTTTGCCTAATGTCATTTGGCAGGAAGTGATTTTTAATTACAGGATATTATCACAAAGCTATGGCTTTTAATCTTCTTTATTCATTAAGGAAAACAAAAGCATGTCTTCACATAGTGTATGTCAATCTCTCATGGGGATTTCTTTGGCATTTTTATTTTCCTCGCTCAACTGTTCCATTTCTTACATGATTATCTGCATAGTGTGCACTTCTCATTTATGCAGTTATGAATGTGCACATTTTAGCTACCTTTGAACACCTTTGTTTTATACAATGAATTATTTTTTATTTTTCTTTCTTTTGTAAGATTAAAGTTGGAAATGTGTTATGATCCATTAAGTTCCAAAGGGACCAAAATCAAGATCTTGAAGGGAGGGGCCAGGGAGATGTCTCTGCTAGCTGTTAAAAGCACATTTGTTTCCCAGCATCTACTTTGGGCAGCTCATAACTGCTTATAATTCCAGTCAGGGGATCTGATGCCCCCTTCTGGCCTCCATGTGCACTTGCATTCATGTGCACATGCATACATATAACTTTCAAATGAAAATAAATCTCTAAAAAAGTTTCAAAAGGGTATTTACATGCCTCCCTGCCATTATTTACCATAGTCAAGATGTAGAAACAACTCAAATGTCTCTCAGTAGATGAATAGATTAAGAAAATTGAATATTACAAACAATGGGCTATAATTAATCCTTAAAAATTAAGTAAATCCAGCTGGATGTGGTGGTGTATACTTGTAATCCCAGCACTTGAAAGGCAAAAGCAGGAAGATTAGGAGGTCATGGCCATCCTTGGCTATTTAGTGAGTTCAAGACTATTTTGGACTGTATGAAACCTCTGGAAAAAACAGCAGAGCTGGGGATATAACCCAGTTAATAGAATGCTTATCCAGCCTTCATGAAGCCCTAAGTTTGATTCCCAGCACCATGTAAAACCAGGCAAGTGGTTAGTTAGTGAGCTTATGGCCACCCTGGGTTACAAAAGGCCTTCTCAAAACAAAAGTCAAAAAAAAAAAAAAAAGGATAAAAGCAGGGAATAAAACAGTAACAGTATAAGTAGTAACAATAATTTAAATAAATACCACCATTTGGTCAACTGGAATGAACCCAGGGACAATGTGCTCAATGAAATAAGCTAGTCATAAGAACAAATGCCCATGATTCCACAATTCTGCTCCTAAGCTAACCAGATCCTCAGTGGTAGAGAAGAGAGTGAGCTGTAGTTGCCAGGGGCTGGGAGGAGGGAGGAAACAGGATGCTGTTTCTTAAAGAGCATAAAGTTTGTTGTAGAAGGTGGCTAAATTCTAGAGGTCTGTGTGTGACAGTGCCGTCATCACCATCACAGAGCAGTGTTATTTTTACTCTGTACAACTCTGTCAGTGTTCATATTGTAACACATCGCTTCTTTCTTTTAAATTTTGTACATCTTTTAATACCAGTCACATGAGCCTATTTTTTCCTGATTCATAGTGGTTTTTTTTTCAAAGATTTATTTGTCTTTCGTGTGCATGAGTGTTTTGCCTGCATGTATGTCTATGCATCATGTATTTTCCTGGTATCTGTGGAGGACAAAAGAGGGCATCAGGTTCCCTGGGATTGAAGTGACAGATAGTTGTGAGCCACCATGTCGGTGCTGGGAATAGAACCCTGTTCCTCTTGAAGAACCATGAGTTCTCTTAAGTACCGAGCCACCTTTCCAGCCCCACATGTGCAGTATTTTAGAGAATGATTATGTAATAGCCTACTTACCTGCTTTCCAAGGGATGGCTGTTAGGAATGTCTCTGATGGTTCCCTGTGATGACTATGTCCGCTTTTCTGCTTGGTGCCATCCTTGTGCAGTGGGTTTCTGTGTAAATAGACATAAGTAGATTCATAAGTTCAAATGGGCCATTTATTCAATACTGCTTTTCCTTTATTTTTTTTACTGTAATTGTTCTTTTATTAATTTATTGTTTAAATGTTATCAATTTATTGTAAAAAGAAATGGGTTTTATTGTGACATTTTCTTTTCATTTTTTTAAATGGTTTTTTGAGACAGGGTTTCTCTGTGTAGCTTTGGCACCTGTCCTGTCCTTTGGTCTACTCAGTCTGTAGACCAGGCTGGCCTCGAACTCACAGAGATCCACCTGCCTCTGCCTCCTGAGCACTGGGATTAAAGATATGAGCCACCATGCCCGGTTCATTGTGACATTTTCAGAAGAAGTTGGGAAGGGCAGGAAACAAAGCACAGTGATAATATACATATCATTGTGACATTTTTCACATGTATATTATCATCTTCTTCCTCCCCCTTCTTTGCCAGGGATAGTTTCTTTTCTTCTTTTATGATGTATATATTCCATCCCAATATTGGTTTTTAAAATTTTCACTAATTCTCCCTTAGAATGCCGCACCAGATGATGATAGCACACTTTTCCTTACTGCAGCATCTCAACTCAACTGACCTATGGCTTCCTAGAGAAGGGTGTGGGACATAACACTCTCCTGCATTTAGCTTTGATGGCTGGAGTGTGCGTATAGAGACTAGAGAAAGTTCTTGTTGAAAATTGAGACTCTGACCACCTACATGAAGTTCAACAAATGCTTTAATATCTGTGATGTACTTTTAGGATGGAGAAATGGCATGGCTAGAAATCAGAGATCTGGTAGCTTGCTTAACTGTTTCTGACCCTACATTGTTTGAATGTCCACGCAAAAGAAGAGGAGGTGAGACTGTCTGTATCTTAGAGCATATTTGAAAAGAAATTTCTTCACAAAACAAAACCCCAGCAATCCATCCATTTGGTGACATTTCTCGGGTGTTTTCATAGTCATCATGTAAAGCTTATTTTTACCAAGTGAGACGTATGTGGTGCTGCAGTCATACACAATTAGCAACACTCACACCAACAAAATTACTTCATTTTTTACTTAAAAATGATTTTCTTCATTTCTTTTGAGGGGATGCATATGGAAACACACATCACATGGACACATATACCCTTAACTTTATTCCAAATGTCTAATTATTTTCAAGAATTTGAGTTTATGGGTAAGAAGAAAGATTTTCTTTTTTTTTGTTCCCCATTTTGTCCTTGCAATCCCTGCCGAGTGTGAGTTCACACGGCAGATGGGCCCAATCACAGCACATGTCCATCATTTCACCCATATTGTTTTCATAAATTCGCTGCCTCCCTGGGTGCAAACAAATGATTTTCTTCTTCAGTTCACCTGAAAATTGCTTCTCAGGCCTTCATTTGGAACAAGTCAAGATTTGGGCGTTGTCAGCAGCGCAGGGACACATTTGAATAAAGTCAAACTCCCCAGATCTAGGGCAGTATCATCCATCACACGTATGTCAGGGAACTGTCTGGTGGCCCTATAAATCTTTGGCTTCAAGATGAGCTAAGTCCCCCGCTTAGGAGCCTGGTCCTCAGCTGCACTCCTCCACTGTGTCTTTCTATCAACTTCCAGATGACTTGAGCACAGGCTTTTCCAGGAGCATGCCCGTGTGTTCGTGGAACAGAAGGCTGTTTCTTACAAAGATTTAAGTTTCTCAATAAAAGGTAATTTCTATTAAGGGAGCTAATATTCATGTCTACACGGAGCATAGGGAGAGTATTTGTTCTTTACAACAATAGGCATTTGAGAGGAGATGGAAGGAACTTCTAGAATGAACAAAAGTTTCATAGAAAGTAGATTTGTTGTACATAGAATTAGTTCCAGTGAGAACTCAAAAGGCAAATGCCACATTTCTAATATAATCTTTTTTAAATTATAAAGGTGATATAATAATCTACATAATAATTATTGGAAATACAAGAGAGAAAAAATTTACAGTAATTACCCCAAATCAAATGGTCCATATTTCATCCATATTTATTAGTTGGACTCTCCCCTTTCATTGTCACTTATTTTTGTATGTTCTTCTATACAAAGTCTATTTGCATATTATATAATAATGATGAGTTTTATGGATCACTTGGTGAGAACACACATTCCAGCTTCTCCATTCAGTTTTAGTGAGGAATCTGTGCCCTATGATAAAGTGAATGTGAATTCACGTCGTGGACAGGGAAAGTTGAGCCTGATGGAGATGGTGTCCCAGGGTGCAGATTTAGTCAGTGTGACCCTTTGCCTTTTCACAGGTTTGCCGCATTGTCCCAGGTACTCTTTCCTTGGTAATTAACACCGGTCACATTGCACTCATTGTCTGCATGGCTGTGTGGTCTTTGTAACAGTAATTTCTAATGAGAACATCCTTTCTTTTAAGTGCAAGCCACACAAAAGTGGAATTATTTAAGAGTTGAAAAGTAATAATTACATAAAAAAATTTCAGCAGGGTGCTTTTAAATATATTTTGCACCATGGTATTTTCACTGTTTCGGTTCTTGCCTTGCATAAAATTATGCCAAAGAGAAAAATAAACACCTTTGTCAACACCTTTGATATATATGTGTTTCCTAAGATGGTTATATTGATCTAAAAATTTATTGGTGATTCTTGAGAGCCATGGCTTGCCGCATCTTTACTGGCATTACTGTAGTAATTTGGTTGTTATAAAAGGTTTGAAATGTGATGATACTGAAATAACCCAAATATTGAAATGAGAAAAAAGATGTGTTGGAGCTGCTCACACAGTTCTCACCAAACCTGCTCTCTGAATGAATCAGTGTCTCCAGCTTCCTGCATTTGCTTCCAAAATACTTTCTGTGGTATGAATTAATTTGTATCTATTTATCAACACTTAGCTATACAACATAGTCTGTAATCATCTATACATCTATGTACATATAATAATATTTATGTATCTACATATGTAGCTGTCATCTATTTATATAACTATTATCTATTAATAATGTATTCATGTATTGTCATCTAAATCTATTATCCATCTATCATCTATCTCTGCTCTCTATCATCTATCTTTTAATGGTTGTCATTTTCTATGTATCTGTCTCTATCAGCTACCTATTATCATCATTGATCTATTAATATCTACCATCTATCCATGTATCAACCTCTATGTGTTTGTCTATCATCATCATTGATCTATTAATATCTATTTATTATCTGTCATCTCTATAATCGTTGTAGGATTCATTTTTAACCTACTTACTCATCTGTCCGCTCATATTCTCTTCTACTCGTCTCTTCCACCAACCCTGTTTGTCGTAGATCCCATGTGTCTGAAACAGCGTTGCATCCATTATTCTTATTTAGCTGTATGATGAGTCATTTAAATAATGGGTGACACATTGCCTCAGTGCATGGCCTGTTTATTAGCTAATCCCAGATATTCTGTTTCCATGCCTTTAAGTTTCCTCCTTGCAGCAGGTTGCTCACCTTGGTGCATGACACTTGGTCGGAGAATTCCTTTGTCCAGGTCCAGCCTCAGCACTGTGCAGATTCAGTATCCCTGGCTCTCAGGATGGGGCTTTCTCAGAGACCCTGTCCTAGGCCTGTATGAAGACACATCTAAGGTGCAGAACGTAAGGTAGATTCCTACTCCCTTTCTCAGAATATGCCATAGTGTTCCATGTACCCAGGCTCAGTGGGTCTCCTCGGAACCTCTGGTAAAGGCTGAGTTGCCCCTCCTTGCCTTGGAGGCCAGACCTCTCTCTGCTTAGGGAGAAGGCCCTGGGTCACTGTACCCTTCTGCAGAACCCTCTACACCTCTTCTCTTGGCCTGCAGCTCCAGGGAGGCTCTCCTGTCACCTCTTCTGTCCCTGCTTTTTGTACTATGCACCCGACATGGCAGAGCCTGTGAGTGGGTGCAAATTCCTTGTCACCTGCGACTTTTAGGATCCTTTTAGTTGTTCACAGCAAGCATTTGACAGTTCATTAAAAGTCTGGCCGGATCCTTCCCATCCTTTTCTGTGAAGATCTTGTCCTTTCTTCTGCTGCTGTGTCAAGCCAGGGCTGGCGACCCGCCTTTCCTTTGATGTCATTGCAGGGCTCTTCTCTTTCCTCTGTTTTTGATGTTTTAAGGAAACATTACACTTTTGTAGATTAGGGTGCTGCTTCTCACCATTAGGGTGGGAGTGATGCTGACCAGCCTTTTACATCTCAGTAGAATCCGGCAGTCTGCCTCATGAAAGAAAAAAAAATCTGAAGGATACAGAAGTTTTGGTTAATAGGTTTTTGTTTCTTGTTTGTTTGATTTTGGCATTTTAGAGACATCCATATTCTTTGTCCTCAGGTTTCTGATGCGAAGTCAGTGACCTTCAAACCAGTGTTTCTTCTGTGTGAACTATTATTTATTTTTCCTTATTTGCTTTTTTTCCTGATTGCTTCTAATATTTATTTTTTGACTTGTTTTACTAGGTGCTTTCGGATATGTGCTTCTTCTAAATGGTGAATGTTTTCCAAGATCTCAGCCCCCTCCATCCATTGTCCTTGCTTTCTAAGACATATGTTTAAAATTCTATACAAATGCTATCTTTTGGATAGTTTTCACATCCACCTCAGAAGAGGACATTAAAAGTTAACATTAATAATTTTGTTTTTTTTTTGAGAACTTTATCTAAAACACTCCGCTCCTCCCTCCCCCAAACCCCTCCTGTGTCCCTGCTCCAAAATCCACGGTCTCTTCTTTAATTACTATTGCTACATGTATACATATGTGTGTCTCTCTGTATGTATGTGTATATTCATGCATGTGTATTCAACCTTCTGAGTCCACTTAGCATTGCTTTTAGGGACGTGTGTCCAGGGCTGACCACTTGGGACTGGACATCCTATATGGCAGCTCATTGATGGAGGAAACTAATTCTTCCTTTCCAGGAGTCACTGGCCACTTTTAGTCCTTCATCTAGGAGTGGGTACCAACTGCTGTCTAATTGGATTTTAAGGCCTAGTCAATAGGAGGGAATTCATGTCTGGTAATGTAAACCTAGCCAACTACCCACAGCTGGAGGGGCCACAGACCGGAGTGGAGAGCCTACTACTGCTATTTCCCAAACCAGCATAATGTCTAAGTGTGTTCTCAACACTTACCTTTGCACTCACAGATAAGTGCAGCTCTCAGCCCCATCCCAGAAGCTTCTTTGCAGTGGAGGACTTGGACAGTTTGCTTTTCCTTGGTGCCTATGGCTGTTATAATGCATGGGAGGGCTGCTACAATGATCTTAGCTTCTATTTAGTGATGTGGTCTAAGATTTTAGTCTATTAGCGCTTTAAAACGAGTCTGGCTTGGCCACAGATTCCTTTAAAGATTCATGGACTTTGGCTGTTCTGGCTGCCTCACATCAGAGTCTCGGCAGACCTGACCCCAGTATTGGCTAATTTTAAAAGTTCCTTAGGTGAGCCTAAAACCTGATCAATTCCAAAAACCATTTAAGCAAGCTCTTACTCTACAGTTCCCATGACCTCACTCAGTAACAGAGCGTCATGACAAATTGATTTTTGAAGGTGGGTAGCAGATTTGGAATTGGAGAAAATGAGAAAAATTATTTTGAATACTGGAGGACTGTAATCAAAGACATAGGCAGGAAAGTGGGGTGCTCTCAGACTATTGAATTCCTGGATTGCTATCTGGAATGCTTAGTGGAAATCAGCTTGAGGCTAGATTTCAGATGGCCTTGGAGGTTAAATTAAGGATACCAAGATTCATTTTCCACGCAAGAGAAAATCAATCAAGCCTTTTGATATGAAGAACAACATGCTTAAGCACTATCCACACACACAAAGAGAATAACGGTTTGCATAGCCCTGAAGGCTGCTGAGGGGGTTGAGATGAACACACACTGTTTTCTGTGTTCAAGGAGGGAGTTACTGTGGGCTTGGATGTGAGGTTGAACCCTGGGATAGCGAGGTTGCGATAGACGAGAAGCTGAGGATGCAGATGATCAATAAAAGAGAGGGGGCGGGGTCCAGGGAGCCCTGGGGCTGAAATGCAAGAGATGAGGAGCCAAGGCTGCCATTTATGGTAGCCAGCAAGCAGAGGATAAGCAGGTTTGTGTATAAGATAAAACTTTTAACTGGCATTGAAATGACTTGAGGGGTTAGTGGCACTTCCTGTCGGTGATATGGCAAACTGCTTTGCGTTCAGGAGTGCACACACACAAGTCTATCTGGGTCCACAGTTTCTGTATCTGACAGAAGTTCTATACATGAGATTTTTCTCATTTAATCCGGAATACCCTGTGGATATATTGAATTAATATTCCAGTATATTTGAATTTAATGTGTAGCATTACATTTCACGATAATTAGATTTTTCAAAACTTTATTTAAATTATCAAAAAAAGCCATGAAAGCAGATTTATGTTCTCCTACAAAATCTTGATAGCAATTATCCTCCACTTTTCTTTGTGATAAACTTGATGTATTTTCATTTTAGCATTGCAATTTTCATTTTGAATCCGCATTTAAAAATATTTCTTAGCAAATTTTAATGCACTTAAGGAGGAAAGCAAAATTAATAATTGTGGACCTTGAAAGATGTTCACATTTATCTTTGCATGCATGTATAATGTGTGCATATGTGTACATGTATGTGTGTGAATGTAGGTGCGGGTGTGATAGAGTGCACATGCAGAGGTCAGAGAACAACCTCAGGTGTCAGTCCTTACCTTCCTCCTCATTTGAGGCAGGGCCTCTCTCTTGACTGTGCCTCCTGGCTTGTTGTAGGAGCACTGAGACTGCAGATGCACACCACCCCACCCGGCTTTGAACTCATGTCGTTACGCTTGCATGGCAACCGTCTTTCCCACTGAACCTTCTCCCAGGCCCCCACACTAGCCTGCTCCCTTCTGAAGGATGCTCATTCTTTCACTGTGGGTTGGTTTTGCTTGAATGGTGTCACGCAGTATGGACTGCATGCCTGGCCTCTGTCACTGGGATCTGAGCGTGCACTTGTTTTGTGCTGTTCTCTGTTTTTCTTAGTTTCACGACTCTATCGGCATTTGCACTGTCCCTGTCTTGCTATTGTTAGGACAATGCTGTCATGATGTTATGACTCACTTGTCTATATTCTGTTTTCTCTTTAGAGTGGCAATGGGAGTGGGTCACAGGACAAGCACGTGTCCAAAGTGGAAATTATGACAGTTTCGGGTTTTCTCATCGTCCTTCATGCTTATTTCTAGTCTTTAAAAATTTCCATGTATTGATGTATGCAACTGTCAGTCATGGAATTAGTTCACAGTTTTCTGGTGATTAGCAAGTCTGGGCGCAGTCTCATATGTTTAATGACTGAAAATCAAGTTTTCCTTTTGAAACAGGTTGCAAAATAAGTTATTTGTTCTTTTTTGCCTTAAAAAAGATTTACTTGTTTTTATGGTGTGTGTGTGTGTGTGTGTGTGTGTGTGTGTGTGTGTGTGTGTATGTGCATGTGAGTGCAGTGCTCATGAAGGCCAGAAGAAAGGCATCAGATCCCCTGGAACTAGAGTCACAGTTGTGAGTCACTAGGTGGAAGCTGGGAACTGAACTGTGGTTCTCTGGAAGAGCAGTAAGTGCTCTTATCGCCTGAGCCATCTCTCCAGCCCCAGATCTTTGTCTTTTACCTATTGACTGGTAGAATTTTTCATGCATTCTGAATATGGAACTTTTATTACTAAGTCTGTTGTCTATCTTCCTGCTTTGTGGCATGTATTTTAGTTTCTTAATAACTGCTCCTAAAGAGGATTCTTTATTTCATTTCACTTATTTACTTGTTTATTTGTACATGTGCCTGTGTGTACTTATCTATGGAGGTCAGAGGACAACTTGTAGTCAGTTCTCTCCCTCTACCATGTGGGTCCTGGTGGGTGGTGGTTTCTCAGTTTGTCAAGATTAGCTCCTTTACCTACTGAGCCATCTAACAGACCCTTATTTATTTGTTACATTTTAATTTACCAATATTTTTATTTTTAATTATGCTATAAGATTTTTTTTCTTTTCTTTTCCCTTTTTTCGAGACCGGGTTTCTCTGTGTATCTTTGTGCCTTTCCTGGAGCTCAGCTCTGCCTGGCTCTGCCTCTGGAGTGCTGGGATTAAAGGTGTGTGCTGCCGCCGCCGCCACCCGACAAGATATTTTTTTTTCATGCTGTGGTGGTTTGAATAAAAATGGCACCCATAGACACATAGGGAGAGGCATTATTGGAGGTGTGGCCTTGTTGGAGTAGATGTGGCCTTATTGGAGTAGGTCTGGTCTTGTTGGAGAAAGTGTGTTGCTGGGTTTGTGCTTTGAGGCTAAGCCTGGTGACTCACTGTCTCTTCCTGTTGCCTGTGTATCCAGAAGCAGAAACTCTTAGCACCTTCTCCAGCACCATGTCTGCCTGCATGCTGCCATACTTACTGACATGATGACAATGGACTGAACCTCTGAATTTGTAAGCCAGCCCCAATTAAATGCTTTCCTTTATAAGAGATGCTGTGGTCATGGTGCCTCTTCACAATAATAAAACCCTAAGACATATGCCATAAACACAACCTACGTTGTTTCAGAAGTTTTATTTTTATTTATTACTTGTATTCCTTTTTATTCATTCATGCTTTTATTATTTTCTATGATGCTAGGTGTGCTAACTCTAACTATTGAGATGTTATTGGTATAGATGGACAGAATGCCTGTTCCTGTTTGGATGGAGCCCAAGCTCAGTCTTCTTCAGATACCTCAGTCTTTTCTAGCTCTTCTGTAGTGACCCTCTTGGCACTATTGAGGTCACTTGTGTGTGATTCTGAGTCTACTGGCTCCATCTCATCTGTTTGTCTGTATTTGACTTAAGACAACAAAGTGACTTGCTGAACCTTCATAATAAATACTGGCATCTTGTTATGAGAGCCCCCCCACAAGGTTGTGCTGGCTAAAGATTGCCTTGGCTTCGTGTGGCTACTGGCATATCTATGTACATTTAAGAAAAGCTCAGTTTAGAAAACAAATAACCTGGATTTTGATGGTAAGTGTAGGAAACCTATTGGTCAACTTCAGAAAAAAAAAAAAGGAATCATATTAAATCCTATCTAGAAGCAAACTGTAGATTTTAAAATTGCTGATCTCTTAGTCCTTCATTACCTTGGATCTTCCTTTGTTTGTGTGATTATTACTTGATATTTCTAATGTTACTGAAGATTGCATGAGTTTAATAGTTTTTTTGCTTTTAAATGGAAGTATAATTAACTTTAGGTTGACCTTTTATGTGGCAAGACTCATAAAATAATCTAAAAATTCTGACAGTAATTTAGTGTTATCCAGTAAAAAGTCATCTGACAATTTTAATATGGAAAATTTCATTCCTCATTTATATCAATATATATTAAGTTTTCTACAAATTCCTTATGACTATGTCAGTCTTTTCAAATTATATTTATTTTTTTATTATTTGACAACTTCATACATGTATATATTAATTTTGGACACTTCCACCTTTCTTTGCACTTCCTCACGCTTCCCTCTTCTTGCAAGAGCACACTTCCTCACACTTCCCTCTTCTTGCTGGAGCACACTTCCTCACGCTTCCCTCTTCTTGCTGGAGCACACTTCCTCACGCTTCCCTCTTCTTGCTGGAGCACACTTCCTCACGCTTCCCTCTTCTTGCTGGAGCACACTTCCTCATGTGTCCCTCTCCTTGCTGGAGCACACTTCCTCATGTGTCCCTCTCCTTGCTGGAGCACACTTCCTCACGCTTCCCTCTTCTTGCCGGAGCACACTTCCCCTTTCTACTTTGATGTATTCTTTATTTTTATTTTTGACCCACCGAGTTTAATTAAGGATGCTTGCACAAGCAGGAGTGAGAGGTTATTTATTGGAACATTATCAGTGAATTCACCACCGGGGAAAATGACAGTCCTTCTCCCAGGACCCATTGACTTCCCATAGACCTTCAGTGGCGGGTGGGGCCCCACGTACCCAAGCATGATGAAATGGCCACAGGTCCAGTGTTGTACAAGTGTTTTCAGTAGTCACAGCTGCAGTGATCTCACCAATGCAATGGCTGTACCATGTCTAGGACCGTTCTGCAGTGCTCTCCATCACTCTCTGCCTCTTCCATTCCTGCTCTCCGTAATGCTTCCTGAGCTGTGGCGGCGTGTCCCACAGCTGTCCTAATTAGGGCCATGCACGACACAGTCACCCATTCCCCACAATTCAGCCAGTTCTATGTCTCTGCATTTACCACCACCCACTGCAAAACTAAAGCAGCTTCTCTGACGAAGGCAGAGAGAGCACTAATCTATGAATTAGAAGACAGCTTGACACCATGTTGATAAAATCAATTTTTAAGTCTAAAAAATTGTCTTCTGATTTTGTTAGGTTTTGTATGCATATTTTAGGTCTTTTTGAAATTATTTTTAATCCATTATTCTTCTGTAATTTTGCTCAGAAAAACACTGAACAGAATGCAATAGATATTTTAGTTCCCACTCCTCATTTCATAGACTAATCTTTCAATAGTTCATTACTGGATATTATGTATTCATGTAGAGTGTGAATTCGTGTGTGTGTGTGTGTGTGTGTGTGTGTGTGTGTGTGTGTGTGTGTGTGTGTTAGCTTAAGAAAATCCTTCTCTTAGGATGATGGAAGATTTTACTTTTTTTTTTTTATCATGGAAACACCACACACTGTTAAATATTATATAATTCTTTGAAACTGAGGATGATATGTTTTTACTCTTTTTCTAAACAATGTGTTAAATAGTAGTAGTTTATTTTCACATAACTGATCAAACTGGTGGGCATTTCTTGGCTGTCTTGCCAATATTGTGTATAGAATTTTGCATATATGTTCATACTTTGGTAGGATATGGGTCATAATTAAGTTTTTCTCATAAGTGAGTTTATTATGAGTCTCTTCTACTCTCTGGAAGAGTGTTTGAACAGCTGATGGTGAGTATTAAGTATTTGGAAGGATTCATTGTAAAGTCTTGAATTGTCTCTGAAGATTTTCATGAGTATCAATCATAATTTTATTTATTTATTGATTGATTGGTTGGTTTCCTGAGATAGGGTTTTGTGTCTGGCTGGCTTGAACTAACTATGTAGCTGCAGATGACCATACACTTCAGATCCCCCTGCAACTCCCTCCCAAGTGCTGGGGTTACATGTATTTGTTACATCTGGCTTCTCAGCAGCCATTTTTAACAGCTGTGGTAATATTAATCTTCATTTTGTTTAAACCTTCATATTTATTGGTATGAAGGTTTATGTGTATGGGTTTTTTTGCATGTATATATCTTTCCAACACATGCATATCTGGTACCCATGGAAGATGGTATCAAATCACTTAGAACTGGAGTTACAGATGGTTGTGGGTCCCCATGAACCTGATTCTTCTGGAAGAATAGCCCATGCTCTTAACTGCTGATCCATTATTCTAGCTTGATTTTCATTTTTTTAAAAACATAGTATGTATTTCATTCTTGATAAGTTTTGTTTGCATTTTCCCTCTCTTAAAATTCCCACAGAATTAGTAGTTTTATTATTTTAAAATCGATTTTTGAATTGTTTTTGTAGTGTATATGTTTTGTATTTCTTTAATTTCTGATCTTAAGTTGCCCTCACATTCCTTTCTTTTCACAGAAGAACTTATGCCGATGGAGAGTTGCTTTCTGAGTGCCAGTATTGCCATAAGCATGGTGGTGCGTATCTGTAATCGCAGGAATCAAAAAGAACAGGCAGAGGATTGCCACGGTTTGAAGCCAGCTGGTATAGTAAGTTCCAGGTCATCTTGAGCTATATAGCAACATTCTCACGATGGGCTGTGAATGCTATCCTCTAGACTGAATGCAATCATTGCAATCATGAACTCACAACTAGGGTTACTTGCACCGGACCTGCACAAGACCGGCTCTGTCAATAGTCTGTTATGAAAAGGGGGGGCCTCACAGGGCCCTACCCCTCACTGCTGAACTATTGGCTATTGATAGATTTGGGATGGGGGAAGTCATTGTCTTCACTGTATATCCATTGCTGAGCCTATGAGGCCCCAACAGATAGTGCCATATCTGTGGTTACACACACGTGCCTGATCAAACTCAGTGGGTCCCAAAACAAAATGAATAGACATGAACATGGAAAAGAGATTTGCAGGGAAGGAGGTGGCGGTAGACACAAAGAGAGGGAGATAGCGGAGGGTGAGGTGTAAGAGTGGTTAGTATGCATTATGTACCTGTGTGAAATTGTGAAAGAACAAATTTAATTAATAAAAAGTCAAAGATCTCAGTTAAAAAAACCAACTCTGTAATAATGATAAAGCCAAGAGTATCAGTATTTATTATTTTTCTAAATATGCCCTAAAGATACCTTTTCTTCTGATAGATACAGCTACATGTACAGTTAGAGACAGAATTTATATTATATATAAATCTTACTTTTTGACATGGGGGGGGTCTCATTATGTAGCCCAGACTGACCTTAAACTGGTGATGTCCCTGCCTCTACCTCCCAAGGGCTGAGATGACAGATATGTGCCCCCATGCTAGGGTTTAATTATTAAAAATTTGCTTTGAAATGCTCTTTATCTGTATCTTATTAGTTGGGCTTTATTTTATTTTAAGCAGTCTCACAAACCTTTTTTAAGGCATGATTTCATACATTTATATTTGACTAAGCTTTTGTTGTGTATCTGATAATTTCTAACACCTTACTAATATATTTTTTTTTTTTTTTGGAACACACAGTACTCTTTGTGCTTAAAGCACTTTAGTTGGTGCCGAATGTTCTCATTTTGTTTTCCTGGAACTCATTTCCTTTTGGTTTTGAAGGATGTTTTTCTTTAGGTTTAGATACCTAGGCTGAAATGGCTCCCATTCATCAGTCTGATAATATTCCATCAGTTTTTTTGGCTTCCGTAGTTTTAGTGCAGTGATAACTGTCAGCTGTGAGGGAATGTGCTTCTCCTCCTCCTGTACTTGATTGTGGGATTTACACCTTGATTGGTGTTGAGTTTCCTTGAAAATTTGGAGAGCTCTATTATCCTTCTTTGCTTCAGCAGTTGATGCTCTCAGGGGCTTCCCTATAGCTCTACTCTTCTGAGCGTCAGATCATACGTATATATGCATGCCTACGTGTCTGTCTGGAAGTTTGTTCAACCTGTTTATATGGTGACATTAGCAGTGCTCAAGAATTAAAAATCCTCCCAAGTGGTCCTTACCTGATGATTGGCAGTTCTAGGGCTATACATATAATAGTTTTCCTTGGGTGGGATAATCGTGTGTCTTAGACATTGTTTTAACCTCCCCAGTTTGTCTTATGTGATTAGCTACTCACCTATCGTTCCCTTATTTGCAACACCTCCCCCACGTTTCTTTCAAGAATAAACGATTTGTGCTCAAATTCTCATCCTAGAATCTTGGATTACTTTAAACTCAAAAGACCAAATGCACCTCTCTTCTAGAAAAGGAAAAAAAAAAAAAACCCAAACAGTGTAGATAGGGTAGGTGTAGTCCTATCCTATCTGTTGCCTCTGGTAAATCCAATGGTCTTCCCTCATCACCCCAAGAAATCCTCTGGTATTTTATTATGTTTGCAAGATATGTATACCCATCATTGGCAGACAGCTTACATTTGTTATCTGCCTTGTGGGAAAGAGGTGGAAGCCCATACATTTTTTTATTTTGTCAAGAAATACCAAGAATTAGCTGTTATGGTTTGAATATGCAAAGCTCACGTTTGAACACTTATTCCAAAGCTGGTGGTGCTGTTTGGATGGTTGTGGAATCTTTAGGGGATGGGACCTTGAAGGAGCAAGTGGGTCACTTGGGGTGAGCCTTGAGGTTTTATACCTCAGTCCCAGTTTCTGTTTACCCTCTTCTTTCTGAGGAGGGCCGCATCATGACCAGTTGGCCTCTTGCTCTTGCTATTGTGCCTTCACCTCCTGCTACCAAGTTCTTCACCATGATGGACTGTATTCCTTTAAACTGTAATCCAAAAATCAAACCATACTACCTTTAGTTGCTTCCTGCCAGATATTTTATTACATCAACAAGAAAAGTAGTTAATACAGTAGTGATGATGTAGCTGAGGGAAATGGCAAGTTTATCGCCACCCCATGGGCTTAAAGGATGAAGATTTGGTGGTCCCTGTCACATCTCTAGTCCACTCACTAATCTTGATCCTGAAAATACCAGATAAAACATAGAAGATTGAGAGATATGAACAAAACAACATCAGCAATCGCCACTGTATCTGGGATCCATGTAAATGTCAACAGTGATAAAGGCAAAGAACATCTTACTATTATTATGATCATAATGATACTCTCACAGACATCCTGAAAGTGTCATCATGGTACCCCCTATAGTTTAGGACCATGAGTGGGAGAGGGAACAGCCTCATTCAATGATATCTCCAATGACCCACTTGAGAAATTTGTGCTTCAGCTCCCAGTGGAGAGATGCTTCTAACAGGCCACACAGCAAGCTCAAATTACAGCTCTCCATTAGTCATTCTGGGCTCTCAACAGGAGTAGAGATGCATTTTGTGAAGTTATATCCTGTCAGTGGAAAATGGTCATTATTATCATGAGGGTATGGAATCTGTTTCCTAATGAAGGCAGGAAGATTCACTGTGTGTCTATGCCTGGTGATTAAGCCAAAATGAACAGGAAAAGTGTGCCCTGGCAGAGTATGCTAACCAGGGAGCCATAGCCCTTAAGGATAAGGTTCGGGTTGATGCCAGATCATTAGAAAAGCTGGCCAATTATTAGGAGAGTTTGTCTGAATGACAAAAGAGACAATGTATTAATTGTAACTTTCAGATGAAGCTGCAGTACATGTGCCGTCAGCCCCTGTTCGGTGTTTTGAGGTAGGGCTTCTTATAGTCCAGATGGACCTTGAACTTCCAATGTAGCCGAGCTTGAAGTTGAATACATGATCCTCCTGTTGACTACATGCTGAAATTAAAGTCATGTTCCCCCTCCATTATGCTTGGCAAGACATATGTCTTACTCCACAAAATTGTTATTGCATGTGTTGGTTTAAAAAATTTGACTTTGAAGAAGTGCTGACAGGCTAGAAGACACCAAACTTGGGGCACGTGTTGTTTTGAGCATTTCCAAGGGTTGGCATGGCAGATGCTGTCAGATGCCACTCGTAAGCTCGATTGCTTACCACATCAGTGTCCTCTGGGCAATTGCCAACCACCAGTACCTTGAAAGTTTGTGCTAGAAGGCTACTCTGTTTGTATCCATAGGAAGCGCTATGTGCTACGGAATTAATGAACACTCTGAGGAATAGTCTCCAGCCAAAGCCTAACAGGAAAGGGTGCATAAATACCCAGCATCCTCATCCCTAAGGTGGCACATATCCACATTTAGTGCTTTGTGCCATAATCCAGTTCCTCCATTGTTAAGCCACAGTGTTCCTCTGCATCTGGCTAAGTAAAAGGGAACCCTGTTGCAGGCTGCCTCCTCTCCATCTGTTCGCACTCTCCTCTTGATGCCCCTTACATATCTCAAACGGACTACTTCAAATCTTCTCACAGTCTCTTTTCAGAGAAATCCAAGTAAGGATATGTGGGTAGCCACTACTTGCTTTTTGCTCTGATTTTCATCCCAGTGGGCACTGCTTGGGAGTTAGAAGATGCCTTCAGGGTAAAAGCGCTCCTAAATACTCTCTGCTTCTCTCCCCGGGTTCCCGAGTCTTTGAATCCTTACTGATTTGATAGCTCTCTGGTTCCTTCAAACAGACTTTTTAAAAATGTAGCCTGCTATGACAGTGGTTCTCAGTGGGAGAGTTGGTCCAATGGAACTGATAGCCGAAATCAATTTCTTTCATAAATCCATATGTGGATTAAAGAAACTTTAATGAGAACCAAAAGCAGTCACCACTCTCCTCCCTGATGCTTTGAAAACCCTAAATCATTTAAAATGGAAAGTTCAGTTTTATAGTTGTGGGGAAAATAAAAGCAAAAGACAGAAAACAAAGCTCAGTCCAGGCTTAAGGTTTCTCAATGCTATCACTCTGTGAATCACCTTTGACTTCTTGTGTTTTGTTTTGTTTTTGTCTCTGCATATTTTGGGTAAGTTTCTCTGCTCCTATTTTTTGAGGAAGAATATACCTTTCAGATTTGCTATTGTTTTTGTTGAGTGCTCAGGGAGTAATTATCTGGCTTCCAAGAATCATTCCTTTGGAAGGGAGGGCATTATGAAACATTCATACATCTTTTCATTTTCTGTCTAGTAAATACAGTTCGGGAGGGGCCCAGCATAATATTTTGCAGAGAAAGTGAACCGTTAAGGGGATGAAAAAGTGGTTGTTTGAGGAGCTCATGATTAAGACTCATTTTGTAGATTAATAGAGACATCACCAGTCTCCAAGGTTAGTAAGTCAACAATTTCACGAAAATTAAATTTACATAAAATCTGGGGAAATGAATAACATTTCAGTCTTTGTTGGTAGTGGGTCAAAAAGCCATACCCTCGTTGAATTTGGAACTTGGCTTTCCAGTGACTTTTACTGTGACCTATTTTCCAGCTTTCAACTTATTGGCCGCTTAAGGCTTCTCTGAGCATCGATAACTTACTTTGTAGCTTATAGTCTCGTCTGTTTGGAGACCTGTGCCTATGAATGGAGTTCTAGGTACCGTGCACTATGTGAACTGTCCATAATACCGTGCACCATGTGACTTGTCTATAATGAATGCTGCCCACTTTGGTTGTTTCCTAAAGGGTGATAAGTCCCAACAATTTGTCTCGATGTTAAAGAAATGGCTGCCACCTTAGGGTCGTCTCATTTGTGGACATAAGGAACACTCTAACAACAGCTTGCAAATTAGGGAGGAAAAGGGCAAGTGGGCACCTGTCTTATTTATCAAACAGACAACCCAGGGGGCTGGAGAGATGGCTCAGTGGTTAAGAACATTGGCTGATCTTCCAGAGGACCCGGGTCCAATTCCCAGCACCTACATGTGGCTCACAGTCGTCTCTAACTCCAGTTCTAGGGAGATTTGGCGCCCTCTTGAGGCCTCTGTGAGCACCAGATGTGCACGTGGCTCATGGTTATACATACAAAACCACCCATACGCATTAAAGAATAATCCTCCAAAAGTCAGAATCTAAATGTTTATTCTACAGAATCAAACTGATAAGAAAGACTATCATGCCCCAATTTTATCTCTATGCCAATTAAATAAAGGAAAAAAAAGAGAGAGCCACTTTGAGGTCTAGGGGTGTGAAAATATCACCATGCTTCTCTGGGACAAATCATCTCTAACACTGTTAGGTAAATTTCTCATGTACACCAGCACAGCAGAGGAGGCTAGCCCATTGCCTTAAACCGTAAGCTCCCCTTCTTCCTGACCGAATTCTGACATTCAGCCTCTTGTTCCAAACTTTGTAATTTCCTAAAGGAAAATATAAGATATGAAGCAATCAGGATTATCCTTCTCACCCCTTGGGCCTTTTGTGTGCTTAACTGCCCACAAAGCGTCTTGAACTCTGAAGTAGTTTATATTTAAAGGTTTTAAACAAGTCTGTAAAATGGTTCTACTCCTTCCTTGGTGATGGGGTGGCCATTCAGTGACAGCAAACAGCTAGCTAAGGGTGTGCTTTGAGATGGCCAGAAGAGGGTTTATTATTATTTTTAATTACCACTTGGGAACATAAAAACAGCATTATTTCATTATCTATTAGGTGCGGTAACTTATACCCACCAGATGTCCCATTTAAATATTTTCTAGAGTTTCAATAGATTTGTTAACATTCACTTATCCACTCCTTTGTTCAACATGTGTATTCCTTCAATGCTAAGAATATCGCTAAGTGGTTGTTCTGAAGACGATTAAAATGATTTGCTTTGAAAGAGATGGCGGAGCACTGGTAATTTTGTCTTTGAAATCATATGCACATGAAACCAGAGTTTGCCTTTTCAAAAATGAATGCCAGGCCAAGGGCTAGATACTTGTATTGTGCTACCCATCTATGGTTCTATTTATGAATACCATGTACATAATTTCTACAAACTAGTGCTCAATATTTATTTCAAAAGAATGCCAGAATAGGACGAACCCTAACATGAGACCAAGATAGATTTCAATATCTTTATACGATATGGATCTGGAATCAAGAATCAATGTGCTGTATGCTCTCATCCCACATGGAACACTTTCCTTCCTAATATTCAGCAAATGTTTGTAACATACCCTTAATGTTGTTTTCTTTACATTTCACACCCTGTGAGGTGCTGCTGTTAGATTCTTACTTTACAACAAAGGACACTGAGGCTGGAGAGTGGCCCATATTTAACGCTGGACCTGGACCTTGAGTCTTCTTGTGTGGTACTTAACTGTATTTGCATGAGGGTTTTCTTTTCAGTTTATGTATGTGAGAGTTAATTCTGGTTGTCAACTGGACAAATTTAGTCTGGCATGTCTGTGAGGGTTTATTGAGATGGAAAGACTCTCTAAATAGGCAGCACTATTATTCTATAGGCTGAGGTCTTTATACAGAGAGAGAGAGAGAGAGAGAGAGAGAGAGAGAGAGAGAGAGAGAGAGAGAGAGAGAGAAGAGAGAGCGCCCTTGCTGAGTGACACCATTAATCTCTCCCTGCTTCCGAAATAAATCCTTCCTTTCTGGTTTTGTCAGGTGTTTTGACGTTTTACTTGTGAACCTTAGCTTGTAACAGTTGAGCTATTTCTCTAATCCTTGTCAGGTATATTGTCATAGCAACCAGAAAACAAACTAATACAAATTATGATAGGCTGTTTCTTCTCCTCCCTCCTCCTTCTCCTCTTCTCCTCCTTCTTCTCCTTCATTCAGTACCTTGTGCAAACAAACTAATACAAATTATGATAGGCTGTTTCTTCTCCTCCCTCCTCCTTCTCCTCTTCTCCTCCTTCTTCTCCTTCATTCAGTACCTTGTGCATGCTTGGCTAGGGCTCTACCGCTATGCTACACCCAAATCCTGTTTCAAGCCTTGCGAGGGTGAAGACACCTGCCATCATTTGCTTTAAGTAGCCATTAGAATGCCAGATCATCTTTCAGGTGCTGCCCCTGTAGTCAGCTCCCTCTTGATTCTTTTGTTTTTAAAGATTTTTTTTTAAATTTGCGTGTTTATATGAATCTATATGTCGTATGTGTAGGGGTACCTAAAGAGGCCAGAAGAAAATGTTGGATTTCCCAGAGCTAGAGTTGTAGGCGATTGTGAGCCACCCTAAAATGTAGGGACTAGGAACCAAATTCGGGTCTCCTGGAAGCACTCAGATATCTCACTAGCCCAAGTGTTCTAGTTTTGAGTCTTATATGCCCAAATATTCTGGTTTTGTTGTTTCTGTTTCTATGACTAAATATACCAATGGAAAGCAACTTGAGGGAGAAAGGAATTAGTCAGCTTCCAATTCTAGGTTGCAGTCCATCATTTGTGGGGAGTCAAGGCAGCTCGTTATATCTATGATCAAGGACACAGAAAGGATAAGTGAATTGTGCTAACCCCCTCTTTATTCTTATACAGTTCAGGGCTCAAACTCAGGAACTGGTGTCATCCATTTTTAGGCTGGGTCAGCCCACATCAATTAACATAATTATGACAGTTGACATGCTCACAGGCCAATCTGATATAAATGATTCCTCATAGAAACTCTTTTCCATCTTAATCCTACATTGTGTTAAGATGACAATTAAAACTAGTTATCATATCGAGGAAAAATGAAATGAGAAATTTAGTAGGAAAAAGTGAGAGTTTGTGTACCCGTGTGGAGACAGAGTCATACATTATATATTGTAGTGTCTACCTAGTCACTCCCCCCCCCCCCAGTACCCCATACAGGCACCAGTAAGATTTGGAATTAATTTTTTTCTGATTAACTTAAAGTAATGAAGAGGAGAGAGGAAAGTGATTCATGAGCAAGGGAAAAGGAAGGAACAGAGGCGTGAGTGGGGTGGGTAGAGGAAGAGGAGGAGGGAGACAGGTGCAGAGGGAGAGGCATGCTGCTGGGATGGCAGAGGGGCTGACAGAGCGCTGGCAGGCTCTAGGCTGTCAACAAAGCCCCTGCTCTGGTGAGGAGGGAGAGAATGCAACACCAGCTCCTTTTCTTCTGCTTCCCTATTGCTCTCTGGGGTTGGGAGAGGTGAGCTATTTGTTGCAAATGCGTGATGGATTTCATTAAGTATGCAGAACTGCTGTTAACATCACTAGAGATCTGCAAAATAGAAGCCCAACATGCCCAGAGCAGATTTGACACATGGAGCAAGGATGTGAAATTTGCCAGAAATTAAGAGCTGTGCTGGTAAATTCTGGTCCTTCACGATTCATTTTTTTTTTTCTGAGCAGAACAAGATTTTATTGAAATAATGACAGTTGCATGTTTTATTAATGTGTTTTTCAGACAAGCTTTATAACATGATCTCATCATAAAATCCTGGAAGGTAATGGATTTATCATTTAGTGAGTTAATGCAGTACAAAGTGCTTTGTAGCCTGGAAAGTTCGAAGTAAACAGTTGTTGTAATCATAATCCACGTGGCATTTGGCTTATAGATTTTTTATTTTAAACATTTTTTTAAGAACAGTTTTAGTTTTATAGAAAATTGTGAATGCATACAGAGAGTTCGCCCATAACCCACATTTAGTTTCTGCTATTGATACCTGTCATTGGGATGCTCAATTATTATAAATAACAGACAATATTAATATATTATTTAAAGTTCATATTTTATTCAGATTCTCCTGTCTCTACCTGCCTCTTGCCCTGACGGATTCTCAGGCTTGCCTTATTTCTAAAGATGCTGCTGGTCAGGAGGAGACGGGCCAAGCGTCAGTGGGCTGCCCTCTTGGGGGTCGAGTCTGGTGTTTTCTTGGTTGGGGTTGGTTGTGAGGGGTTGGCGTGCATCGCCCCTCCTGCTGTTGCCCTGCCAGCTCTCCTTAGGTAGCTTCTCCCAAAAGTGTGTGTGGTTACAGTTTTACCCCTCGAAGGTGGAGCACCCACATACATGATTTGGAATTGCATTCAGGTCGTTTAGTCTTCTAATCCCACTTACTGACTTACCAATCGTGTATCTATATGTCAACATGGATTCAGATTTTTTTTGTTTTTTGTTTTGTTTTGTTTTTAGTTCTTAAAGATCACTTTTATTTTTTAACTCTGTGTGTGTGTGTGTCTGTGTCTGTGTGTGTGTTTTGTGTGTGTGTGTGTGTGTGTGTGTGTGTGTGTGTGTGTGTGTGCAGGTACCTGTAAGGGGATAGATCCTCCTGGAGCTGGAATTACAGGTTGTTGTAAGCTGCCTGATAGAAGTGTTGGGAACTGAACTCGGGTCCTCTGGAAGAACAATACAGATAGCTAACCACCGAGCCATCATTTCAGCCCCTCCAAGTGTTTTTTGTTTATTTACTTATTTATTTATTTATTTATTTATTTATTTATTTATTTATTTATTTATTTATTTATTTATTACTTTGTTTTATAATCCAGTACTATTTTATTTTGTGGCTCACATTATTTCAGTTTTGGAAAATGTGTATGTTGGCTGTTAAGTTCTTTTGATAGATTCTCGTGTGTGTGTGTGTGTGTGTGTGTGTGTGTGTGTGTGTGTGTGTGGTGTGTGTGTGTGTGTGTGTAGGTATATATTTAATGTCTCTTTATTTTCTGGCACTCTAAGGTGAACCTGCAGTGTCATTTTGGAGCTATCCTGGCCCAATACTGGAATCGACCATTTCTTTCTTTTTTTTTTTAATATTTCTATTTTATAATTAATTTAATTTTACATATCAGCCATGGATTCCCCTGTCCTCCCTCCTCCCACCCCCCAGCCTTCCCCTCCCCAATCCACCCCCCATTCCCACCTCCTCCAAGGCAACGTCTCCCCTGGGGAGTCAGTCCAGCCTGGTGGATTCAGTTGAGGCAGGTCCAGTCCCCTCCTCCCTACACCAAGGCTGAGACCCAATGGCAGAGGAACCCCCATGGAACTGAACCAGGCCCTCTGGATAAGTGAGACAGTTGATTAGCTTGAACTGTTTAGGAGGCCCCCAGGCAGTGGAACCAGGACCTGTCCTTGGTGCATGAGCTGGCTTTTTGGAACCATTTCTTTAAAAGCATAACTCATTTCTTTTATTAATTGCTTTTTAAAAAGTTTAATGAAAAAATGAAAGCATACGTTTTTTTTTTTCCATTTTCAGCTTATGTAACTACATCCTTCTTCTTGAATTTCAGCATGGCAACATGGTATTTTGATACCAATTTTCTATGGAAGGTTGTGGGAAATGATCTAGAGAGGAAGAAAAATGAGCTCACTACCCATGTACCTCTAGTGCTATCATTTTCATATCCCCTTCCAGCATCTGTTCTGTTTAAAACAACTAAATGCCATTTTCATCGATTAAATTAGCTAGTATTTGGAATCCTATAATGGCTTGTCAGATGCTGGTTAAAATAGTATCTCAGATCATCACAGGCAAAACAAAAACAAAAATGTTGTAAACAGAATAAGCTTAGACTTTTAAATTGAAGAGAACGATTGGAATGGTGAGTTTACTCATTGCCACTGGGGCCTCAAGGTGAGAAATCAAGGAAAGATATTCCTGTATATAGCCCATGTGTGTACACATACTTATAAATATCTTACCTGGAACCACCTGTATATACATATGATAAACATGACCTCTTACTGGCGCTTCCAACTGAAACCATTAACACATGGACTGTTCTAGAATTCTTCCTGCTTATTTGCCACCCTGTTCTCCCTCAATGAATGCTTAGCTCCTACTACACTAATCTATTTCATTTTTAGAAACAGGTTTTATACCTACTATTAGTGTGCTTTTGGCATTGAAGAATCAGCTATCAAGATGAGATTAGATGTATACAGAGTTTGTTGTGGAAGACCTGTGGGGAGAAAAAAGAAGGTGGGGGTCAGAATACATAGGGAAGGGTTTTCGGAACAAGATGCCAAGTTTCCAGGTATGGAAAGAGGAAGAGGAGTGGGGGGGTGTAGGGGGGAAGGAAAAGAGGAGAGAAGGAAGGGAAGATGGGGAGGCAGGGCAAGAGGAACATCACTGCTGTAGTTCTGAGACAGTCGCATCTGGTTACAGCTGCGAGGAAAAGACAACTCTCCGTGAGCAGAGCCTCTGATCTCAGATACCTAGTCTCCCAAACAGTGAGCCGATATGGTCCTTAGCAGAGGGAAAAAAATAAAACCCATCTAGACATGTTTAAGTGTTTTCAGGTAAATGCTGTAATGTCTGGAGATTAATTTTGATATACTTGGGGGGGGCAGGTGGTAAGGAAAGGAGAGGTGCTTACTGCAGCAGCTGAGTTCTGAGCATAGGGAAATTCATCACCCTGATTTTTCTATATTACTGTGTGGTTGAAAATTGACATGGTAAGTAGTTTTAAGTGCAACCAACTCATTATTATTGATTATTGGTGAATCCACTGGGCACAGTATGCCACAATCTATATATATTATAACACATTAGACTAAGTAACCATAGTACTAACTACACTGAGAGCTGGAGGTGAAATACCATCGTTCCCCTGATTGTAATAGAAGGCTAGTGTGATAACTTATTATTATTATTAGTAGTATTGCTATAGTATTATTTTACCTTTTAATTATTTGTCTGTGTATATGTGCATGTGAGTGCAGTTCCTGAAGAGGCTAGAAGGGGCATCAGATTCACTGGAGCTGGAGTTACAGGCATTTGTGAGCAGCCCTGACATGGGTGCTGGGAACCAAAGTTAGGTCCTCTGCAAGAGCACCAAATACTCTGAACCCCTGAGCTATCTCTTTAGGCCCCCAAAGTAGCTACTCTTAACCTTAATGTGCACATTATTCACTTGCTTATTTGGACTTGAAACAATAGCCTCATTGCTTCAAAAGCTAATGTAATCACATCATATTTTCCAATTATACTCCTAAGTCATATTCATAACTACTTTTATTGAATATATACTGTATACCCAGTGTGTTGTGAAGTGTCATATATCATGAGGAGATGTCAAATTTAAGAAAAAATAAGAATGTATTAATGTGCTCATATAATGGTTCTAATTTATTGTTAGTGTGACAAAATGCATTAATTGATTTTTAATAGTTTTATTTGTGTATAATTGACATATAATTAACCATACATATTTGAAATTCATAATTCATTAGATTTTAATATATGTGTCCACCTGTGAAACAATCACCATAATCAAGATAATTGCCGGTGCTACCTTCTGCCAAAGCTCCCTCCTAGTCTCATGGAATCCTTCCTCCCTGCTCCCTTCCCACCTCTACAACCACAAACTGTTTTGTGTCACAGTAGATTGGTTTGCACATTTTAAGAGCAAAGATCAACAAGCAATAATCTGTTGGTCAGATTTAGCCCAGCTGATTCTGTGAACAAAATGCTACTGGCACTCAGCCACACCGACTTTTTTTTTTTTTTTTTTTTTTTGGTTTTTTTTTTTTTTTTTTTTTTTTTGAGACAGGGTTTCTCTGCGTAGCTTTGCGCCTTTCCTGGAACTCACTTGGTAGCCCAGGCTGGCCTCGAACTCGCAGAGATCCGCCTGCCTCTGCCTCCCGAGTGCTGGGATTAAAGGCGTGCGCCACCACCGCCCGGCTAACTTTTACATTTCAAAGTTTTACTTATTATCATTGTGTATCATTATCATTATCACATACACACACACACACACATACATACATGTGGAGTGTGTGTGTGTGTGTGTGTGTGTGTGTGTGTGTGTGTGTGTGTAGCTCAGAGGACAATTTTTGGGATTTGGAACTTGAACTCAGGTCCTCGGGATTGCATTCCTCTCTTACTCACCAAGCCGTCTCTCTGGCTCCCACACTAACTTTTCTGTTTGATTGGTTTTGGCTATAGAACAGCGAAGGAGAGTTACAATGGTGCTCTAGAGGCTCATGGAGGCTGATAGTGACTAGTTACCCCTTCAGAGAAAAGGTACTCTTTTTAAAGCACGGTTTCTTTCATTCCCTGTGAGTGTGTTGGCATGCATTCATGTTGTGTCAGTAGATTGTGCTTTCAGATGCTCAACAGTATTTAATTGTAGGAACACATCAATGTTTGATTGTCCATCTACTTGTTGAAGGCCATTAGGTTGTTTGAAGTTTTAGATCACCATCACCATCAACATACACATACTCATACATACATACACACACACACACACACACACACACTACTGTAACATTTAAGTTAACAGAAACCAGAGCTCTCTGTTTCTGGGGATGATAATCCACAGACACAAAAGTGGAGCATAGAAACCATATGGCCAACATATAATATCTGTGACCCTTTAGAAAGTACTAACTGGGTGAAGCATTTTGCATTTCTACCAGCAGTATGTGAGCACCCCAATGTCCCCATGTCTTCTACCATTTGATGTGATGAATCTTCCAGTGTTAGTTATCCCAACAGGTATATTATTGTATCTTGTGTGGTTTCATTAAAATTAACTGAAGTGTTAATAAAACTCCATATTTTCTATGTTTTCTCTATGAAGTATCTGTGACTTTTGCCCTCTTGAAATTTTCCTGTTGACCGACACTTTGTTAAACATACATTTTGCTTGATGAGGGATGAAGACTACATGTACCTGTGGGTATAAGGACAAATGCTTATAGATTATTATGCTGGTTTAGTAAATTAGTGGTTGTAGATTCTCCTTTAACAACCATGACTTCATTAGCTATACCCATAAAGTCTCACCAACACGACTGCCCAAATGTGAGTCAAACAAGAATTATTCCAATGGCTGTGTTAAACTGGATGGAGAAAGCCCACAAGGCCTCAACCATACACAATCAACTACAGACAACTGAGGAAAGCTGGGAATGGGAGAGGTGGCCTTCCCTAGGGAAGAGCACACCAACTGGTTATCCAGTGCCAAATGGTCAGCCCTGGAAACAATGCAGTCTGAACCAGTTTTATTTAGGAATCTATATGTATATATATATATATATGTATATATATATGTATATATATATGTTGATATGCATGCAAAAATTGGTTTAAAAAAAGAGGCTGTGAATTTGAAGGAGAATGGGGAGCATGGGAGAGTTTGGAAGGAGAAAAGGGAAGGGAGAAATGGAGTAAAGTCATATCTCAAAAAAAAAAAAAATCAGGAAACAGCAACAACAAAAACCCAAAACAACAACAAAAATCCCCACATAGTTTGTAAACATTTCTTCCTTGAATGTGGCTGATCGGTCCACTTTCCTATATTGTCATCCATGGATATGTGTTAATTTTTATGAATTTCAATTTACCTCTAAAAAGTATCTTTCTGAGGGCTAGAGAAATGGGTCAGCAGTTAAGAGCACTTGCTGCTTTTGCAGAGAATCTGAATTAATTACCATCACCCAAGACCAGAGGTTCACTACTTGTAACCCCAGTTTCAGAGGATCTGACACCCACTTCTGGATTTCGCCTGTGCTCACACATGTTCACACCTGCCCCCACATACACATAATTAAAATTAGAAATAAAATCTTTAAAAAGACACATTCCTTTTGTTCAATTTTTATTGTGACACACATAAGAAATTTTTGTTAATTTTAAGACCAGAAAGCTTTCTTCCATTTTTTCCTTTGAGAAGTTTTAAAATTGAGTGTTTGTATTTACATAGAATATATTTTGTTAATTTGTTGAAAAGATCAGATTTTTAACCTGAACTTTATTTTTTTAAGTATTTGTCAAAGGTAATATACCTGGGTCTGAATCCCTTCTTTCTCCTGACTGACTTCAGTGTTCTGTGGCATCCATGGCTGAAGTGGTAATAACAAAGAAGCTTCCAGCTGTGATGGTTGGATTGCCTATTTTTCCTTCATAGCTGCCATTTCTTGCTCCATGTGTTTTGAATTTGTTGCTTGCACATTAATTTTAATTGGTATTACCTTTTAGATGATCAAGATTTATTATTATGAAATGTGTTTCCTACCTCTCTAACATTTTTACCTTAAAATCTACGTTCTCTGACTCTAGTATTTTCACTAGCTGACCACTCTTCCTGTGGTGTCCCATTTCCCATCCTTCCATATGCAGCCTGTTAGAAAACACTGAGTTCCTTTCTCAAGGAAACCATGCTCTTAGATTTTTAAAAATCCAATGTGACAATTTTTGCTTTCTGTGTAAAGCCTCTACCAATGGACATTTAATTAGTTGCTAATAAGTTTTTATAAAAAAGATTTGTTTTTCAAAAAATGTGTGTGTGTGTGTGTGTGTGTGTGTGTGTGTGTGTGTGTGTATGCTCCCATGTACACATGAGTGTAGGTGACCTCAAAGTGCAGAAGAGGGCATTAGATCCAGCTGGTGTTATAGGCAGTTGTGAGTGACCTGAGGTAGGACTGAGAACCAAACTTGGGTCTTCTGCAAAAATATCAGCACAGAATTTTAACCACTGAGCCGTCTCTCCAGTCCCAGAAATGGTTTTGGTTATAAATTTATGCTCACGATTTTAATACATCCATTTGTCCTTTGTATGGGCCTCATGTTTTTTTGAATCAAATCTGTTTCTCCTTTATTGTCTTTGCCATTTACAACCTTTGTTGGAGTTTTAGCTGCACTTTAGTTTTAGATCTGTGTGTCTACCATGTGTGCAGTGTCCATGGCTAGAAGAGGATGTGGGATTCCCTGGAAGCTGGAGCTAGAGATGGTTGTATGTTCCCTGCTGTGGGCACTGGGAGTTGAACTCAGGCCTCTGAACAGGAGCACACACTCTTAACTGCTGAGCTATCTCTCCAGCTCCTGTCCTCCTTTGTGCTACCGATGACATACGCATCACGGTATTATAAATCTTATAATTATGAATTACTGTGTGTCTACAGTCTTTAGAATAGTAAGAAAAGGACATATACAATGCTTATCCTGCCAATTGATAGACTTTTTATGGTACTATTTATTTCTTTGTGTGGATTTGATTTTCTACATTCTGTCCACAAGTACTCCGAGTCTTCGTTTATCTGAGTTTATATTTGTCCCACCTTTGCTTTCGGAGGGCGGCTTTTCAGGGTACAGTTCTGGGTGACAAAAATCTGCTCCCCTCCCCGACTCTGCACTGCAGCACTCCGAGAGAAGTCAGCTGTTGATCTTTTCTTCCATGTCTGTCAGTGTGTGGTCATGGAAATGGTTGTGTTCTTGCTGTTTTCAAATTTCTCTCTTTTCCACTTGACGGCTTCATTATCTGTGTCTCCCTCTCATCTTACCACACTCCCTTACTCTCTCTTCTCCTTTTCTTTCTCCACTGCCCCTTCTCTCTTTGGCAGAATCTTGTACATAGCACAGACTGGCCTTAAACATGTAATCCTCCTGCCTCAGCCTCTTGAGTACTGGGGTTCCAGGCACATGCCACAGTGCCAGGCTGTGGTCCTCACTTCTTCTTGATGCCAATGGTAAGCTCCACAACCTGATGACTTAAAATAACAGAAATTTATTGTTGCCCAGAAGTGGGGATGGGAGCCCCACACTAACGTTTCCACAGGGAACACTGTCTTGCTGGGGGTCCTTCCTACTTCTGCTTGCTTCTGACAGTTCTTTGCATTCCTTGACTCACAGCCTTTTCTCTGCCTCCGTCACATGGCCCGTGACTGTGTCCAAATTTTTCTCACAAGAATGCTGGTTGTTAGACTAGTATTCATGCCATTCAAAAATGATCTCATTCAGACCACTAAATATTAAAATAATCTAATTTCAAAGAAGCCACACTAAACCATTCCAGGGCTTTGGCTCTCAACATATATTTTGAACACAATTCAATCACAAGATTCCTTTGAAGTATACATGTGTATATCCCTTTTGTGTTAGTGCTAGTTGGGAATTTGTGGAGCATTTTCTTTGGGATTGCATGTTAATGTCTCAAGTTCAGAATGTTCTGGTCTTTATTTCTTTTCAATACAATTTTTCTTCCATTTCTTTCTGTATCAACATTCCATCTGTTGCTCTCATTGTGTATATATATTGGCATTATTTATCAGGTCAAAGAAGTACCTGCTTTTGTTCATTCTTTTCTTTTGATAGTGCAATTCCATTCTATATCTTCAATACATAATCTTTTGCCAGCTCAAACCTTCTATTGAAATATTTTAGTGACTTTATCCCTCTCCCCACTGGTGATAGTCTACAAACCAGAATTTCTATTTACATTTTTTTAAAAAAAGTCATTTATATCTCTTCATTGATGATTTTGTTTATTGCATTATTGTCAATACACTTTTCTTGCCGGAAGTTTCTCCGGTCTTGCCCGGCCTCGTGGTCCTGCAGCCACCTATAAATTAATCACTCAGAGACAATATTAATTGCAAATTCTATGGCCTATTAACTCAGGATTCTTACTAGCTAGCTCTTACAACTTAACCCAACCCATAACTATTAATCTATGTATTGTCATGTGTTCTGTGGCTTTACCTGTGTCCCATTACATGCTGCTCCTTAGACGGTGGTTTGGCATCTCTTCCGCTTCTGACCTTCTTCCCTCTGTATCTCTGCTAGGCCAAAACAGCTTTATTTATTATCCAATGGGAGCCACACATATTCACAGCATACAGAAAGACATCCCACAGCACTTCCCATTTCTGTCTAATCAAAAAGGAAGGTTTTTTTTTTTTTGGTTTTTTGAGACAGGATTTCTCTGTGCAGCTTTGCACCTTTCCTGGAACTCACTTTGTAGACCAGGCTGGCCTCAAACTCACAGAGATCCGCCTGCCTCTGTCTCCCGAGTGCTGGGATTAAAGGCATGCGCCACCACCACCAGGCAGGTTTTAACTTTAAATTATATGTAACATTATGTAAAATTATATGTAACAAGTTAGCAAGCAAGAATTATAGTTGCAATATCTAGCCTATTTGTATTTGGAAAAATTAAATAAAATATTCTATCATCTATCTTATTTTTGTGAATCTAAAGTTTCATATCTAATTTACCTTTTATCATGACTAAAGCTACTTATAATGCTTTATGTATATATATCATTACTATAATCATGACTGTAATTATAACTCTCTAGTTTTCAACTCCATCAAAGACTCCAGGATATAATATTATCTGAGTAAACAGGAAGTGCATTGCAAGCCACTTCTATAATTCTAGAAATGACAGAGACAGTTGGCTGCCTGGATAGTCATCCAAAGTTCCTCTGCAATGTTGGGGTATCTTCTGCCTATAGGCCTAGTCTCTCAGTCATTTTCTCCTGTGGCCTGTAGAATGTCTCACAATCTCCTCTGTGAAGTAGGAAACTGAAGGACCATTCTGCCTTGTTTTTGCAAAATTTAGTGGTCATTTTCCTATGGGTGCTGTATGTTCAGTTTATACAACATATTATCAAGCAGTCCAAGCAAGAGCAGTTTCTTGCCAAAATGGCTATTTTTGCTATAAAGAAAGCAAATTCCATATGGAGTTTTTTCAGTGCCCATCATCTTCGTTGAAATAATTGGTGCTTTCAAGAGGAGACATGTCTCACTGTCCAGAAAAGTCTAAGTTCTTAAAACATTTTAAATACCATATTCTGTAGGTCTTTGAAGTGTTTGGAGGTTACCTATCTAACTAAAATATATCTCTGTGTATCTAGAAAATCTAATTAATATGATTATAAGTTTAACTGTTATAGATGACTATTAATATGTATTTTTAAATTATATATTACATTTTTAAATGAGCTGCGTAAGCATAATGCCCTAAACAAGAGTGGAAATATACACACAGTATAACAAAATTAACTTTAAATTTTTATCAATATACTAAAATCCATAGAAATGTAAAACACTTCAAATAAGTTGTTGCTCTTTAAAAGTAGATTCAATAATCTACCTTTTTATTCTATTATATCTATGTTCCCCTTTCTTCTTTAGAAAGAGATTGCATTTATAATCAACCTCCTTTAAATAAAAATAAACATTTATAAATAATATTTTGGGAATTTAGGTGTAGCTTTTCATACTATTTCCTGTTGGTTGGGAGTGCTGGCACTCTTATGGGGATCCTGAGAAAATTAAGAATCATAGTTAAATCTTTGCTGTAGTAGTCTGTGAGGCTGGATTGTCTCAGTGAGTTGCTTTGAAGCTGTTTTGGATGTTGGATCATCTGGGCCCTGGCTGTCAACGGAGATCTTTTAGGGGGTCTTTGGTTGATCAAACCATATTAGCCTGGAAGCAATCCATAGGTTCTCATCTCCTGTGGAAACAAAAGCAGAACCTTTTTTCCAAAGCAATGTATCCTTAGACACAAATTTTAAAGTAAACATACCTTTCAAATATGCATATTGGTTTAACTTGGTAGCCCCTACAATCAAATGTCTCTCTGTAGTTAAAAATCCCCCACACAATATAATAATATGTAGTATCCAGATTCTTTGTGTAATTTCCATCTTTATGTGGTTTAATTTTCATATTATTCTTATTGTCTTTTTAAAGATTTTACTTTTTAAAACTACTTATTTCTTTATGTAACTGTTTATATTCCTTTTCCTATCTCTTCCAAGCCTACATATATTTTTACACACACTGTAAATAGTTTAGAGTTTTATTCCATCTGAATCTGTCTTATTATGAATCTGTAATCATTTTTTGAGCATTGACTTAAACTGAAATGTGACTAAGACCAAAGTGGCAGCCCTGGCTGCTGGCTCTGTCCATCTCAGCTTCCCAACATGGTGGAGGTACATTTACCACCAGCTCTAGGGGTGCCATGCTCACCTGCCGACTCTGGGAAGCTGTGGGTCTATGCCTCCACCCAGCAGCATGTAGGCCAGAAACTTTTCTTTGTCAGTACTAGCAAAAGCTAAAACCACCATGCAATGCACTGCACAGCTTGGAGACACCGCTGTGTACTGCAGTAGGAATCTGCCATGATGTAGGTCAAGCCCACACACCTCAAACCCACCATACTGTAGCTCAAGCCCACACCCTGAGGTGTCTTTGTATCAAGGCATGCCTGAGAGACATAACTAGGAAACTGTTTTAGCATTTTTTTTTTTTTAAAGCTTTCTCAGGTTTTGGGTGGAAATTTTTGCTACCATGTCTGGGTGCCAAAATGTAGTAGAAGTTTCTCTGGTCCCACCTGGCTCTGTGGTTCTGTAGCCATTTATAAAATAATCACTCAGAGGCTTATATTAATTACCAACTGTATGGCCTATGCCAGGCTTCTTGCTATCTGGTTCTTTAATCTTAAATTAACCCGTAACTATTAATCTATGTGTTCCATGGCTTTACCTGCATCCCATTACATGTTGCTCCTTGGACAGCAGTTTGGCGTCTCCTCCCATTCTCCTTTCTCTTCTCATTTATCTCTCTTAGATTTTCCCACCTGGCTCCATCCCGCTCTCCCATAGGCCAGTGCAGCTTTATTTACTAGCCATATATTCACAGCACCTCCCCTTTTCTGTGGGTGCCAGATAAAGGAAGAAATATCACTAGCAATCCATGGGCTCTTCTTAATGAGCAAAGGAATTTATTTGGGGGTTAACTCACAAGACAGAATAAGGGAATTTATCGCAGGATCCTGGAAGGGTGAGGCACAGTCCAACGCTGTTTTCTGGTAAGATCTGCCCTGGTCCGTCCCAGCCTCCAAAACCATGAGATAGCAAAGAGAGCACTGCTTATGTACATCCAAGGTCTTAAGGGTCCTGAGTGGCCAGGCCCCAGGGGCATGTACTTCAAGGTCATAGGCAGGTGTAACAGTTACCTGCTACCTCACTAGGGGCGGTGCTTCAGGGCACGGTGAGAACAGCTACCCACTACGCACTCGTTTAATTCTTTATTACATTCATTTATTTATTTGTTGTGGCTGGGGGGTGGAGGTGTCACAGCACACGTGGTGATCAGAGGCTGACTTGGCGGGGTTGACTCATTTCTTCTACCATGTGGGTCTCAACAATTGGAGTCCGGTTATCAGTCACGGTATCAAGCATCTCCACCTACTGAGCCATCCCTTCCCTTAATTCTTTAAGCATGATTCCCTCCAGTTTTTTGATCTGTCTACGGTAGCTGTTTCGCAATTGTCATGTGTGTGGTGTAGTGTCTGTGTCACCTGAGCCTTGCAGATTCCTGCTTCCCCTTCTCGTCCCACCGCCCGCCACTGTGGAATGTTTCTGCTGCTTTTTGCTGGTTGTCGTTTGTTTAGTGACTCTCATAGACTGCATTTCCTGAGGCCTTTGCATCCTTGTTCCGTAGGTCCTGCCCCCTCCATGTCCTACTTTTAGAGGTATCCTTATTGTATAACTCCTTCATTTTCTTCCCAGCTCCCATTTTTCACGAGCTGTCAGCTATAACTTGTTCTTTGGCAAGCTTACATTATGTTACATGACCTCTGTTAAATCTTCTGTAACATGTTTATAAATATTTTAGTTACACATTTACATAAACACATTCAGTCTGTATTTCCTATGTGCCCCTGAGTGTGAAGGCTTCTGAATTGGAATGGTTCACCCAATAGACAGGGCCTTTGCTCTCTTGAAACTCACATTTTATGTTTACAGGCATAAATGCATGCACAAGAAATAGATAGGACCATATGTGGAAATTGTCAGCGCTCTTGTGTAAACAGCATACTGAAGGAATGGTGGTGGTCGTAGAAGAGGAAGGTCTTTGATGCAGTGAAATGGTCCTGAAAGGTGATGGGGGCTCAGAGTGGTTGATGGGGCTGATGACTCAGGTAAAGAACGCTACATGGCTTCATTTATATTACTATGATAGAATGCCTGCGAAGCGACAACTCTATAAAGAAAAGCTCACAGTTATGCCACTTCTCAGTTCCGGAGCTTAGAGAGCATGTGCTGCCCTTCCCCCAGCTCTAGTGAGGTTCTGACCTTGTCTCATGGCTGGAGCCCCTGTGGGAGCTAAGCTCACATCTCTAGATAGGAAGCTGGGGGTCTGGGTGGGGCCAGGCTCTGGTTTCTGCAATAACTCTCCTGTGAGTGATACTGAATGGTTGTAGGAGGACGACTTGAGTGTCTTCCAAGACTAGCACTATCAAATGACCCAAAGGCCTCCCGTTAGGACCTTCTCTCAAAGGACCACCTCCCGACGTTACCAAACTGTGGACTCTGAAGTTTTAATAACGTGATCTTATTTTTGCTTATGGAGGAAGATTTTGACTTCCTAGTTTTTAACCAACTGTCCTTCCTTTTTAAAATATATGAATTTGTCAAAGTTAAAAAATTTAAATTTCAAGGTGAATATTTGGATTACTGGATTGAGGGAGAACCAGAAGTAAAAGCTTTAACATTTAACTAGTATTGGCTCATATTTAATGTTTCATTCCAGAGATGGGAAGGCTCAAACACCAAACTTCAGTCTCCTTTTGCCTATGGGTGATGGAACTTTGGAATGACAAAAAAAGATCCATGGCTAGGCCCCAGGTGGAGCTCCAGGAGTCTAATTAGTGAGAAAGAGGAGGGTTTATATGAGCGAGAATTGTTGAGACCAAGGTTGGATAAAGCACAGGGACAAATAGCCAAACGAATGGAAACACATGAACTATGAACCAAAGGCTGAGGGGCCCCCAACTGGATCAGGCCCTCTGAATAGGTGAGACAGTTGATTGGCTTGATCTGTTTGGGAGGCATCTAGGCAGTGGTCCTGTGCTCATTGCATGAGTTGGCTGCTTGAAACCTGGGGCTTATGCAGGGATGCTTGGCTCAGTCTGGAAGGAGGGGACTGGACCTGCCTGGACTGAGTCTATCAGGTTGATCTCAATCCTCGGGGGAGGCTTTACCCTGGAGGAGGTGGGAATGGGGGGTGGGCTGGGGGGAAGGAGAGGGGGGCAGGAGGGGGGAGATCAAGGGAATCCGTGGCTGATATGTAGAACTGAATGGTATTTTAAAATAAAATAAAAGGAAAAAAAAGCATATTGTCTCAAGTATAGTAGGGCACTTGACCCTGAAGCCTGGTGAAAAGTTAGACTTCACTGTCCTTATTCTTTGAAACTAAGTTTTGTCATAGCTAAGCACCAGCCATGGACTTCAACCTTGTCAGGCTGTGACAGGATATGATAGCTGTAGGAAATTACAGAGCCCAACACTGACCTTAGCCTTAAAATAAACACAATAGCAAGAAGAATAAAGCATCTTCCTTTCAGATATAAAAACACATAGAAAGAACACAGAGCATATGTTATCGTTTTAGGCTTGACATTAACAGGAACAGACACAAGAAAGGCACCCGCTAGGAGAACATTCTAGAAGTTTATAGATTGTTCTTTAAAGCCAGAGAAGAGAAGTAGAGCTCATCGAGACACAAAGAGATTTTCTTATGCTTCAGACTTCCCAAGAACCATTGTTAACTGTCACAAACACACCACACTTCATAATTAGGTGCAGGTCTTTGTGGGATGGCAGCTTAGCTTATCCCGCCTTGAGTGTGAATCTATATTCTTTGTAGGATGAATACATACTATCTTAACACCCACTGGAGCAGAGAGCTGAAATGAGAGAAGCATTCATCTTCTCTGAAAATAATGAAACCTGAAATATAGGAAGTAAAAAAAAATCCTCAGCAAAATAAATACATATTTAAAAACAAATGAAAATATTTATGTTCAGATGAAAGTGTGCCACTTGAGCTTGCTTTCCTGCTGCATTTCCTTCTGGTTTTCGTCACACGCTGTCTGCAGCACCCTTCCATCTGATTGTAAAATAAAGTACCCATCTCAGAGAATGCTAATGTGTAAAGAGATGTGTGTCTTTAGATACTCATGCGCAAGTGTGCTCTGTGCATAAAACAAGTGAAAGATGCACAGGTAATGGCCTGGGAAGGACACTGTTTCCTGGCGTCTACAGTGTCATTAACGAATGCCTACTATGTTTCTCAATTAAAGCACAGCTTGCGGGGTTTGCAAACAAGTACCATTGCATTTCCAAATCTAAAATGATCAGCAATTTTATGACATCATGAACTATGCACTAAACATAACACCTACAGACATGTATCATTTTTTTCTCATTTTAAGTAGACTTTTTTTTTTCTTTTGAGACAGGGTTTCTCTGTGTAGTTTTGGTGCCTGTCCTGGATCTCGCTCTGTAGACCAGGTTTGTTTCAAACTCACAGAGATCTGCCTGGCTCTGCCTTCCAGAGTGCTGGGATTAAAGGCATGCACCACCACGGCCGGGCAAGACTTACTTTTTTATTAGAAGTTTTAGTCACAGTAAATCTGATCATAAATGACAGAGTTCTTATATCACCACCCTGACCTTACATATGCATAATGCTTCTTACTACCAGCATCTTATACCAGAGTAGGACAGTATGACTACAGAGGGTCCTGAACTGAAGCATTCTGTTTTACCAGGTCCACAGCATCCATTAGACTTTGTTCATGGTTCTGTGTGTTCTATGAGTATCAACATATAATGACATTCACTGACATAGTTTTGATGTCTTAACAGTCCTCTGTGCCTGTTCATCATTACTTCCCTCACCATCTCTGGCAAACTCTAGCTTTTTAATATTTTAATACTTGTGCTTTCTTCTAGAATGTCTCCCAGTTGTGTGCATACAGTCTGTAGCTCTTCCAACTTTTTTCTCATTCATGTGGTAATCTGCATTTAAGATTCCTCTGCATCTTTTATAGCTTGCTTCTTTTTAGTGTCTTTAGTAGTTTGAATGAGAATCTCTCACATGGGCTTAGATATTTGAGTAATTGGTCCCCAGTTGGTGGTGCTGTTTGGGGAGGTAGAAGATGTGGCCTTTCTGGAGAAGATGTGTAATTAGGGGTGAGCTCAGGGCGTTTATAGTCTTGTCCCACTCCCTCTTCTCTTTCTCTGTTTCATGCTACATTTAAAGATGTGAGTTCTCAGCTTCTATTCCTGCTACGATGCCCCCCATCACAATGGACTCTCCACCTTCTGGGATCACAAGCCCAAACAAACTCTTCCTTCTGTAGGTTGCCTTGGTCATGGTGTTTTATCACAGTGACAGAAAAGAAACCAGGGCAGCACTGAAGGACAGTTCATTCATTGTTTGTGCTTAGCAGGGTTTCTCCAGTCACTCATTAAAGGGTATCTTGCTTGGGTCCTTCCAAGTTTTGCCAATTATGACCAAAGCTGGTATAGACACCCACATGCAGACTTTTGAGTGGACATGTTTTCAGTGCTCTTGTGTAAAAACTACAGACCTCAACTATTGGATCATCTGTTAAGAATATCCTTAACTGAAAAGAAACCACCAAACTATCTTCAAGTGTGGCTATGTGGTTCATTGTTCTAGTCAGTGATTAAGGATTGTCCCACATCCTTAACAGCACTTGGGGTTGTTAATTTTCTGGATTGTATCCACTTAAATTGGTGGATAATAGGAGGTTATTTTAATTTTCCTAAAGACACAAGATGTGCTTATTTTGAAAATTAAACTTATATTTATTGTGAGTGCATTTGCATGCCTGTGTGTGAGTGTGTGTGTGTGTGTGTGTGTGTGTGTGTGTGTGTATGTGTGCCACTCCATGAATGTGGAAGTCAGAGGACAACTTTTGAGATTCTGTCCTTCCATCATGCGTATCCCAGGGATCAAAGTCAGGTTATCAGGCTTGGCAGCCAGCGCCTTTCCCTGCTGAGCCATCTTGTCTACCCAGAAGGACTAATTTTTTTTGTATGCTTTTTTTCACCCATAGAGTCCCTAATGAATGATCCTTCAGCCTCTGACTCTGAAATTCTGGGATTACAGACCTATGCCACCACACTTAGCTTATAAATTGTTTTTTGCTATGTTATCTGTTCAGTTATTGTATCCACTTTGTGTGTATGTGCAGGTAAATGTTTGTGTGTGTACACATGTGTGCAGGTGCATGTGTCTATGTGTGTGGAAGCCAAAGGTCAACTTTTAATGTTGTTCACCTTGTTTTAATTTTTTTTTGCATGGATGTATATAAGCATGTTCACATGTGAGTGTTTGCATGTATAGATGTGTGTGGAAGCTAGAGGTTAACTTCCAGTGTTCTCTTTGTTTTTATTTGCATGTGCATGTAGTATATGTATAAGCACATTCACGTGTGTGGGTGCATGTGCATGTGTGTGCATTTGGAGACCTGAAGTTGATGTTGGATGTCTTCCTCATGTGTTCTCCATTTTAATTATTGAGGTAGAGTCTCTCTTTTTTTGTTTTTATTTTTTAAATTACACTTATGGTATTCATTAATTACACTCATGATATTAATCACATTTGTGGTATTCATAGATTACATTCACAGTTTGTATATATAATTTTAAATGCCAAATGTCATTTATTGAAGGAGGGAGGAGGTCTTAAATACAGGCTTACAGCACAATGGGAGACCCCCAGAGGGCAGAAGTTCACTACTGATGTTTTACAATCTTGCATCTAAGCTGTTAATGCCCATTATTCAGGATACACAGATAAGGAACTTCCTTTAAGCATTCAGGAAGGTGGAACCTGGCAGGGAATTAGCATAGGGAGGATATCAAGGTCAAGGTCTGAAAGCAAGGCAATAGTTACCCAAAACAGGGGCCAGGGAACCTACAGGTTCCCCTTTTATTAAAAAATGAACTTCTGACTTGGGTTGCGTGGGACGTCAGCTGATCACCTTACTGGTCATAGAGATGCCTGCCCAGGCCACACAGGTGCTCTGTCTTAGGTTGGTGAGCGCCCCCCCCGGCATTACCCATCAATGAATACTCGTTATCATACAGGCTCAATCGTGTGTGAGCTGCAGAGTTAACTGCTGCCAAAGATCTCAAAGTGGCACTGGGCTTGCAATCTGTGTGTTCAACACAGAAAAGACCCACAGAGGTCCTATCTTACCCATAGCCAGTAGGCTAAAGGCAACTGAGCCATTCCCTTCCTTAACGAGCCATACTGTATGTTGGAGTCCTTGTAAGATAGCATCCCAAAAGCAACTGGAACTTGAGTTTATAAATTTATAATTTTCAAAGCCAATCAAGATGTATTTAACTCCTGAATTAAATTTATCATGCCCAATAGAATGGAAGATTAACTAACTGTGGTAGCTACTTTTGTTGCCAGGGTCTCCACTGTACTAGCTGTAGTAAGCAATTATGAAATGGTAATCCGAGAAACAGTAGCAGAGGTGGCTGCCAATGCTATAACAGCAACAGCGGCAGCAGCAATGTCAAATTCTCTTCTTGAGTGTGTGGACATCCACTGGCATGGATACAACTCCAGTAACACGAACTGCCAAGACCCATTTTTCTTGATCCCAGTACGACTTTAGCTGGCAGCTCTTCTGGAGAATCCAATCTCATGGCTACAGTTCCTAGGCTTACATTAATGCTTGCCAAAGCTGGTGATATTGGGCTCTCAATCTCCATTGGCATCAGAAGGGTAGATTTTTTCATGAAGACCCATTAGGTCTCTGTCATGTTGGGCTTCATCAGCAGCCACAGGGCATGTTCAGTGCTCAGGAATCCAAAGAGGAACCTCATTGTCCTGAGGAAAGACATAAATAGAACCCTGGGGCCACACCAAGACTAGATTGGGTCTCCTCCACATGCTAGTAGAAAGATCCTTCCATCACTCCAGAGGGTGATTTGCAACAGGGGCCCTCCAGTGCTTATCTGTATCAGATACTCCACCAGAATCCACCGATAAAAAATTTAAAATATAGCCGGGCGGTGGTGGCGCACGCCTTTAATCCCAGCACTCAGGAGGCAAAGGCAGGAGGATCTCTGTGAGTTCGAGGCCAGCCTGGGCTACCAAGTGAGTTCCAGGAAAAGGCACAAAGCTACACAGAGAAACCCTGTCTCGAAAAACCAAAAAAAAAAAAAAAAATTTAAAATATAGAAAACAAGGGAAAGAATAGAATGTGGAGAGGAATTATGAGTCCCTAGTTCTCCCTTTTTTAATTACTTTAGTAAAATGTTTGTTTGTTTGTATAATATTTCAAATTTTTCTTTTATTTTTATTTATTTTTTATTGTTTAAAATTAATTAATTATTTTTTTATTATCAGCTTGATACAGTATGCATTCTTGTCTTAATAGTGAGATGTTTCCTTGAGGCTTGCTCAGGAATTGAGTAAAACCGAAATTTATTATAAGCCACAGTTGTCCTAGGGACCTCCATGCTATATATATATAGCCTCCATGGTTCTGTGGGTTGTAGTCTGATTGTTCTTTATTTTATATCTAGAATCCACTTATGAGTGAGTATATACCATGTTTGTCTTTCTGGGTTTGGGTTACCTCACTCAGGATGATTTTTTCTAGTTCCATCCATTTGCCTGCAAATTTCATGCTTTCATTGTTTTTCTCTGCTGAGTAGTACTCCATTGTGTATATGTACCACATTTTCTTAATCCATTCTTCAGTTGACGGGCATCTAGATTGTTTCCAGTTTCTGGCTATTACAAATAGTGCTGCTATGAACATAGTTGAGCATGTATCTTTATGGTATGAATCATCGTTCCTTGGGTATATGCCCAAGAGTGGGATGGCTGGGTCTTGAGGTAGTTCGATTCCTAAATTTCTGAGAAACCGCCATACTGATTTCCACAGTGGTTGTACAAGCTTGCATTCCCACCAACAGTGAAGGAGTATTCCCTTTGCTCCACATCCTCTCCAACATTGACTGTCATTGGTGTTTTTGATAGTAGCTATTCTGACAGGTGTAAGGTGGTATCTCAGAGTCGTTTTGATTTGCATTTCTCTGATGATTAAGGATGTTGAGCATTTCTTTAAATGTCTTTCAGCCATTTGTGATTCTTGTTTTGTGAATTCTCTGTTTAGTTCTTTAGCCCATTTTTAAATTGGATTGTTTAGTATTTTGATGTCTAGTTTCCTGAGTTCTTTATATACTGTGGAGATCAGTCCTCTGTCAGATGTGGGGTTGGTGAAGATCTTTTCCCATTCTGTTGGCTGTCTTTTTGTCTTCTTGACCGTGTCTTTCACCCTGCAAAAGTTTCTCAATTTCAAGAGGCCCCATTTATTAATTGTTGTGGTCAGGGTCTGTGCTGTTGGTGTTATATTTAGGAAATGGTCTCTGGTGCCAATGTGTTCAAGAGTACTTCCTACTTTCATTTCTATTAAGTTTAGTGTAACTGGATTTATGTTGAGGTCCTTGATCCACTTGAACTTGAGTTTTGTGCATGGTGACAGATATCGATCTATTTGTAATCTTTTACATATTGACATCCAGTTATGCCAGCACCATTTGTTGAAGATACTTTCTTTTTTCCATTGTATAGTTTTGGCTTCTTTGTCAAAAACCAGGTGTTCATATGTGCATGGATTAATGTCAGGGTCTTCAATTCAATTCCATTGGTCTGTATGTCGGTTTTTATACCAGTACCAAGCTGTTTTTATTACTATAGCTCTATAGTAGAGTTTGAGGTCAGGGATGGTGATGCCTCCAAAGATTGCTTTATCGTATAGGATTCTTTTAGCTATCCTGGGTCTTTCGTTTTTCCATATGAAGTTGCATATTTTTCTTTCCAAGTCTGTGAAGAATTGTGTTGGGATTTTGATTGGCATTGCGTTGAATCTGTAGCTTGCTTTTGGTAAGATTGCCATTTTTACTATGTTAATCCTGAGGTAGAGTCTCTTGCTGAACCTAGGGCTTGCCAGTTCTTACAGTATACATAGACAGAGTGCCCTGATGGCCCCAAGCAGTCCTTGTTTGTGTCTCTTGAGGGCCTGAGATTATAGGAGGCAGCCACACCTTCTCTGATTCGACTTGGTTCTGGGGATCCAAACTCTAGTCCCTCACTTGGGTGGCAGTGCATTATTCATTAAGCCATCTCCTCAGCTCAGCACCTTGTTATTTGAGGCAGACTCAAGGCTTTCCAATTAGGTGAGGCTGGTTGCTCATAGAGCCCAAAGATCCTCCTGTCTCTGCCTTTCCAGAGCTGGGATTACAAGCGAGCACTACTATGTTGGACCAAATTCAGGTCCTAATGTTTGAGTGGCAATCCCTTTACTGACTGAGCCATCTCCCTAGCCTCTTTTACTCATTTTAAAATCATATGTTTAATTGTATATATTGTACAATTTTTATTACATGTATTTTTAAAAATTATTATTATTATATTAATTTTTATATCCTGACTATATTTTCCCCTCCTTCCTCTCCTCCCAGTCCATTCCCACCTCCATTCTGCCCTCCTCATTCACTCCTCTTTCATTTCCATTCAGAAAAGGGAAGGTCTCTCATGGATATCAACCAAACATGGCATATCAAGTTGCAGTAAGACTAGGTACCTCCTGTCATATTAAGGCTAGACAGGGCAACCTTGTATGAGGAATAGGGTCCCAAAAGCTGTCAGAAAAGTCAGAGACAGCCCCAGTTCCACTGTTAGGAGTCCCACAAGAGGACTAAGCTACACAACTGTCATGCATATGCAGAGTGCCTAGGTCAGTCCCAGGCAGACTCCCTGGTTGCTGATTCAGTTTCTGTGAGCTCCTATGAGCCCAGGTTAGTTGGTTCTGTGGGTTTTCTTGTGATGTCCTTGACCCCTCTGGCTCCTCAATTCTTCCTTCCCCTCTTCTGCAGGATTCCCGGAGCTTGGCATAATGTTGGGCTGTGGGTCTCTGCATTTGTTTCCATCAGTTGCTGGGTGAAGCCTCTCTAGTGACAGCTGGGCAAGGCACCAATCTGAGTGTAGCAGAATATTATTAGGCATTATTACATTGACTTTTTTTTTTTTTTGCCAGTCATGTTTGATTTTATCCTAGGTTTCTGGGCTGTCCAGCCTCTGGGTCCTGGCCCCCAGGCAGTGCCAGGGCAGAGTTTCCTCTCATGGTGTTGGGTCTCAGGCTGGACCCATCATTGGTTGGCCACTCTTACAATTTCGGTACCATCTTTATCCCAACACATCCTGTATGCAGGACAGACTGTAGGTTGAAGGTTATGCGGCTGGACTGGTGTCTTGTCTGGTTTCAGGAGATGGTGAATTCAGGTTACATAATCACTATTGCTGAGACTCTTAGCTAGGGTCACCCTTGCAGATTCTTGGGAGTTTCCATGGTGCTAGGTTACTACCTCATCCCCAAATGCCCCCCCTTTTCCAGTCATCTCTCCCAGTACTTTCCCCCTCCATCTCCCCACCTGATTCCTTCTATTTCCATGCCCACTAGTACCAGTCCACCTTTGAAATCTATTCTATTTCCTATTCTCAGGGAGATCCAGTCATCCCCTCTTGGGACCTCCTTGTTACTCAGCTTCTCTGGGTCTGTGGAGTGTAGCATGGTTATCCTTTACAGCTAATATCCATGTGTAAGTGAGTACATACCATATTTGTTTTATCAAATACATCTTTTACAATTACATTTCCCAGTCTGTGTTACCATTTTATTGACACTGTCTTTTAAAGAACAGAAGTTTTAAATTTTAATGAATCCCAGGTTCCTAGTTATTATTTTAACAGATTATGCCTTTGGTATTGTATCTAAAAAGTCATTGCTGTTGCTGAGGTCACCTCAATATTCTCAGTTATTTCTGGGAGTTTTTTACTTCTGCAGTTTTGCATTTGGGTCTATGATCCATTTTAAGTTAATTTTTTGTGATACATTAATGACTCCCCTTCCCCCTCCTCTCCTTCCCCTTCCCTTTCCTCCCTTTTTCTTCTCATTCTCTTCATCCTCTCCTTATTCCCCCTGTCATATGCCTGTTCAGTTGTCTTAGCATCATTTGTTGATACTCAAACTCCTTTTTGCCACACCACTCTATCATCCTTATTTCTTTGACAAAGACCGACTGACTGTATTTATTTGGGCCTTTTCCTATCCTGTTCCATCAATGCATTTGACTCTTCTCTTACCAAGGCCATACTGCTTTGATTACTATGGCCTTTTTAAAGTCAGTATCGGTCCTCTATTTTATTATTCTTCAACCCTGCGTTTATTATTCTGGGTTTTTTGCTTTTTCATACAAATTTAAGAATGGGCTTATTGTTGGGCAGTGGTTGCACATGCCTTTAATCCCAGCACTCAGAAGGCAGAAGTGGGTGGATCATGAAGTCTGAGGCCAACAGAGTGAGTTCAAAGACATCCAGGGCTACATAGAGAAACCCTGTCTCCAAAACCCAAAAGAACAAACCAAACCAAACCAAACTGAAAAGAATGGTTTTGTCATTACGTACAAAAAACTTGGTAAACTTGGTGGAATTCTGACTTGGTAAAACATATGAGCTTTTAATTAATTGCATGAAGATTCAGATAAAGATCAAGTATTGTGAGTTATTTATATATCTGTTAAGTCTCTTTTTAACATCCTGCTCCCTTGTGTCTCTTTTCTATGCAGTTAAGTTATAGGAGGAGGCAGGCGTTTATCCTATGCAGTTTTTCACTTGAATGGTGCATCTGTGGGTCAATGAGAAAGTGTAAAGAAAGGCTTTAAAGGGGGAGGTGGGGACAATAGAATGCATGTGATGTCAGCAGCAAAGAGGGGACACTGGGGCTAAATGATATAAAAGAGGATGGGGGCATGGAGGGTCAATTAAAACTAAGTGTTAATGAGAATGCTGCAATGTACCTGCTACTTCATATGCTAATTAAAATTAAAGTGTGTTGTGAACAAGTGAATTTTATTCAGAAATTCTAACTTAAATCACTAAATACTGTTAAAATATTAACAGAATAAATAGAAATGTTAAAAAGTATCACTTTAACAGATAAATAAAACTCATTTAAGAATCCATACATTTTTATGTTTTTGACATGTAGCATACCATCCATGGGAGAAGGCTTCTTCAATGTGTTATGGGTTCAGAATTGCAAGGACTTCTGGGTGTTCAGACAGAAATAGAATCAAAGAGAGAAGTCTGTTATGTTAACTCATCATGATAAAGAAAGTGTCAGTTCAATTGAAACCAACAGTGAGGCCATAAGAGGGGAAACCGCCACTGCTCTTTGTAAATATAAAGGTGTGCATCAAAATTCCAAACACGGAAAACTACACACTTACATTTCACTATATTTAAAATGAGTATGAAATTATTTCATATGATATTTTATCAAGGTGTATAGAAGACAAGGAAACCCTTTTGCCTACATCCATGCACATCTTTAAAACTATTAGAAAAAAATAGGCGTTTTCACTTTCAGCTCAAAATCACACACTGCTCTGCACTCTGTGTCCATTTCAGATGATTTTGTAATTCATTTCACAGACAGAAGAATAAGCCTTACCTTTTCTTTCTGACGACCCCCATCAGATTTTATGTTTACTGAGGTGACCTGCCATAGACGGAGGTGGAAATGAGGAAAATTAGTGCAATGTGGTGTAGGGGGAAAAGAACAAAATAACATTTCTCTATCTTCAAGAACCATGCTTGCTTCTGGAATTAAACCCAGCAGGTAGAAAGATTCTAAACAGACTTCAAATTGTTGAACATCTGCTCACCCCAGCATAGTCTGAAACAGGGAGTGTATAACACTTTACAATGCTGAAACTCACATGGCCTCTTTAGAATTATTACACAATTAAATTGTTTTTGAAATGTGTCTTAAACCGACTCCAAAGTATTTTTATTTTCAAGCGGTACAATACTATAAAACTGACCTCCCTCTCACAGCTCTTAGTATGCTAAAAATAGTTGGATATATTTTCCTAATTTAACTTTATGTCACTTCTTTAACTTTCTTGAAGTGAAGTTTAAAGTTAACAGACTCAAGGGTCAATTGTATTTAAATGAGGTGGACATGTAATCTTAACTATTAGCTGAACCTACTTGGTCTTCTCTAATGGCCGTGTGATGCCAGCACGTCCTGTACCCTGCAGGAAAGAGGGGATTTGGTTCACTTTTAGAGAGTAAAAAATACCTGGAATCCCTTCTACTTATAACACAATCGCTAACAAAAGAGGAGGCATCACCTCTTTGTCTCAGCTTTTATTGTTACTGTGACAAAATACCCTAGAGAAGCAGCTATAGGGAGAAGAGGCATATTTCAGCTCACAGTCTCGGTGGGTAAGTCCATCATGGCTCATAGGAAAATCCTGGCAGAATGTCTTAGTCCGGGAATGGGAACTCATGGCTGCTGCTTCTCATATGTTGGTAGATTAGGGGAAAGAGACAGAAGTGGAAGCAACTCTCAAGTTTGGCTACTAGTGACCTACATGTACCAGCTAGGTCTTGTGTCCTAAAGGTTCTGGAACCTTTCTTAAATCCCAACCATGGACTAAGTGTTCCAACCCATAAGCCCATGGGGTGCATTTAATGTTTAAACTTCAACATGTCTCTAGGGCTGGAATTGTAACAACAACTTCAAATATCTACTCTTCATGGACTGACATGGCTCCTTCTGATTTGCCAGGTCCCAGCACTCACACATGTGATGTGTAAACAGCTTGCCTCAGAGAACTGACAGTACAGGGAGGAACAGATGGCCCAAGAATGTTTGCACTTCTCAGCTGATGTCATGGTCTCAGTTCGTCTTCTGGGCAGAACATAGGGCACATGTCTGTTTGAAGTCCATGTCTGGTCATGGACCACACGTGTCCTTACATGACATCCTGAAAGAGACAGAAGAGAACAGTAAGTAGATTGGTGGTTGACAGAAGTTGAGAGGAAGAATGTGGATGTACAGGGATGTCATAAGGGCTGTTTCTTCTGGGATGATGTACTTGTTTGTATCCTGTTGGTGATGATATTTCCGTGAACCTATACACACTGCATCCACAGACAGGCACAACATTAGTTGTTCCCAAAAAGTTCATTTACCATGCAGCAATTTAAAAATCAGGAAAAAAAAAATTATCCCTGAAGAAAACCCCGAGTGCCGTTATTTGTAGCAAGGCTCTGTGGCTGACCCCCACATCCACTCCCACACAATCCCTTTAAGTGAAAAGTTTTCTAAGCACAGGCTTTTGATGTTATTCTGTGTTTTAAACAGAATGATTTAAAAGCATGTTAAGGTAATTATCCATAGTTGATGTCGAAGGAGGAGAAAAAAAAGCTGTGATCTAAAAAAGCTTTTAAACAACATTTAAAGCAATAAGCAGCATTGGTGAAAGTGATTTTCTTTTCTTGAGATGACCCCCCCACCAAGTGATGCTTTTGTTGATGCCTCTATGAGACTGTGAGGAGGCAATGCTTTAAGAATTCTTTGCTGTAATGTAAAATTGACTGGAGATTCCCCTTCCCCCTCCCATCTTCTAATCCCAGTAATGGAAAGAAGACACGTGTCCATATCACTGTTCAGTGAGCTGCAGAACAATGAGGAACCCTGTCCTTGATTGCATAGCAATTCAGTGAAGGAAGCTTAGAATTGGGTTGACTGCTGTTTCTTGTACTGTGTCCCCTCATGCTTCACTCGAGAGTTAGGAATCGTCGGACAACAGGAAAGGAAGAGGGAAGGCGAAGCAGAAGTGTGATTCTAAAATTTGTGCAGGAGGGCAAAATCAGAGGCTTATTAAATCCGAAAGGGTATGTCTCTGAATAATTTATTCATAAAATTTAATTTGTGTAAGAACGTTTATGGCAAAACTGCACGCTGACTGTAAAACCTGAAATAAAAGCAACAAATGTGCTATCGTGGAACCGGTTTCTGCTGCAAGTGGTTTCTTCTTCCTCTCATTCTCTTCCCGTTTTTTAACCTGACCTGCCATTATCATGCAGCCAGAAGAAAGTAATCTACTTTCTCAGAAGATAACCAGATACTTTTGTGTTTTGTTTTATGTAAATGTATTTTGGTGATGTGAATGTCTGAGTTTCCCTGCATGAAAACAATCAGTTCCCATGCTAGATGCGACGCACAGCGACAGTGCCGGGAGACTGTTCATTTGAAATGACTTACTTCAGAATCAGAGCCAGAGGAACTGTAATGGACTGTGTGGAACCACAGGTGGCCCAGCTCTCCTGACCTGTGTTTTTCTCAGCCGGTGTCAAAGTCTTTAACCTGGATTACTTAGTGCTACTCTTTCTGTTTGCAGTGCTGAGAACTGACCCTGTCATTGTATTTGTCTAAGTGTGTGTGTGTGTGTGTGTGTGTGTGTGTGTGTGTGTGTGTGTGTTTTCATGCATGTGTTCTGTGACAGGGTCTCAGATAGCTCAGGCTGACCTCAAACTTGTTATGTAGCCACGTATGACCTCCCAAGTGCTGGGATTCTAAGTATGGGCCACCACAGCAGGTTTAGGATTGAATCTTTTATGTAATGACTTAGTTCTAAACACCAGTGAGAATATCCTCACCCTGTAACCCCTTCACTCAGCGGGATTTCTTTCATTGGTTTAGTAAACTATTATTGTGGACACATTGAATAACCCACGGGAGAACATTGCTTTTACATTCATTGAAATGTGTAACTACTGCAGCTTCTTCCCAATGCTAAATGCTTTTGGAAATAAAAAAAATAGTTATGACATATGGTGTTCCAGGAAACCATGTTCTTAGATGTACAGACCACTGGGTGATAATTTGTGACAGGAGCACATAGCTGACATCTGTGAGACAAAGATTTGTCAGGTAAAAGTGACACCCCACTGATGAGTGATAGAATCTCATGACCCCTCTCTTTTCCTATAGAGTAAAGATGGGGCGATGGGGACTAAAATGTCCAAACTTCTAATCATAATAGCAGCATTTGATTAAAGATTAGTAGTTTACAGGCCACAGAGGTATTTGCATAATCTGTATTTTCTTCATGATTCATAATAGCCAAGAGGGAGTCCATCAACAGACGAAAGGGTAAGGACAATGTGGGTATGTATGTAACATCTTATTCAGCCATAAAGAAGAATGGAGTGATGCCATTTCCAGGAAAATGGATGGAACTAGTGTGGTAGTTTGAATGAGGATTGCCCCCACAGGTTCAGTATTCGAACACTTTGAGCTGGTGACGCTGTTGTGAAGGTTATGGAGTCTTTAGAAGGTAGAGTCTTGCTGGAAGAAGTATGTCATGGGGCGAATGGATTTTGATGATTTACAGACTGGACTTACTTCCTATTTTCTTTCTCCGTTTCATATGTGTGGATAAAATGTGAGCTATTTGCTTCTCAACTGCTAGGCTGGCTTCAGAGTCCTACTGCCATGCCTTCCCTACCATGATGGTTTCTATCCCCCTGGAACTATAATCTAATGACCCTCTTCTGCTCTAAGTTACCTTTGGTTGTTGTATTTGATCACAGCAACAGAAAAGCAGCTGGAGATCGTTATGTTAAGTGAACTATGCTAGACTTAGACACATGCCGTGTTTCTTTCATATGAATCATATAGATAAAATGCACTATATGAAGGTAGAAGGGAGACTATGTGAGGTCTAAAGGAAGAGGCTGGAGCAAGAAAGGATAATGGACAGAAGAAAGACAATTACATTTTTCTTTTATAGGCAGAACTGAAATTATAGATATACAATATATATTACCTATATGATATGAAATCAGAAGAGGAACTATTTGGGAGGAGGAAGAAGAGGTAAGAGAGGCAGAAGTAGCAATGAGGAAATAGAAAAACCACAATAATATATAATCTATGAACATGTCACAGTGAAGCCCATCATTCTGTTTGTCAAAAATTAGTAATAAATGTAAAACAAATGAAAAATTTATTGACACTAAGAAATTAAGATATAGAAATATATCTAAGGGGTTGCTTAATCACCCAAATCTTTATTAATTATGAGAACAAAGGGGTGGCAAGATATTGCTATCTGCAAGTGTTGCAGTTCCGGTGCATGTTGGGATGCTCTTTGACTAAACACCTTTCTACTGCTGCAGTGCAAATTTTAAACAAGGGTCTGGAGAGATGGCTCACCAGTTGAGAGCACATGCTGCTCTTGCTGAGGACCTGGGCTTGATTCTTAGCACCCACATCAGGCAGCTCACGACTGCTTGTAACACCAGCTCTGGGAGACTTGACGCCCTCTTTTGGCCTCCAAGGTACTTGCACACACAGTACACACACTCACTTAGATACATATAATAAATCTTTTGAAAATTTAAATAATAGGCTAAAAACTTCTCATTAATTTTGCCTTTTGATGTGAACTTATTCTTTCCCTTTCCCTGGAGGATGAGTAAATATAGTCCAGTGCTCCCAAATGCTTTGCCATGTCTTTAAACGTAGGCATTCAAGAATGAAAACATGGTCTCAGCTACCACACTACTTTTGAAAGATGGAACAATGTCAATGTCATGGTGGATAATTTTTTTCACCAAAATGTGAAAATATATATGAAATGTATATTTTGTGAAAATATATGTGATACTATAGATGGTATATATGTACACACACACACACACACACACACACATATATATGTTAACCAAATCTTGACTGCTATTTTGATAAAACAAAACCTCAAATATTTATCTCTTGATATCAAGATTTGAACTCAAATTTCTTCATGAATAATAAGTGCTGAAAAGAAAAGGAATTTGAAGCTAAATAGGATTTTCTTCCAAATTGGTGTTGAAAAATCAGTGTAGAATGATGAGAAATTGGAATTATGTGTTACATTATAGTTGGGACAAGACAGTGTGCAGCAGGTCAATCTGGAAATGAGCTTGTTATTCAAATATGGCTTTTCTTACAAGTAGTGCCATTTAGACTGAATTAATTGATATGTTAGAGGAAGAATTTTCTCCCAGTAGGATTAGATCATAATAATTTCCTAAATTAGTGGAACAAAACCCTTGTATACATAAAAACAAAACAAAACAAAACACCTTAGCATAGTTCTTGACTTATAAAAAGTGTGTAATAAAACTTAGTAATCTTCTTGGACTTCGCTATTTAAAAATATGTTTCTCAAAATGTTGCTCCAAAGCACCATTTATTTTTTGGTGAACTCATGTAGAATCCAACATATGATGATATCAGAGCTATTTTGGCCAAAGAGGACTTTGGAGCTTAGTATTTGTGGTCCTGGACTCTTCTGTTTGCACCCTGCTACCCCACTGAACACCCTTCTGATAATTACCTGGTCTCACCCCCATTCTCACTCCCAGAAGGTTAGCTACAGAACTACATCCATTCTTAGGATTCCACTCAAAAAATGCAAATTGAAAACATCAACACCACAGTTTAGTAAGGCAGTCTTTTCAGATGTAATAACCAGAAGTGTCATATACAATAATGCCTACCACAACTTATCACAGATAATCAAATTGGTTAACTTTAATGAATCAGAAGAATAATCACTCATGAACTTAGTATTATTCATTGAAAAACACATGAACAAACATATATTTGTAAATATTTTGATATAGAGTTATAACATTTTAGGAATATTTTTAATTTATTCATTGAAAAGTTTCTGTACATATATCATATATCTTGGTCATATCCAACCAAAATCCTCCCTCTTGCTTCTGACCAGATCACTCAATGCATTGCTCATTCCACCTTATTCATGTCTTCTCCCTTAAAATTTTTTTATAACTCACCAAGTCCAATTAGTGCTGCCTAAATGCATGAATGTGGGGCCAGCCACTTAAAGATGGGCAACCTACCATCAACTGTATCGCTAAAGAAGAATGATTCCCCCTTAACCCAGCAGCCACCAGTGAAGGGTGGAATTTCTTAGTTCCCTCTCCCACTCATGCCAGAATGTTGACTGACATGACCTTGTACATGTAACATAGCTGCTGTAAGTTTATGGGAGCACAGCCATGCCATGTCCAGAAGTCTGCATCTCACAATATTCTTCCTTGTCTTATGGGTCTTACTTTCTTTCTTACATGATATACCTTGAACCTTGGGAGGTGGTTGATGTCCCATTTTTGGCTGAGCATTCAACAGCTACTTATTATCAGTGCTTTAGTAAGTTTGGTTTCTGCTTTGACTACTGCCTTCTGCAAAACAAACCTCCTCTGACCAAGGTTAAGAGCAGCACTAATCCATGGATATAAACATAAATATTTAGAAGACGGTTTGACAACATGTTCATTTAGCAAAACAATAGTATGAATCCCCACTCCCATGGCTTATGTCCTCCAGAGACATGGCCTTTGATCAGGAACCTGTCATGAATTTCTTCCTATGGAACAGGCCTCAAATCCAATCATAAAGCAACTGGTTACCCCCATCACAGTCATGCCACTGTTGTAGCAGTGGACACATTGTGTGTGGTAGGTCAGTAGTGCGGCATGCAGGGCTCACTGCTGGGTATGATCAATGATGGCCTTCTTCCCTTTGCAGACTGTGTAGCACCCGCTGAGACTACAAACCCTAGCCAGTAGGGAAAAGGTTTCTAGTAGATAAACACTTTAAAGACAATGTCCAACTAATTGTAATTAATGTAATTTGACTGATTGGTGTAAAGGAAAATACTAAGATTGAAATACTGAGAAACATATACACCAAGTAAGAACTTCTTATTTAAAGAATTGGCATTTTGAATAAATATAGGCAGTTGGTCTCTAAACATTAAACCAATTTCAATACCCCTTGGATCAACAAAAATAATAATGGTTCCTGAAACAAGAGAGACATCCTGTATAGCTTGGTTTCCACGTTATGTCCAGTTTTCTCTCTGTTATGAATATGTGCTGCTTCTGATTCACAAGCCATTCATAGGATCATACAGATTTAGTATGCCCTGAAGGTAATTTGCTCTACAGACACAGTCAGAAGGCTAAATATGATTTTGAAGGTTGTAAACTATGTTTACCAATTTAGTGTTATTCAATCAGGCCTAATTTATACTTTCAGCATAAGCTACAAATGGAATAGCCAGAATTTGCCTGGTGAATGTCCAAGGCAAAGAGAGACTTCTAGCAAATTCTCTAGTGTGTGCCTAATTGATACTTCTATTGAAAAGAGATTGAAAATGCTTATCAGCATCCCCAAATGAAATGGAAGTGCCTCTGATCGCTCCTAGAATGTTTGCAAAAATCCTATGCTGTGTTTTGGATCAGTAATCTTAGCTTGGCCAGCTTTTTCTGTCATTGATGTTATTTCCCAAGATGGGCCAATATCCCTTAAAATAGAAGGCTTGCAGTGATTATGACTCAATATCTGGTTATTTTCCCCATTCTTGTATCTACTGCATTGGAGTCAGCCTTACACCTAAACATAGTCTAAGCCTCAAAGTACATTTGCTGAAGCTTATCGTACTTACAACTTACTGTAACTTAGGCTGTAAAGACGGTATGCCCATATTAGCAAGTCCCTATGTGTATACCGATAATAGTTTAAACATCACTATCAACTTAAATAACATACGATGCATTTTACCAATGTGAAGGTTATGATAATTTTAATAAACTTACAGAACTTTCCAGGTAACAACATAATCTATTATTTTAATCTCTTCAAAAATCTTCCTTATACCCACATGGAATCAATTCAGTTCCTACTTCCAGCCCCAGGCAAACAAAAATATGTCCTTCCTAGACATTTCTTAGAAATGAAAACATAAGCTGGGTGTGGTGTGGTGGCACATACCTTTCATCCCAGCACTGAGAAGGCAGAAGTAGGTGAATCTCCGAGTTTGAGGCCAACCTGGTCTCTCATAGTGAGTTCCAGAGCAGTCAAAGCTCTATAGAGAGACCTTGTCTCAAAACAAAACAAAAACAAACAGCCAACAATAACAACAAACCAAAGGGGAGCAAATTTAAAATTTTTTTCCTTTTTGCTTCTGGATGTTTTTATCTTGGTGTTTTTGAAATTAATGTATACTCTGTATAGGAGTACTTCCTTAATTTTTCTAGCTGAGTAATATTCCACTGAATGGATATACTATATTTTATTCATTCATCAGATGAACATTTGAGCTTTTTAATTTGTGGCTCATACAAATAATGTTGCCAGAAGTATTAAATAAATACTTATGTGGACATCTGTTTTATATTACCTGAGTAGATTGGGAGTTGATAGGATATATAAGAAAATTATCTTCCATTTTCAGGATATCACCAAATGATTTTCCAAAGTGGCAATACCATTTTAATTTCAACAAGAAATATGTGAATTCTTTGTAAAACTTACTATGGTTTGTTGCTTATTACAGCTATCCTAGTGAGTATGAAGTGATATCACATTGTGGCTTTAACATACGTTTCCCTGATAATGGATGATAGTGATGAGTATTTTATATGTTTAAGTACTGGCCTATCTTTTAAGGTAAAATGGCAGTTCTATATAGTCTTTTGTTCATTTAAAATGAAGTTTTCTGATTTGTTTTATGAATTTGTTATACTTAAACACTTGATTTACAAATAGTCTTCTTTTAGTCTTCATTTTATTTTTATTTTAGACAAGTCTCATGTAGCCCAGGATGGCCTCAAGCTTGCGGTGGGGCCAAGGATGACCTCATGTTTCTCATCCTCTTGGCTTCATGTCCTGAGTGCTGGGATTAGAGGCATGCACCATCTAGTTTGTACAGTGCCTGGGACTGAACCAGTGTTTCTTGTGTCCCAGGCATGATTCCAACAACCAAGCTACCTCTTATTTCTTCTCTCTCTCTCTCTCTCTCTCTCTCTCTCTCTCTCTCTCTCTCTCTCTCTCTCTCTCTCTCTCTCTTTGTGTGTGTGTGTGTGTGTGTGCATCTGTGTGCATGTGAGTGTGTAAAAGTTTGTACTTGAAGGCTTGACATTGACATTAGGTGTCCTCAAGCATGCTCTACTTTATTTATTGAGGCAGTTTCTCACTTTGCTACATCCGGATCGAGAGAGAGAGAGAGAGAGAGAGAGAGAGAGAGAGAGAGAGAGAGAGAGAGAGAGAGAGAGAGAGACTGGCTGGGCCTGGAATGGGCATTTTAAAGCTCAAAGTCTGGTCCCAGTGACACACTTCCTTCAACAAGGCCACACCTCCTAATCCTTCTAATCCTTTCAAAGAATTCTACTCCCTGGTGACTAAGCATTTAAATTTATGAGCCTATGGGGTCCATTCTTATTCAAACCACCACACACTTGAATCCAGAACTTGGTAGTTTCAGCTAGGAAGCATGCCAGGATCCTTGCCTGGGTCTCTGGAGGCTGCCATACCTGCTTGGCTTCTACATGACTACCTGTCTTGGCTCTGGTCTTTGCACTTGCCCAATAAGCACTCTATCCACCAAGTCATCTCTCCAGCCTCTTTTTTTAAATTTAATGATGTATTTTCTTTCTTTTCTTTTTTTAAACACAAACATTTAAAGATTTGAAGTCCAAATTAGAGCACAGCATCCCTTTAGGAGGCTGATTTCAATGTGAGGTTGCCAGGTTCCTGCTCTTTTGGTTCTCATGTCCATGGCACATCCTTTCCCATTCTTTTACTTGTGTGTGTGTGTGTGTGTGTGTGTGTGTGTGTGTGTCCCTACAGGTGACATGAGTCTCTTGCAGCAACCTGTAGTGGGATCCCTCAGGATCTTCCAACTACTTTAGGACTTTTTATTGCAGAACTTGACCCATGTATGTTCAAAGTAATCACTGACAGGTGAGCTCAGACTCCCATTTTGCTAACTATATTTTGATTCTGTAGCTCTCATTCCCTTCTCCCCTTTAGCAGTCTACTTTGGTGGTTAGGTGATTTTCCTCAATGGAATCCCTTATTTTGTTTCTGTGAGTAGAAACCTCATGTCGGCTACTTTTCTTATGGCTGTGACAAAATACCAGACAAGAAGCCACTTATGGGAGGCCAAGTCGTCACATGACATCCAAGCCAGGAAGCAGAGTGGGACCTGGAAGTGGGGCCAGGCTAGAAAAACCTCAAGACCCACACCCTAGTGATCCACTTGCTCCAGCAAGCTTCACCCCTAAAGCTTCTACAACCTTCTCAAATGGTGCCACCAACAGGGGATGAAGAGTTTAAACAGAACCTATGGGTGGCAGTCTCATTCAAATCAAAACCACTTCAGTTTAAACTTTTTTCTTTTTAACATTTTTAAAGCTAGTTTACAAAGTAGTGGGCAATTCTTTATTTTTAAAATATATATCATCTACATATCTACAGTGTAGGTCAGTCTAATAAATGCCCTTTCATTTCAGTTCTGTTCCCTTAGAGAACTCTGACTAATGCAGATTGTGGTACCAAGGAGGGTCTATTAGTGTGACAGGCCTGACCATGTGGTTATTTTTGGAAGCATGTGGACGACTTTGGGACTTTGGACTAGAAAAGCAGTTGAATGCTGCAAGCAGAGATTAATGGCACACCCTAGTAGGAGCTTGGAAGGCAGTAGTGCTGAGAACTTTGTGGACTGTGGAGGGTCAGATCAAGAGGTTTCAGAGGGGAACAATATTAGAAACTGGGCTGTAGACTGTTCTTGTGATGTTTTGGCAATGAATGTGGCTGCTTTCTGCCCTTGTCCTAAAAATGTACCTGGGGCTAAGTTAAAAAGTAAGGGACTCTTAAGTCTAAGGTGCAGTAATGACATGTACCTTGATGGTAACCAACAGTTCCCTAGTTGGGATTAAGATTAAATCAATAAGAGAGAAACCATGAGTAGTACTAAAAACCTAGTCAATACCCAGGAATAGTGAATCATGAATCTTAGAGGATAACCTACAACCATCATTTTACTAAGCCTGCAAAACCCCCAACTACATTGTAAATATTTTCCCTTATGCCCTTAGCTAAGTGTAGTCCCCTACCTCTCATGAAGGAAGCTTCTCTTGGCAACAAATAGAGACCATTACAGAAAGCCATAACCAATCAGAGTTGTGGAACACAATTTTGAAGATGGAAACATCTACAAAACAACTCCTGCACCTAAGTAAGGCTCAGGGAACATTGCAGAAGAGGAGTGAAAAGATTGTAAGACCCAGAGGATCAGGGAGTCCTCTGTGAGACTGTGTCTCCTAGTGATGTGAGGAGCTACACCCATGCAGTCTCACCAACATGACTGCCTAAACATGAGCTGAGCAAGGACAACAATAGACATGTCAAAGTGGACCGTGAAGAGACTACCAGTCTTCAATCCTACACAACCATATGTGACTATGGGATGCTCTAAGTGGGAGAAATAGTCTTTTCCAGGGAAAACCATTCTAACTGGTTATGCAGCACAAAATGGCCAATCCTATAAACATACACATAAGTAATATTATACAGATCTAGCAGGCTACATTGAAGAATATATATATATATATATATATATATATATATATATATATATGTGTGTGTGTGTGTGTGTGTGTGTGTGTGTAAACATATATCCATATAACAATAATTAATGAAAAAAGAGGCTATGAATTTGAAAGAGCAAGGAAGGGTATATTGGAGGGTTTGGAGGGAGGAAAAGGAAGGGGGAAATGATGTAATTATATGGTAATCTCAAAAATAAAAGAAGTAATTTTAAAAGTAATGGACTAATTTCTTTGACAAAGGAGATTTCAAGACAGCCTAATATTGACTCTATCATGTGATTATTAGTAGTCACTCTTATGCAGGTCTACAATGAAAAAGAGCAAATGGGGCAGAGAGAAACACATAATGTCCAGTTTGGAAAGGAAAAGGACATTGGCAAGCTTAATGTTACATAAAAGCTTGTATTGGAAGAGAGGTTATAATTATTAAGAAGATTGGAGCCATTAAAGAGAGGCCAAATCTACTTTGGGATAATGGGAAGGGTACCCCCAAGCAAGATCCACCTAGCTAGTCTTCAGACCTTTGGAAGGAAAAGGCCTAAGAAATTAATAAAAGCTGCTGCAAATGTGTTTCAAGTGGCCAGCGTTCATCCCAAGTGAGCAGCCTGACTTGGCAGTGTTATTCACATGGAGTGAATGAAAACTAAGTAAAGGGACTGTGGAATCTTCTCCCATGGTTAAGGACATTCACCGAGGCCAGGAAGTGGGTGGCAGGGCAGTTCCTGCGTGAAGGTCCTGAGAAGACAAGAGGCCCTGAGAGGGCATTGTGTGACACTTTGAAGACAAAGCCTGTATTGCACTGAAAACTCTAAGATGTTAGTGGTACAAGAGCCATGAGGCATCTGCCAACGGGAGCTGCATACAGGTAGTGGAACTAGCCTAAGAGAGCTCAGATGTATTTTTGCAGACAGAAAAGCTGAAAGGACAGTGCCAGTTAAGCCCTTTGGCACGGAGCTACAGGATTTGGAGTTTTCCTTGCTGGGTTTTGGTTTTGGTTTGCCCCAGTGTTTCCTCACTGCGACCCGATTCCTCCCTTTGGAATGGTAATGAATATTCTTTGGCACTGCTTGTTGGAATTATGCAATTGTCTTTTGATTTTAAAGGTGTTTACAATTAAGAAATTAATTTGAGTCTTAGAAGAGATTTTGGACTTTTAGACAGCATTCAGACTGTGAGAGACTACGGAAATTGGAAATTGGACAAATGGTATTTTGTCTTATCATATGACCATGGGAATTATACAGACTAGGGAGTGTAATGTGGTATTTGAGTGAAATGTCTATTATAAGTCTCAGGCATTTTAATACTTGGTCCCCAGTCGGTGACTGTTTGGAGAGGATTAGGAGGCATGTACTTGCTGGAGGAAATTTATCATTGGGCTGGGCTCTGAGATTTCATAAGACTTGTGCCATTTTGAGTTAGCCCTCTCTGCCTCTTGCTTGTGGTGCAAGATGTAAGTTCTTGGCTGTTCCTGTCACCATGCCTTTGCTCAGCCAACATGGACTCTCATTCTCTGAAACTGTAAACCCAGCTAAAGGCTTTCTTTTATAAGTTGCCCTGGCTATGGTGTTTTATCACAGAAATAGTAAATCAACATTCCATCAACACTGGCATTTTAAAGTAATCTAGTAACAGATAGCCATTTCCCTATATGGAACATCTGGGCCTGAACCTCTGAGCTAATTTCTGCAACTGGTTCTCATCTAGTGCCATCTCACTATAATTTTTTGGTTACTTTTATTGCCATAAGTCTCTTCCTTTGAAGAGCTCACAACAACCATATTGTTAATGTGTCCCAGCCTGACTCCTGGATTACGAGATGGATAACCTCTTTTACAGTAGTCGGTAGGGTCTTGCTGCTAATTGTCATTTGATCTCAGAGTCCCCTCTTCCCACTCTTGAAGATGATTGACAGAGTGGGGATCAGCATCGGTGCTGAATTCCAGATTGCCTTTCAACTCTTTTCTTCTTAGCCTTGTTGCTCTTCTTCAGCACTGGATGGAGTGCAAACACTTCCCACTCCATCACCAGTTATTTTAAGATGGCAACTTTGTAAAAAGGCAGATTCTCAGTCTGTAGTTCAAACTGACCTAGAACTCACTAGGTAGCCCAGGATAGCCTCAAACTCAAGGTAATTCCTCTTGAGGTCTGGGATTATAGGCATGATCTACACTATGCTAGCTGATAACTTTGTTGTAAAAATACTGTAACCCTGAATATACATTATTATGGTTCTGATGTTATGGTTTATATTGCATTGTGATTCTTGGTGGTCAGCTTGATTATATCTGGAATTAATTAAAACCTGAATGGCTGGTCACACATGAGAGATTTTTTTCTTAACTCATTTGAAGTGGGATTTATTCTTTTACATAATAATAAATATTTTTATATATTGTAATTATATAATTATATAACCATGCATTTATTATATATAAATACATATAATAAAATATAATTATACTATATACTATTATATATTATATTATAAACCTATTTTATATATTAGTACATGAAATATATATAAATATATTGTTGCCGGGCGGTGGTGGCGCACGCCTTTAATCCCAGCACTCGGGAGGCAGAGCCAGGCGGATCTCTGTGAGTTCGAGGCCAGCCTGGGCTACCAAGTGAGTTCCAGGAAAAGGCGCAAAGCTACCCAGAGAAACCCTGTCTTGAAAAACCAAAAAAAAAAATATATATATATATATATATATATATATATATTGTTAGATATATTTATGTATCATTATTTTTATATATAATAATAAGTAAGTAATTTTTACTAGTTCTAATCTGGATCTTTGAGGTGAGAAGAAATACCTTTAATCCAGATCTTTTAAGGTGGGAAGGTCCATCTTTAAAAAAAATATTTTATTTAATTAACATTTTTTTAATTTTTTTATTTTACATACTGATCACAGTTTTCCCTCCTTCCTCTCCTCCTGTTCACCCCCTTTCCCACTACCATCTACCGCTCCACTCCTCCTCCATCTCCATTCAGAAAGGAGCAGGCCTTCCCCGGGCTTGAACAAAGCATGGCATTGTTGAGGTAGGACCGAGCTCCTCCGCCTACATAAAGTCTGGGCAAGGTAATCCAGTATGGAGAACAGGTTTCCAAAAGCCAGTTAAGCATCAGGGACAGGCCCTGATCTCACTGCTAGGAGCCTTACAAACAGACAAAGCTACACAACTGTAACACACATGCAGAGGGCCTAGCTTGGTCCCATGCAGGCTCCTTAACTGTTGGTCCAGAGTCCATGTACTCCCAGGAGCTCAGGTCAGCTGTCTCAGTGGGTTCCTTCATCATGACCTTGACCCCTCTGGCTCATACCATCCCTCCTCCCTTTCTTCAGGAGGACTCCCAGAGCTTGGCCCAGTGCTTGGCTGTGGATTTCTGCATCTGCTTCCATCAGTTACTGGATGAAGGTTCTGTGATGACAATTAGGGCAGTCACCCATCTGGTCACAGGAGATGGTCAGTTCAGGCACCATTTCCGCTGTTGCTAGGAGTCTTAGCTGGGGTCAGCCTTGTGGATTCCTGGGAATTTCCTTGGCACCAGGTTTCTCCCTAACCCCCAAATGCTCACCCCCATCTTTCTTACTCCCCCCTCAGTCCTGCCCCCAACCTACTCCCTCAAGTTCCCCCCCCCCATCTCCCACCCTTGCCCCCAGTTTAGCCAGGAGATCTCTTCTGTTTCCCCCTCTTTGGGAAACCCATGCTTCCCTCTTTGGGCCCCTTTTGGGTCTCTCTGGGGCTGTGGATTGTAGGTTGGTTATCCTGTACTTTACTCCTAATATCCACTTATGAGTGAGTACCTGCCATGTTTGTCTTTTTGGATCTGGGTTACCTCACTCAGAATGCCTTTTTTCTAGTTCCATCCATTTGCTTGCAAATTTTATGAGGTCATTGTTTTTTACAGTTGAGTAATACTTCATTGTATAAATAAATGTACCACATTCTCCTTATCCATTCTTCGGTTGAGGGGCATCTAGGTTGTTTCCAGGTTCTGGATATTATGAATAATGCTGCTATGAACATAGTTGAGCAACTGTCCTTGCAGTATGATTGAGCATCCTTTGTGTATATGCCAAAGATTGGTATAGCTGAGTCTTGAGGTAGATTGCTTCCCATTTTTTTTTGAGAAACTACCAAATCAATTTCCACAGTGGCTGCACAAGTTTGCACTCCCACCACCAATGGTGGAGTGGTCTCCTTACTCCACATCTTCTCCAACATAAGCTGTCATTAGTGTTTTTGATCTTAGCCATTCTGACAGGTGTAATATAGTATCTCAGAGTCATTTTGATTTGCATTTCCCTGATGATTAAGGATTTTGAACTATTCTTTAAGTGTATTTTGACCATTTGAGATTCTTCTGTTGAGAATTCTCTATATAGATCTGTAGCCCATTTGAAATTGGATTATTTGGTATTTTGATGTCTAATTTCTTGAGTTCTGTATATTTTTGGAGAGTACCCATTGTCAGATATGGGGTTGGTGAAGATCTTTTTCCATTCTGTAGGCTGCCATTTTGTCTTATTCACACTGTCCTTTGCCTTACAAAAACTTCAGTTTCAGGAGGTCCATTTATTAATCGTTGATCTCAGTGTCTGTGCTACTGGTGTTATATTCAAGAAGTAGTCTCCTGTGCCAATGCATACAAGCCTAGTTCCCACTTTCTTTTCTATCAGGTTCAGTGCAACTAGATTTATGTTGAGATCTTTGATTCACTTGGACTAGTGCAGAGCAATAGATATGGATCTATTTGCAATCTTCTGCATGCTGCCATCCAGTTATGCCAATACCATCTATCTGTTTAAGATGCTTTCTTTTTTCCATTGTATAATTTTAGCTTCAGTGTCAAAAATCAGGTATTCATAGATGTGTGGATTTATGTCAGGGTCTTCAATTCAGTTGATCCATATGTCTGTTTTTATGCCAATACCAAGCTGTTTTTATTACTATAGTTCTATAGGAGAGCTTGAATTCAAGGATGGTGATACCTCTGGAAGCTCCTTTATTGTACAGGACTGTTTTAGCTATCCTGTTTTTTTTTTCCATATGGAGTTGAATATTGTTTTTTTGAGGTCTGTGAAGAATTGTGTTGGGATTTTGATGAGGATCGCATTGAATTGTAGATTGTTTTTGGTAAGATGGCCAATTTGACTATGTTAATCCTACATATCCACAAACATGGGAGATCTTTCCATTTATTGATATCTTCTTCAATTTCTTTCTTCACAGACTTAAAGTTCTTGGAAGATCCACCTCTAATCTGGGCCACACTTTAGGCTGGCAGCCTATATAAAGGACATGGAAGAAATTATCTCTTTGCCTGCTTGCTGTCAATCTCTTTAGCAAGTCCATTCCTTCACTAGCATTAGAGCCTACTTCTTTGAGATTCCGGTGTATATTGATGACCAGCAGAGACATCTAGCCCTGTGGTCTGAATAACTACTGGATTCTTGGACTTTGCATTGGCAGGCAGCCATTGTTGGACTAGCTTGATTGCAGCCTGTAAGCCATTCTAATAAATCCCCTCATAGGAGCTTGGAAGATAAGAATGTTGAGAGTAGTGTAGACGTTGAAGGCCTGGCTTGTAAGGTTTCAGAGGGAAGCAAAGACTCTATTGGACCATATGTGTGAAGACTCTGTGGTGTCTGGTCAGTTGGGACTGAAGGGTCAGTTGTGAATCCTTTGTGTTACTGGGACAATTGATGATGGCTAGCTGGACCTAAGAAATTAGCGGTATTTAAGAAGAGACCAGCATCACTGAGGTTAAATCTTCTGGGAGGTGTTTCTTCAGGGTCAGCACACAGAAGCTGTGTCCCAAAGGCAGTCAAGGTTGTACCTTGTGCTAGAAGCTGAACTTGGTAGTGTAAGAGTCATCTAGGTGGTACTGGTTTTGACGATATGAAGGGATCATGGAGAGCAGCTGAGGCTGGGCACTGTAAAAATCTGTTGGTGAAGCTATTGGTGAAGGTGAAGCCTCAGCAGCAGTTGAAGGCCCAGGACTGAAGGGGTCATGCAGAGCAGCCGAGGCTTGGCTCTATGAAGAGAGCTCAGGAGAGGCTACTGGTGAAAGTGCAGCCCAGTTACAGCAGAAGACCCCAGCATTTTGGAGATGCTAGTACCATAGGATGATCATCAAGAACAGCAGCAGCAGTGGGGTGGAGCCTGGTGGAGCTTAGAAGACAAGCTGTTTGTGCTGCAGAGGGCAGAGCTGGAGAAGTGACCCAAGTCCTTTGGAGGAGCCCAGAAGATTATGAGTGGATCCCAGACATTAGACACTGAGTCATTTACAGTTGGGGTTTGTTTTTTCTTTGATCTGATTGTGATTGTGTCCTGGTTCTTCCCTCTTGAAGTAGGAAAGTATTTATTTTTTGATTTTATAGGCATTCACAGTTGAGAGACTGAATTTTAAAAGAGATTTAAAATTTTAAAAGAGAGTTCAGATTTTTAAATAGACCAAATTAAAGTGTTTGATTTTTTTTTTAACTGTGGCACTTTTAGAACTCGGAATATTTTATATTTTGATGTTCATATTAATGTGTGCCTTTGGGGATGGATGAACAAGAAACAAAAGGTTGTAGCTTAACAGTGATGTATTTATGTGTCAAGTTGACAAGGGGTCATTTCTTCTGGCTAGTTTTATGTCAACTTGACACAAGCTAGAGTCATCAGAGAGGAAGGAGCCTCAATTGAGAAAATGCCTCCATAAGACTGAGCTGTATGCAAGCCTGTAGGCCATTTTCTTGGTCAGTGATTGATAGGGGAATCCTGGGTGGTGCCATCTCTGGGCTGGTGGTCCTGGGTTCTATAAGAAAGCAGATTGAGCAAGCCATGAGGCACAAGCCAATAAGCAGCACTCCTCCATGGCCTTGGCATTAGCTCTTGCCTCCATGTTCCTGCCCTGCTTGAGTTCCTGTCATGACTTCTTCTAGTGATGAACAGTGATGTGGAAGAGTAAGCCAAGTAAACCCTTTCCTCCCCAAATTGCTTTTGGTCATGCTGTTTCATCACAGCAATAGTGACCCTTACTAAGACATGCATCTACTTCAACAAATTGGTTGTAACTCATATTTTTTATGTTTTGTGTCTGAATCTTCATACTAAAAGCACATTACATATTGTGATTACAGTATTAAAGTATTATGAAGCTGATTAATTTTACCAGTAAGTTTTATACTTTTTGATGTTTTTGTGCTGCACATTAATGTCCTTTGCTTTCGTCTTAAGGGAAATATTGTAAGGTAAGACTGTTGGTGATAACTGTCACAGCTGTTGCCTGAGAAATCTTTATGTTTTCCTTGTTGCTGAGACAGTTTTGCTGGGTATAATATTCCTGATTTGAATCTTTTCTATTATAGGATTTGACTATATTATCCCACTCATTCCTGGCTGTTAAAGTTTCTGTTGCAAAAATGGCTGCTAGTAATACTAAATAAAGCTCTACTGTATATTATTTGTTTATTTTCTTTTGCCGGTTTTGAGATCTCTCTCTTTTTTAATTTAAATTTTCAGTTGTTTAATTACAGTTATGTTTTTTTTGATTGACTATATTTATACTTTTGACTTTTCTATGCCTGAACATTTATATCTTTCTCCAACTTTGGAGTATTTTGTTATTTACTTTCTGAAATCATTGTGTACTTTTTCTCTTTCTTTACATTTGTGGACTTAAAAGTTTTTCTTTTTTTTAAGTTTTGCAAATCCAGTAAGTGTTCTCCATTCCTTTTCATTTTTTTTCACTTTCTGATTGTATAACCTCAAATAACCTGGTTTACACTCCAGCAGTTCTACTGTTATTGGTTTCTGTTGCATTTTTCATTTTATTAATTATGTTGTTTAGCCTCAGCCTTTGATTTTTAAAAATAATTTTAATATCTCTTTAATTTCCCATTGTGGTCATTTATTATTTTCTATATTTCACAGAACTATTTATATGAATTTTCTTGAAGTTTGCCACACTTCCTTAAAACAGATACTTTAATTCTTTATCAGGCAGTTTACATACATTCATTTCTGTAGGGTTAGTCATTGGTAATTTATTTTGTTTCTTTGGTTTCCCTGGATGTTCTGGATCCTATGGGTATGTATTAGTCTTGTACATTGTAAGAAGTAAATACTTTTTCAAATATTTGTAGATTTGCATTGTCTGGTGAGACCCTCCAACAATCAGTCTATCTGCTGTGAAAAGTCTGCCATAGTCTACAAGAGTCATTGAGAAGGTTTGGCAAGGAGCCTGAATCCATCTGGGTGAAGATGTGTTAATTGGGTATTTTGATGTTGTGCAGAAGCTTATATCCTGGAGGGAGTCCCAAAGCTTGTCCTTAGTGGCTTGCCTGGTAATGAAATAGGCTAGAAGTTTAGGGCAACCAGTACTGACATTAGGGAGGGCCTAAGGCCATTCATCTGGCAAACCTAGGAGTGGGAGAGTTCCACAGTCCAGGAACCTAGATTTCAGGTTGCAGTGGGGTAGGGAAGAGCTTGGGAGGTGTTTTTTTACCCTTGTGGTGCAGCTGGTGTAAAGTCTAGGGCTGCTGAGGCATGGCACTGGGCAGAGTGTCCACCGAGGAGTCTCAGGAGCTTGGGAATACTATATATAGCTGACTGGGCAGTGGTATGGACCATAGACTAAGTCTCATGCAAAGGCCCAAAGACTCGAGTGTCTGGGTCTGAATTAGCACAAGTAACATCCTAGTGTCTGGGGTGTTGGGGCTTTTCAATAGCTGGGTCTAAACTACAGGTAGATCCAACAAAGCTCATTCTCCCACTCTGTTTCTCTCTAAACTATTATGCCTTGGATTGGGAAAGAGATTATGTGACGAGTGCAAACTGCCTTTCCTACCCTCTTCATACACTGATTGTCTTGGTCACTGTTTTATTGATGTGATGAGACACCATGACCATGGCAATTTTTAATGAAAGAAAGCATTTAATTGGGGCTTGCTTACAGTTTCAGAGGTTTAGCCTATTATCATCATGTTGGGGAACATGGCATCATGCAGGCAGTTGTGGTGCTAGAGAAGTAGCTCAGAGTTCTACATCTGGATCTTGAGGCAGCAGGAAGAGAGAGACTCTCAGTTGGGAATGAGCTTTTTTGAAACCTCAAAGCCCACCCCCCATCCCAGTGACACACTTCCTCCAATGCAGGAATCCTAATTCTGAAAGGGTCTGATAACCTGGGATGGATATGTGAAGTCAGTGCATGGAAGAGACTATGACCACCTGTTTCAAGCAAGTGGCCCTGGATAGCCTGGGCCGTTTTTATTTATACAGGTTCAATAGTTTGTATGAACAGTTTTACAGTCAAATTTGTTTCCTCATGTTTTTAATAATGGTTACAATCATTGCTAGTTTGTTCCTTTACCTCATTCCCCTTCTGTCCCCCAACTTTCCCACCGGTAACCATTACCCACTTGATCTATAGCTCTAATGTTAGAAGCAGAAGCAGTGTTGCACATGACAAAGGAAGTTTTCTAACTAGGCACACCTACAGGTAGAACAGTGTGCCCAGTTGGCAGCATTTGCAATTACAGTGGCATGCAAAGTGAAAGAGACTTTTCTTTCTAGTGGTTAATATTTACATTTGTTAGGGTCTGAGTTCTCATAATCAACTCACCAGTCGAAGCTGGATCAATTCATTCTACATTCTGTACTAGTCTATCTCTTCTAGGTTTTTCCATTTATCCTATAGGCAATCTAACTTGAAAACTTACTCTTAATAGTTGGCACTGCTTATCCCTTGTTCTCATGTTTCCTCCCTCTCAACTTCCTCCAGTGCTGGCACAGCTATTAGAAATTAGAGCATTGTGGATTTTTATGATTCTGCTTCATTCCCTGTTCCTAGACTGTTCCCATCAACTCTTGATATCATCTATTTATTAGCATTTCTCCTAGATTCTTATGGTTAAAATCATTCTCTCCAGAACAGTTATGCAAATATGAAATGTCATGAACTACTGTGACTCTTTCAAGCTAGTCACAGGGTGTGTTGGAAAGGCAACGTCCTGTTCTTGAGAAGCCTGAATTCATGGTCACTCTTGAAACATCAAGGGCTTTAGGAGCTGAATCAGGTCCACTGTATATTTTTAACAATATCCCCTCTGGCTCACCCAGAGGAGAGTCATCAGGGTAAAGTTTTCCTTATGTAATAGCCATCTTATCCGTAGCTCTGAGAAAGTGAAAATAGAGGCAGCCAGCAATATGATTTGTGTAAGGAAAGCAAGGAGAGCAGGTAGCACATATGGTCCTGGGTCATGCCCAGAATTATGCAGAGAACGATCTATTGGCCTTGCCAATGGGCCATATTCTCCAGGGCCTTGCCACAAGAAGAATTTGTGCTATTCTCAGGCCTTGTCCCCTGAAGAAGTCACCTGGATCCCAGCACTCCAACAAGGCCACACTTCTTAATTCGTTCAAACAATACCACTCCTTGGTGACTAAGTATTTAAATCTATGAGCCTATGAGGGCCATCATGCCTCTTCTGTAGCATATTCAAGCATCACCATCTCTTTCCTGGTTTCTTAGCTTCTACAGAAGTACCTTGGATAGTTGTGCAAATTGATGATGGAGTTGAAGTTCACTAGAGAGTCCTGTTCTCTCATCTGGCCCTAACCATTCATATGTCCCCTCTTCTATGTGACTAAAGTAGACACAATCACTATTTAAAGTTATACAATGTATGTCTCAAATTTTAGGTTTCACTTAAGGTGTTTTTATGTATTATTATCAGGTCCACTTTCCATCAGCTAACTCATATACCAAATATGAACACAGTAAGATGATAAAAAAATATTCCCAAGGTAAATGAGCATCAGCTTTGTTGCTTTTAGAGTGAAAGTGGGGTTTGACTGGCTTTCTTTCAAGTTCAGGTGCATGGTAAATTACACTGATCAAATTTCCACAAAGATACCTGTGCTCAGAAAGATGGCCTCACAGGAACTATAAAATGCCATACTTGAGTGGCTTTGGAGAAAAAGAAAATACAATTATTTGAAAAGTGATATGTTCAGAGGCTCTGGATATATTTGGTTTTAAAGACCTTACCCACTTTAATTCTTCATCAAGGAAAATCAATCACAGTTTGAGAACATGAATTAGATCTCCCTAAATGTCATAACATTTATATATTGGATTTTATTTTTACTTCATTAAGAAACCAAATAGGACTGTAATTAAAGAAAACGATAGCATATGGTAGAGAGTCTGTTTATGGTTTGCCCAACTTTATCCATCGTTAGAAGTTCCACGCTGTGGCAAAAGAACTGTGTGCATATCTGTTCAGAAACTTACTCCCCATTTAAATCACAGGGAAATAGACCTTTATTGAATTTGAAATCTGTTACACAACTCTGTTTGGAATTGAGTGCCCTAAGAATTTCCCATGAAATTTGAAGAAGGATGAAAATGAATGAGGAGCAAGGGCTTGAAAAGTCCCTGAACAATATTATTGAATTTCATAGACTTCCTAGGAGTATGGTATCTTGAAATTATATTTTTTATCACTTCTGTAACAGCCAATTAATCTCACTGTTCAAGGAAATAATTCAGTAGAAATTCTTTGAGTTGTTATTGTGTGCCAGGTATGGGAGAAGTTCTTAGCAATTGTAAAAGAGATTTGATAGTTTCTTATTGAGTGGCCCAGGATACCAGACTTAAAAAAAATAAGATTTTGGACATCTTGTCACAAATGCTGTGTGGTCAGAGAACAGTGACTGGGGAGAGAGGCCAGGAGCAGTTCTAAAAGTCCCATCTGGATCACTCACAGGAGTTCAGAACTTGGGGTTTCTTTTCTTTTCTTCTCTCACACTAGTTTTTTGGGTTACAGTAATTTTGGGGTAGGCTAGTATTTTATGGAGGAGATACCTTTTAATCTCAACATTTCTGGCCCTTTACTCATGACTGAACCAGAACCAAACAACTGGTATTTTGTGTGTGTAGAGTGGCATGCGGGGTCTCATGCCAGGACATTGTGTAGCATTGAATGTGGTGTGGGTGGTAAGTGTTGGGTGTGTAGTTTGACGAGCGTGATGTGCTGTGGTGCAATGAAGATTTTGGGCCTAGGATAGATGTGCATGATAGTGTGTTTGATGTGGTTGGAGTGGCATATGGTAAACAGACCATGGCTTTGTGCTATACGGCATGTCTTGTACAATACAGTATTTTGGACAATGAGTTTTTGTGGATTATGATATACCGTATTTTGACACAGTGTGAAGGTCCATGTTTCTGAAGTTCTGCAAATATTGAAAGAAATAAAGTTCCCACCAGTGACAAGGAACACAGGTTATACTCGTATTGTTTTCTGTATGACATTGGCTAAGGGTCAGCATTTTCTTTCTGTGCTGAATGAAACAGCATCTGCGTATTAGAAGCTTAGACTTGGGGCTGGGGGCTGGGCATTCCTAGGGTGAATAAACACAGCAAGCATCTCAGGGACATTGCTGATTTGAAAATCTCTTGAAATTTAAAGTGCATACATCTGAGTACATAGGAAGATGTCAATTATAATGTTGATGGTGGTAGCACAATGTTGGACTTATCTAAATGTTCCATTAAGAGGGAGGTCATTAAATAAATGGCTATCGACATCACTGGCAATTTGGAAATAGCAGATCTATTTATATTGATTTTAAAATAATGCCAGTGGTAGACAGTATTAAGTGAAAAAGTTAGTTGCCAGTCATTTTTGTTCATTATTCTGGTATGTTCTTTACAAGTATAGTTAACATTGTGTCTATATGTTACAGACAGCAGTAATGCTACCCAGCTGCTGAGATTTGGGGCCAATGTTCTCTTTTTGAATTTTTTTGTTTGATATTTTTTGTTAAGAAATCTGTCTTAGACAAAGAAATTATTTTTGGAAAAAAATAGACTGACTTGTGTTTCATAAGAATTTCTGTTGAATTAAAAAGTAAATATCCCTATGTAAAGTTGGCTCTGGAGCTTTCGGTTCCGTTTTTGAAGTCAGTTAATTATCCTTGTGACTGTTCTGGGTTTGTCCATGTGCCTGTGTCAGACCCATCTTCTGACTCTCTTTTCTTCTCTTACAGGGAACACTCCTTTATTTTTAACAACATCTGTGGGGCTTGGCATTCATTTCCCTCAGCTTGATGAGTTATGCTCCATTGTTCTGCGCCTCTATGAGAGACATTTAAACTTTGAGTATAGTTTCTTGGCTAAAATTAAACAATTCAAATATATTTTGGAAATGGCCAAGAGAGAAGAGGTGAGAGAGGGAGAGGGAGAAGGAAGGGGAGAGAGGGAGAGGGAGAGGGAGAGGGAGAGGGAGAGGGAGAGGAGAGAGAGAGAGAGAGAGAGAGAGAGAGAGAGAGAGAGAGAGAGAGAGAGAGAGAGAGAGAGAATCAGTTTTGTGCAATTTTGCTGCAAATCCCTTGTGCATCGAGGAAATATATCTGATTAGGCAAATAAGACCGTGTCCCATTTTATCCCTTGTTGTATCAGCACATTCCTCTATTACTTCATTAAAAACCAAATTATACCATGATTACATCAAATGAACATGTTTACACCATTATGTGTAAAGATACTGTGAATTTCAGACTCAATCAGCCCCTTCTTTTTCATTCATTTCCCTTTGTGGTCATCTGTCTCCTTTCATAAGACCTAATCGCAGTCTAAAGCATGTTGCTACGAAATAATGTATTTATCTGGCTCAAAAGATTCATCCTGGAAAGGCTGTATGTTACTGGCCTTAAGCAAACACAATGTAGAAGCTAGCACCGTTTAAACAATTAGGGGAAAGAACTTGAGAAAACAATGCAATGCAGCCCTTGTAAACCTCAGCACTAAGTAGGAAGCGATGCCCGGCTAAAGCAGCCAGAGGAGAACACTCTCCCTGGCCCCCTTTCTTCTTATAATGACCTGTTCTCAGTCTGGCTGCCTGTGGATGATGACTGCCAGGGTTCTGCGGGCTGGATACAAATGACCCTCTGCTTCACTTTGAGATTCTCAGGCTCTGACCAAATGTCTAGGCAAAAAGGAAAAAAAAAAAGATATGATATTTGAGGCTATTGCCTAGCTATCTAAAGCACTAATACATCTTTCCTTGAAAAATATCAGTGCTCTGATGCCTGCATTGACTGGCCTGGCCTTTTCCTTTTACAATCTGAGAATAAACTTATGTAAGATGAGGGGGAAATGTAAGACATTTAATCTCTGGACTCCAATACGTGTTTGTTTTCTTCTGCTCCTATTAGGAGTTACATTTTCAATTGGTAGGCATCAATAGAATTTTTTTCTTTTTGGCAAGTGACCGGCATCTTGCAGTCATGAGCCTCAAAACGAGGATGGCTGCCCATGTATCGAGGATCTTTTTTATATTTTTATCCAGTGTCATCCACATTTCTATTTGCCTCCATAAAGTAGCCTGAGATGCAAACACATTTGCTAAAATTGTTGAGTTAGGATGGGGTTACTTTGTGCTAAGTTTCCATGCTAGATTAAATGAAAACAAAACGTACTGTTGTCTCCTCTCCCCTCCCACCTCCCCACCCCCGAACCCAGCAGTAGCACTACACTTTGGAAATCATTTCTTTTTCTAATGATACCTAAATTGAGATAATAGTACATATTGTTGAAATCCATCCATATCACCTAGTTGAATGGAAATTGGTGTTGCCCTTAATTTGAATCTATTATATCATCTCCAATAATCTTTTACAATATTATTTCTCTTCCAGGACCACTAAGATTTATTTGTCAGACTCTTCCAGGGATGGGATGTGTCTTCTTGTTCTGAATCTTCTATACACAGCATGACATGAAATGTCAGGAAACAACTTTATGTACATCAGTGTGTAACGTTGACTAACTAGGAATAATATTACCAACATAGAAGCAGAGTTAATGAGATTATGATGGATAATGTTTAGGTCTAAGACATACATTTAGTGTTTTATAAACTTGTTCCCATTCATGATGCATTTGGTGTCTCATCACCAGGATGTTAAATTTAATAATTCATTGATTTGTTTAGAGAAATGTGAACTAAATATTTTAAAGATTTATTTATTATTTTATTTATGTTCTATGCATTTAGTTGCAGGAGTTCCTGTGTACCATATGCATGAAGGGACACTTGGGGAGGATCCTAGAAGAGGATGTCAGATCTTCTGGAACTGAGTTGCAGATGGTTGTGAGCTGCCATGTGGATGCTGGGATCCCCACCCAGGTCCTCGGCAAGGGCGCTGAGTGCTCTTAACTGCTGAACCATCTTTCCAGTCCTGAAATTTTATATAATTGAAGGAGAATAGTGTGATGCTTTGATATATCCTGTGAAAGGAATTATCAGTCAAAAGTGATACTTAACAGAAGGTATTTAACTCACCCATCACTTCATATGAAAGTTGATCTTTTTAATTGTGTGGTGAAAACATTTAATGTTTACTATTATGGTATATTTTGGATACCCATCTAATGATAATCAGCAAGCTGTACATTTGTTCCCAGGACTTACTTGTCTTATGTTACTGGAACTTATATCCTTTGATCAACAGCCTTTTATCTGTGACTGTGAGTTGCAGCTATCTGTTTAACACAACCTCAAATCAACTGGGAAGAGATTCTTAATGGAGGATCTTCTAGATCATGCTAACCCAAGGGCATGTCTGTAAGGATTGTCTTGATTGCTAATTGAGACAGAAAGCCCACCCTGGATGTGTGTGGTCCCATTTCATAGGCTGGATCCCAGATTTATAAGAGTGCAGCAAGCTATCTGAACTGAAGCGAGGAAGCAGGCAGTGTGTACTCATCGTTTCTCTCTGCTCTTGGCTGGGGATGTGTGGTGTGACTAGCTGCTCGAGTTCCTGCCATGACTTCCTTGACATGATGGACTGTAACCTGGAATTGTGGGAAAAGCCCTCTCCTCTTCCTCCTGCTGTTTTTGTCAGGGTGTTTTTCATAGACACAGAAAGGGAATTAGAATGCCATCTCTTCTGCCATCCCCACCTTGGCAACTGCAGCTCTACTGTCTGCCTCTAGGAGGTGTCTTGTCTTGTTTGGTCCTGGGAATAGAACCTGTAGCCTCACATGTGATTGATTGATAACTTCTGAGCCAGTGAGCTATGTCCATCACCCTCCTTTCACTTTTTTTTTAAAAAAATTTAACCAATGTTTTTATTTATGTTGGCAAAGCAAACCATATATTACTAAGTAGACTGTGTTGATACCCAACCTAAAGATCAGATGCTGTAAGATCCCTCTCATTCTAAGAGCAGCTGTGAACCTGGATATGGTGGTGTACACCTGCAGTCACAGGGCTCAGGAGGCTGAGGCTGGAAGTTTACAAGTTCAAAGCTAGCCTGGGCTACATAGGGAGACTGTGAAAAAAACAAACAAAACCACCACAACAAACTCTCTGATATTCAGTCAGTGGATCAGATCATTGTGTTATTTGTTATATCCAAGAACTGTTTTCTCTATATTTAAATCAAACAAGTATTTAGTTTAAAAATGATAGTTGCATGTATGTCTGCATACCACATGTGTGCATGGTGCCCTTGTGGGTTAGAAAAGGAAGTCAGGTTCCCTGGAATTACAGATAGTTGAGCTCTGTGTTTACTGGGTCTTTTCCATTTTTAATTTTAAGACATGCTCTCACTAAGCCTAGAACTTACCATCTTTTTGTTTCAGCCTCCTCTGAAGCTGGGATCATGGGCATCCTCCATCGAGTCCAGCTTTGTATTTTACACATTTACTTAAGTGTTTCACTTTCTTGGAGGTTGTATCTAATGCTGCAGTGAACATGGGAGAGCAGCGATATTGTTGACACACCGAATTAATTTCCTTTAGGTGCCTATGCAGAAGTGGAAATCTTGGAACACAGGGTAATTTTTTTCTTCTTCTTTTAAGGAGCATTCATGCTGCCTTCTATAATGTCTGTACCAATTTATGGTCTCAGTAGTAACATAAAAGGGTTCTTGTTTCTCTGCACTTCCTATGTCTTTTTGTTGTTGTTTGTTTGCAGTAGCCATTCAAATAAGTGATATCTCACGATGGGTTTATTCTGAATTTTCTTGATGTTGAGCACTTTGCACACCCACACATCAGTTATTGACGCCTTCTTGAGGTATGTTTCCAGATCTTCTGCTGATTTCAAAGCTGTGTCACTTGTTTTACTGTTATTGGATTGTTTGCATTCCTTATTACTTTGGATATCGATCCCTCATCAGCTGAATGGTTTGCAGATACTTCCTTCTACTCCATCAGTAGGTTGTTCCTTTGTGTTGATGCTTTCTTTTCCATAGAGAGGCTTTTAGTTCACCACAAAACTACTATACACATCTCCTCGCCTGTGCTTGGGGGTCTCATCTCGGAAACCACTATGAGAACAAATGTCATAAAGACTTGACCTGTTTTTGTCTGGTGGTTTTATATTGTACAAGTCTCATATTTAAGTCTTTAATCAATTCTGAGTCGATTTTTTAATACTGTGTGAAATAATGGTCCAATTTCACTCGTTTCATTCAACATTGATAGCTTTTCATATGTTTGTCTCTGCTTTCACTCATCTACTGTGGTGGTTTGAAAGGAGGCCCCCATAGGGCGTGGCACTATTAGGAGTTGTGGCTTTGTTGGAGTAGGAGTGTCATTGTTGGAGGAAGTGCGTCTCTGTGGGGGTGGGCTTTGAGGTCTCCTTTGCTCAAGCTCTGCTCAGTGTGATACACAGTTCACTTTCTGTTGCCTGTGGATCAAGATGTAAGACTTTCAGTTTCTTCTCCAGTACCATGTCTGCTTGCATGCTGCCATGCTTCCTGCTATGATGATAATGGACTAAACCTCTGAAAATGTTAACTAGCCCCAATTAAATGTTTTCCTTTGTAAGAGTTGCCATGGTCATGCTGTCTATTCACAGCAATAGGAACCTTAACTAAGACATCTCCTTTTCTGTTTTTTAATTGTACAGCACTGTTAACTCTTTGGTTAACTTTATTCCTAAGCATTTTATGCTTATATTACTCTCAGCCTTAGTAGAGTATGATAAATGTATAGTAAATTTTGATAGATGTATATATTACAAATTATTAAATAAAATAATAACATATACATCAGTTCTCACACTTTTTTGTGAAGAATATTTAACACTTAACCCATTTGTAATTTTAAGTATATATTATGTCATTACTAGGTGTAGTTATCATGCTTTACAATAGATAAACACAATTTATTCATCTCCTTTAGCTGGAGTTTTGTCCCTATTAAGCCAATATCTCATTTTATTTTCTCCGTGTTTCTATTAGTGAAACCTAGATGTCACATATAAGGAAGATGACAACAGTGGTTTGCATTTCTGTGCTTGGCTTGTTTCTCTTAGCCTGATCTCCTCTAGATTCATCCATATTGTCACAGATGAGAAATAACATTTCTCTCTGTCTTTATCTGTGTGTCCATCCATCCACCCTCCTACCAATCCATCCACCCACCCACAAATTCACCCACCTACCCACCCACCCATCCACCTACTCACCCACCCATCTATTCTACATTTTGTCTGCCTTTGATGGATATTGTTTTAATCTACTTTCTGCTGCAGTAAAAAAAAAAAATACTCAGGGGAGGTTATTTGTAAAGAATAGCAGTTTATTTAGCCTATGATTATAGGGGCTGGAAGCACAAGTACATAGTATAACAGTTCAGCACATGGAGGGCTTTCTTGCTGTATCATGACAGGATATAGAGCATCATGCTGTGAGGCACCTGGTTACCTCCTAAAGACCCTCTTCTCTAGGTGCCATTAACGCATGACTTGGAGACCTGTTTTCAACGCACCAGTATTGGGAGACAAATGTTCAAACCACAGGAGACACTTAGGTGGATTCTGTAGCATGGCTATTAAGAGTTTACTGTAAAGACGGCAGGAGTGAGATGTCTCTATCACATGCTGGTTTCATTTCTGTTGGATACAGACAAATTCCTATGGATTGCTATATTTTGAATTTTTTGAAGAATTTCCATACTGTTTCTATAACAGCTGTGCTAATTTATACACCCACAGCTGTGTACAATAGTGCCCCTTCTCAGTCTCACCAACACTTGTAACCTTCTATCATTTCAGCAACTGACATTATTCTATTTGCCTAATACAATATTTATTGATTATTATTTTCAAAGCATTATGCTCAGCAAATGGAAAGGGTGAGGAGGAGACCATAATTTTCCTCAAGAGGTTGGCACCCTTGGGGAAGCCATTGGGGAATCTGGGGACTTCAGGACAGCCTGGCACATACACTAATGAAGTGTGTGTGGAGTTTCAGAGGGGCAATGAGAAGTGTGACTCAGGTTTGGGCTGCTTTGAAAAGTTCCTCAGAAGAGGTTGAAAGCAATCCGTGGCTGGAGAGACGGCTTGGGGGTTAAGAGCACTAGCTGCTCTTGCAGGGGCCTGGAGTTCTATTTCCAGCCCCCATGGCATGTGCTTCACAACCCCTTGTAACTCCAGCTCCAGGGATCCAACACCTGCTTCTGGCTTCCTTAGCACCCCCTCCCCATGTGCACAGAGCCACACACAGCACACATGCATACTCATAAATAAAAGGCATTTTCAAAAATCTGCATTTTTAAAGGCTCAATAGAGAGCATCATCAGAAAGGAGGTTGGAGACTAATTAGCAAAGGGGGTCAATAGAAGCAGTCTTGGAGGAGAAGGGGAAGAGATAGCTGGTTGGGTCTCCAGTGGTAAAGGGGTGGGAGGCGGGAAAGGGAGTGAAGGGTGGGGCAGGGGAGCCTGGCGTTCTGGGTGCTGAGTCATCGATCATGTGTCACCTTGTGTAAGTATAGACACTTTGCTTCCTTATATAATGCATTCCTTTAAAAAATTACCATTTCAGTATAATTATTCTTGATGATTTCAACTAAGGAAAACCAGTATTTTAAAAAGGTTTTTTTTTTTTCTTCTGGTTGAAATCCTGGCTCTGGCAACTTTCTGTGGAGACCAGGCTGGTCTTAAACTTATGGTGATCTTCTCATCTCTGCATCCTTAATTCTGATATTACAGACCTGTGCCATCATCCCTGGCTAAAATATAGTATTTTTGATAGGAATATTTTCTTTTTTGGTTTCAACTTTTTCAAATTTCAAATATTTTCAAATTTTAGTTTCTTCCGTTGGGGGAAAAAAAAGGTATTGGTCCTGCCCCCCACCAGACTATCTGCTTAAGTTATGAATTTGTCTAATGCAAACTCTAAACGGAGTTCTGAGACTTGTGATTTCTGCTGTCTGTGGTGCTGGTGGTTGGCCTCCCATCCCCAGGGGCACAGTCTCCAGGCTTCACATTCCCATGCACTACTCCTAAGGCTTGTGCCAAGGCTGGTTGGTACCCCTGTCAGTACCTGTGACCTTCCACCAAGCCATCCTTAGATTTCTTTCCTTTTGTTAATCTAATATGGGTCTCACCTACATCTACCCACCCCTCTCCTCATATTACCCATCTCAAGCTGCAGGTGTTCAATAATTTCCATGCTTCATTAACATCCACCCACAACAAAACCCTCAGGAGAAGTTCCTGCCAATGTCCCAGTTCCCGAATACCCCGCATTCCAGCAAAATTTCCTTAGACGTCTCTTGACCCGTCTTGAGGGATGAAGGACTTCTCACTGGGTTCTTCCTTTCCTTCTCAAAGGCTGATGGCAAATCTTTCTCTCTGTTTAGGTGGCTGTAGAATGTGCCCCTGGGGCATGGGCAGGATGACTCATGAAATCACATCTGACTGTAATTGATCAACTTTCAGTGTCCCAGTTTTCATTTCTGCCTAAAGCTATATACAGCAAAGTGTCCAGCATTTCTAAGTGAGTTCCAATTGGGAAAACTGATTTTTTCTGTGTAATTATATATCTAATTTCTGCTTAGTCACTAGATCAAGAAAGAGACTGAGAAATTGTTCATACATGTCAGGAAAATTCCCATTTCTCACCAACATTAACAGATATGTTAAAACAGTCAATATTATCCAATTCTAAGTAACCAAGGCAATTGATCTTTCTGGTGGTATATTCTAAAAGATTTAAGAATGTGGCATCTTATTGGAACAAATAAGAAACTCTAGTAGGCTTTCAAGAGAGGTGTTATTGCAAGGCAAGAGAGAGAAACTTGAGAAGGAGTTATTGACTCTCAACCTTAGCAGCCTGAGCTTAATCAAGAAGTTATTGTAATCAAATGAGTGGTAATGAACAAAAACACTGGAGGAGACATTGAGAGTACATGAGAATTAAAATAACTTTGACATTAGAATTAAGGAATCTGGAGATATTTCATAGGGGAAGAGGACATTGATCACCAGAAATGATGTGTGTGTTACTTTAAATTTTGTTATTATTATTATTTTCAATTTCTCTCTCTCCCTCTGCGTGTGTGTGTGTGTGTGTGTGTGTGTGTGTGTGTGTGTGTGTGTGTGTGTAAAGGCCAGAAGATGTTGGACTCCCTGAAACTGTAGTTACAGGTAGCTATTTGTGTTCATCTGAGGTGCTGGGAACCCAAAGTTGGGTCCTCTGCAAGAGCGTCCATTGCTCTTAACCACTGAGTCTCAGTGTGTAGGGTCATCCAATGAACCAGGATAGGAGCAAATAACACCACATAGGGTTGAAGGTTGAATAATTTCATTAATTTGAACCTTCCCAAATAAAGTGCTTCTGCACATAACCTTGGAGTTCAGAAAAGGGACCGATAACAGATGTTTGTATCCTCAAGGTGCAGATCACTGTCGCCAAGGTCAAAACAGAGGGAGCACCACACAGAAATGAGGTGAGGATAAGAAAAAAAGAAAAAAGAACAGTAGAAGGCATGGGCTGGGGAAACTACACGGAGGAAATGAGGAAACAAAGACAGGGGAGGAAGCAGCCCACAGCAGCACTGCCGCACATCATTAGAACAGAGAGAGGGTGAGGAGCAAAAGGAGTTGATACTGGATGGTACGGTTTTCTTTCATAGTAGAATAATGAGAATCATATGAGTTTTAAAAACCAGCTTATAGCCAGAATGATGACTCATCAAGTAAAGACCTGATGACCTGAGTTCAATCCCTTGGGCTCACATAGTGGAAGGAGAGAACCAGTTCTCCTGGGACGTCTTCTGACCTTCACAGTCACACCTTGGCACACATGTCTACTCCACCCACCCCTGACACCAAACAAATAAATGTAAAAAGAATTTAAAAATTCAGCTTGTAGTAACACAGAGGACTGAGTGGTTGAACTGTGTAAGAGGCAGGATGTGATACTGAAGACGTTTGATGGTGAATTGATACACAGACAGCTGGCAGAAGTGTCGTGATGTGCTCATAATGTAAAAGGCTTTTGTTTTTGGGTCAAAGACCAAGTCAAGCTCCTCACATGTTGTCAGATTGCAGCTCTATGCTGCATGTACACTCACAGTCCTCTAAGCATTCCAGGTCTTCCCACACCACAGAATATCAGCTCATGCGTGAGAGAGGAGTGGCTTCATGACCAGCGCTCAGCGAGGCAGCTTCCTCAGACGTGTCCCCGGAGATGCAAAGCTTATGTCTCTCACAGGGCTTACAAATTTAGTTAAAAATAAATCTCTTTGCTCTTAGCAAAAGGTTCAAAGATGTTTTAGGAGTTTGACATTGTACTGTTGAAGATGTATTTAGGTAAGAACATGCCAGCTCTCTGAAGTGCGGTATAAATATTCATTATCTCTATTCATGTAAGAGATAGGAAGTGACTGAATGGGACTGAGTAGGTGGTTCAGTGGTTAGGAGCACTTGCTGCTCTTCGAGAGGACCTGAGTTCAGTTCCTAGCACCCACATCTGGCAGCTTCTAACTTGTCTGTAACTTTAGCTCCAGGGACCTGTCACATCCTGGTATGTGGGGGCACCTGTGCTTATGCACATGTGCCAGTACACACACACACATACACACACACACACACACACACACACACACACACACACACACACACAAACACACACACAGAGTCTAAAATTTAAAAAAATAGAAGTGGGTAAAATCAGAGTAGAATATCTATTTTGGATCCTTTCTTTCTTTTACTATATTAACTTCTACTCTCAGTCCTTCCCAGTAAAATCAAGTTGTCTTTTTTTAATATTACCTTTCCAGTACACACACACTCACACACATGCACACACATGCACACATGCACACATGCATACACACACACACTCATACATACACACATGTATACATGTACACACACACTCATGCATACACACATGTACACACACACACACTTTGCAAATAAGATCTGAACATTCAGGTCACAGAGGAAAGAATGAGAAAAACAGGACAATTGTATCTTCTTCTCTTGCCCTTGATTTAATAACTCTCCAGATGCATTTAGGATTATTGCATATCACAGCAAAATAATATTGTCTGCCAATTATTACATTAAAAAGAAACCACGTATTAACTTGGAACTGAAGTAATTTCTTTCCTTAAAGGAGTAGAATTGAGTTGTAGGTGATTTTGATGTTATTGAGAAGGCCTTAATCACACCGTCTATTTAAACTGTTTATCCAAATCTTTTCATGAGAATGCCTAGGGGATGGCCTTCATTCCCCATTACTACACAATTGGGGGAATATTAGATCTTAATAACAAGGCATGTGGGTACATTTTTCTACTAAGATTTTTTTTAAATCTGGAATTTAATTTAAGGATCTAATCTAATTTCCTCTTGAATTGTTTATTTCCTTGTACAGTACTAAAGTGTGGGCTGTCTCATTGATGAAAACTTCCCAGTCCTTCGATGTTATGTGAACACACAGTCCTCCATTCAGGGGAAAAATTGGCCTGTGGATGTAGCTGAGCTGGTAGAGCGCCTGCCAAGCATGCACAGAGCCAGCCCAGAATTGGTTCACCAGTACTGCATAAACTGGGTGCTGTGACACACGCCTGTCGCCTCAACATTAGGGAAGTGGAGGTAGGAGGGTCAGAAATTCAAGGTCATCCTGGGCTACATAGGGACCTTAAGGCTAGTTTGGTTACATGAGACGACCCTATCTAAAAAACTCGTGAGCAGGTGGTGCCCTGGTTTGCCTTCTATTGCTGTGCTAAACACCATGACCAAAAGCAAACTATTTTATCTTACAGTTTACAGTCCATCATGAAGGGAAGTCAGGGCAGGAACTGAAGCAGAAACCATGGGGGAACACTGCTTACTGCCTTGCTCCACATGGATTACTCACCTTGCTTTCTTATATAACCCAGGACCACCTGCCCAGGGGTGACACCACCCACAGTGGGCTTGGCCCACACACATCAGTTGTCAATCGAGAAAATGTCCCACGGATGTGCCTACACACCAATCTGATGGAGGCAATCCCTTACTCCTGATTCCCTCTACCTAGATTCTTCTAGTTTGTGTCAAGTTGATAAAAATAAATCAAACAGACAAAAACAAACACCTAACTAGTAGACCTGGGGTGGTAGCTCATTCATAAAATGATTTCTATGCAAACTGGAGGATCTGAGTGTCACCCAGAGAACCCTCATAAAGAAGCTGAGCGTAGTGGTGTACTTATCATCCCAGTATCAGGGAAGTAGAAATGGGAAGATTCCCCGGGGTTCACTGATTACTCAGCCTGCCTGAAAAGGTCCAGGCCAATGAGAGACCCTTATCAAAAAATAGCAAGGAGAGTAGCTCCTGAGGACCAACACCCATAACTGATTTCTTCCCTCCACACACAAGCACACACAAGCACCTGTCTATACGTACCCTCATGTGCGCACATGGAAAGTGGGTCTCAGTTAACAGAGGGGTTCTCTTAGTATGTTGCTCTTACTGAAGACACAGTGCAAGCCTGGCTACAGAAGGAGACTTGTCCCTCATACAGAAATCTGGAAAACTTAAGAGACAATCATCAGTGGCTTTCTGAGTTCACACTGTCAGTTAGCTATTGTTTAAATGACCGGCATCCCTCCATTATTTAGCTCTCCAAGGAGTCACTAGGCTGATCTTGATATTAACCAGAAAGGTTGAGAGATGGTAAACAATTTCAAAAAGTCACAAAAAGAATAGAGTTCGGACTTCCCCCTCCCCCAACCAATATAACTTCAATGTTATAGTTGGTTCACAAAACATGGTCCTTAAATATTTTATCACCCAATAACTGCTAATAGCAAGGACCATTTCCCAAATGCAAACTTTTTGCAATCAACAAGCTGGCTACTACCTGTGTTTCTCATACACCCTTCTCACAAGTTTATTGGGGAGGACTCAGTCAATGTAAAGTTTAGCACATATGATCCTTGTGATTTCTTACAAACTGCAAGTATTGTTTCTTTGTCCATATTAGCATCCTTAATAAAGATGCTCAATGGGACAGGGTGGGGCAGAGAGACCCTGTGGCTTGTGCACATCACCGGTGGGGAACTCAGTCCACAACATGGTGAATAGTTGGTAGGTAAATGAAGATGGAGGTTAGAGTACAGAGCCCATGTCCTTCATTTTGCCAGCTCAAAATGGAGTGCTTGGTACTGGCCAGGGGGCTCAGTGGACAGAAGATTGAGTTGTAATGTCAGAGGACCTGGGTTTGATGCCCAGCCCTGCCTAAAATGGGATGGTGGAGGCAAACGGGCCTGTCGTCCTGGCCACTCCAGAAGCAGAAGCTGGGGGATTAGCACTGCAAGTTCACTCTTGGTCTCTGCCAGCTCCAGCCCCAGCTAGGTTGGGTCATATCCTAAAATAACAGGGAAAAGTTAGATCAAAATGGAAGGGTTTGTCCAATGCCCATTGAAATTCAAACATCCTTATGCTTCAGGTGGGGGCTTTTGTCAATCCCATATTTACTATTTATTTAGTGTGTATGTGTGTGCGTGTAGACACAGATGTGGAGGCCAGAGGACAACTTGTGTGAGTCCGTTTTGCTTTCTACCACGTGGATCATTTATCCACCCAGGAACGATCTTTCTTTTCTTTTTCAGTGTCCCATGTGTATACATGTTTTTTGCACATGTGTGGATGCGTGTTTACATATGTCCACATGTGTGTGCATGGTTGATGTTGAGGCTCAGCAATGGCCCTTCCACCTTGTTCACTGAAGCCGAGTATCTAAAATAAACCTAGAGCTCACTGACATGGCCCCTCTCACTATTCAGCTTGTTCTGGGTATCCCCAGACTCCATCTTTCGAGGCTGGAATTACAGCCTTTTTGCATGTTGCCCACCCAGTATTTATGTGGCTTTCTGGGGATCTGAATTCCTGTCATCACCCCAAGGCAAGCACCTTAACTACTGAGCCATCTCCCTAGTCCCAAGAGTGAACTTTTACAGGGGCTGGGGAAATGCTTCCTCCAGCCCACTACAATTTCTGATATCCCACTTTTCCAGGAGAGAGCACTCAGCATAGAAAGAATAGGTGCATCTTAGAGCATGGATTCTCCAGAAGGTTGTTCTTCCTCCAGAAGGAAGTTCTTCATGACTTTCTTCTGGAATCCTCCTGAAAGAAATGACTTTTCAGCCTGCAGAAAAATTATTAGTTATGGACAAAGTGCAGATGACCAAGCTTCCAAAGAGCATATGCACTTTAATTTTGTTGTGAGCAGAAAAAAAAAAAAAAGCATGCAGTATTTTTTATTGCAGGATAC